>NC_063229.1:12977348-13280378 GCF_020740725.1 Corvus hawaiiensis | reverse complement strand
CCCACTGAAGAGAGCAGTCTGAACATGCCTCCTAAAAATGGGGAGGAGCTGACATTAGCCTTGGGTTGCTGTCGAATATCCAGGGAGGGATTTTTAGTCTTTTGTGAGCTTGCCTGGCTTTGAAAAGGCATTGCCTTGAGCAGGGATGGAGCTGCAGCCCTGTGCTCTGCAGTCGCAGTGGGTCTGCCCCATTCCCTCAGGCACCGATTGTGTCCCATCCACTGCTGCGTTCTCAGACTTTCCTTGGCAGTGTCACTCCTGTGCCCTGTTCCCAAGGAGCTCCCAGGACTCTGCAGAAACTACCAGTTTTGGGGTTGTTCTTGCCTGCCTGCTTTAAAATTTTATCTTGGTCCTCACAGATTCAAAACTTATTAGTATTATTGAAATATTTACAGAAATTTTATGTTTATTTATGTAAACATGGACAAAGATGGAATGGTGCAGTGGATTCTTGCTTGTTTCTGTAGATGTGTCTTTTGCTCACCTCTGTCAGAGCTGATGGAATTCCACAAGGATCTTGAGGCTCACCCCTGTTTCTGGTTGGGATATTTTATGTGACATAAGTGTGGTAGATTTGATCCATCCAGACCATGAATTCTGTGCATTGCCATTTGGGAAATTGATTGATAAAGCTAGAAAAGAAAAAATAGATTGATAGTGTATTGAAGGAGCTGCTTAAGAATGAACAGTGATATGGATGGAAATGTGATAGCAGGGAGCTACCAGTTATGTTTCTTAAAAGTGATTCTTGGTTCTAATCTTGTTTAATGCTTTTACAAGCAATTCTGGAAAAAAAGAGTACACTAAAAACCCTGATGATGTTGTAAAGTTGGGAGATTGAAGATATGCAGCAGAATTAGGTGTCCTTGAAGGCTACAGTAAGAGAAATGGGATGAGTTTCATCAGAAAAACTGCAAAATCACATATTTGGAGTATAAAATACTCCTGCTATAATTGCAAGCTTGTTAAATGAAGGGGCCTGATGGGGGTGAGCAAGATGCTGACATAATGTGGCTGTGAGTAAAGCAAATGTAGCATCATGTATCTGGATAAGGAAAGAGGTGAGAGGGCATAAATACTGTGATTCAGGGCGTTAGTAAAGTTTCCTGCATGCATAATTAGAGGAGCTCAAACCAAAAGAGGTGCAGAGGATGAATGGGGAGCCTGACCCAGAGAGGACCCACCAAGTCTGGCTTAAGTTTACCAGAAGGCCAAGAGTTGCCATGATTGATGTCTCAGAGGGTGCCAGAAGTAAATGACTCTTCCCGTTCTCTGGTATTTCAGCATAAGGGCAGTGTTGGTCCAGGACCAAGTAAACAGGCCATTAATAAATTCAGATGGAAATTAGAGGAAGGTTGCTGACTATCTGAGCTGGGAGACTTTTCTGTTCCTTCTGCTCTTGGAAAGGACAGCTAGATCCTAGCAGGTGTTAAAGGTGTTCCCTGCTTCAGATTTCCTCTGTTCCTTGAGAAAGCTGGTTTATTCTAGGAAAACCAGAGGAGTTTAATGCTTCTGTCATTGTGACTAACTTTGCCAGTATACTGTTCCATGGAAAAGAAGGAGCATGTTGAGGGGTCAGTGCCTCTCCTTGGCTCTCTACAGAGCGCAAAATGCTGGGGATATTGCAGGAATGTGTGAGAAAACTGATGTCCATTGATCTCTCAGTGACTCTGCAGTTTTTGCGTGTGGTAAAACAGTGCTGGTGCTTGAGCTGTAGGGTGAGCAGCTTGGGAAGTGGTTGAGGTATCTCTGCCTGATGGATGCTGCTGCCAGTAAACTTGAAGATCATATCAATATATTTTTTTTTCTTAAAAAATATTCTTGCAACATATCTGACTTCTGATGAAAGCTGAAACTTCTGACCAGATGGGACAACTGATGTGATAAGGCATTTTGTAGGAACACTCTTTTCACATAAGTTTTGCATAAGGTTTGTGTTTTCCATTCAGAACAAAGGAGCCACATCCCCAGTAGCAATTTCTCCAGCAATTAGGGCAGTTTTATGAAACTGATCTTTCACAGAAACCCCACTAGTATGTGGATAAATATTAAAATGGCTTGGTTTCCTCTTGAAAAAACAACATATTTTTGAGCTTCCCATCTGGCTTACAAGACATTTGCTGAGTAATTGTGTCAATGTGGCTTTCATGTATTGATCTAAAAATACAAGTGCTACCAACGTCTGTGCTGTCAAGCCCTCTCTGGCTCTTGTGGTTCAGTGAATGGAGCTTGGAAAGCTCGTTTGGCATTCCAGGATGGATTCAGCACTGTCCCTTGGGAAGTGAGGATTTTCAAATGAGCTGATAGTTGCACTCAGCAAAGCAAGCTGAAAAAACCACAATCTGTAGAAGTTCCATAAATGCTGGATAGTTCTGACTATCCAGTTGGATCTTACACATTATGTAGATTTAAAATTATTTAAGTGTCTACTGAATCGTTAAAAAAAACTGGTGTTCACGGACAAAATCTCTCTAACAAATTGCTTCTAACTCCTAGCTCAAGTTTAACTCTTCATAATCTCGACTCGCTACTACAGAGGAGAAAAAGCGATGCTGCTGCTTTTCAGTGATGTGTCAGACAGTGTTGAAATAGTTGTGCTTTCACAGTGCAGTCACTCCTGTTTGGAAAATACTTAGTTTGGAATAATATACCGAGTACTGCAAGGTGAATTTAAAATGTATATATAATTTTTAAAGCACCTCATCTGAGAGAATTTATTGCCTTCCTTCTCTTTGGGCTTTAAAAGGCATGTGGTTGTTGATGGCCACAGACTGTGTGCACATTAGAGATGATACAGCCATAACATACCCTGCTCATTAAGGGAGGCAGATTGGTTTGTCTTGCCTTCATTTGCAACAAATGGGGTCTTTGGATATTGCTTTTATATGACAAACCCCTGCAATTAGTGTGTATGAATTTGGGCACATAATGTTAGTAGCACCAGTACTTGAAAATGGTCCTAATTCTTGAACTGCTTCTCTTCCTAGTGATTGAATTGAGGGGCTGAACTAAGACCGGTCATAAAATGTGAATTTTTAAACCTTACACCATTTTTTTCTGTTAGCAGTAATGGCACTATTTGCAAGCTTCATTTGCAGTTTGAGGGGGTGGTGGCTTTTTGCAGTTTCTAATAACATGTTTGTGTTGCTTATTTTCACATGTTCTGTCTCACTTTGAAGCCAAACTCCTGTTTATTAATGTCCTGACAGCTGAATATCCAGGTGTCACTCACAAATGTGGGGGTTCCAAGTGACCGCTGTGATTAAAGAATATTCCATGTAAATGGAATACCCAGCTGCCCCTCTTTGGCTTGCTTTAACCCAACAGCAAAGACATGGAAATTCCCAATACTGCATAAAAAATTAAATAAAAGCACACACACTCTAAACCTGCTGTTCCTTCCTCTCTGTACCCTGAACACAGTCGTTCTCTTCATAAGTAAATTTTGGAATGCTTTTGATTTTTTGAATGAAGATAAATACATTCCTTGCATACCTTTCATAGGCAAAGTTTGCATCACATTTAACTATAAACTTCCAGCTATAAATTGGTAACAAACCTTCAGTAACTTATTTGTGGAAGAGAAATACTTGCACTTGATAAAGCAAATACCATGAGACTCTTAAACTTTGTAGAGGAAATTTCCATCTCGAGACTTGAACTTCAGGGTTTACAATGTTTGACTTCTCCTCTGTAGCTTTTCTTGGTCACCATCAGCAATATTGTGTGTACAGCTCATCAAAATGCTTGTTACTTCTGCCCCAAGGATGGAGCAAGACAAAAAGATGCTGCCTTGGAAAATTTCTCCCTCTGTCCCAGAAGATACGTAAATTATCCTATTTCCTATAAATTACTATTGTTATCTTGCCATAGCTGTGTACAGAATATTGTAGAGTGATCAGCATTTCCAGAATTCTCAGACAAAAGTCTAGACAGACTGAGAAAATCTGGTTTTCTTGCTTCCTTTCAGAATTCTGGTTTAAAGTGAGGTTCCTGATCTCAACTGCTGCTTTGGTCGTAACAACAGACAACTTGAAACCATTTTAATGTTTGTTTTTCTGAAATCTGGTAACGGTGTCATCAGTGCATGACTCTGCACCAGAGCAATGTTAATGCCATGTGTTCTGGGGTTTTTTTCTTTCAGTGATGCTACAGCCTTTTGACTATGACCCTAATGAGAAAAGTAAACACAAGTTTATGGTTCAGTCTATGTTTGCTCCAGCTGATACTTCAGATATGGAAGCAGTAGTAAGTATTGAAATAATTTTAAATGGATTTCTTTCTAATTGTATAACTTTTAAGTCCTTTTACTGCGTTCTTTAAGGACTGTTGTCAAACCACGCTGGAATGGTCCTTGAAAGCTTTTCCAGATTTCCAACTCTGCATGGCAGGGAATGTTCTGTTATTTTGAGCCCCAGGAACCTTGCACTGAAAGTTGGTGTCTGTGGTTGCTTCTCTAGGAAGCTGCTGTCAGTAATGGGATGACAAGTCATGAAACAAGTCATTGTAGTTTTTTGTGGTATATCCTTTAGAAAGGCCAGCTTGAACCATATATTCTAAGGATATACAGAATATATTCAAAATCTGTATCATCTTATATATTTTATGCATCTACTCTCAGTCTTGAGTCTTCTCTTGAGCAGCTCTTTTTGCAAGATGCAAGAGGATGATTTACAAGTATTGTATTTTCCTTTATCCCTACCTGTGTCTGCTGTGGCTTTGTAAATGAAAGGCCCTCATAGATTCTGTCCTGTGAATTACAAATGAAAGTAGTAGAAATATGTAGGTGCTGGAGCAGAGAAGGACAAAAGACATAGAAAGACCATCAGGCTACAGTAAGACAGCCTGGAAAGCAGTAAACCCTTATGTCAACTGGTGGCTTTCCTTTACCAGCAAGATTTGCCCCCAGAAGAAGGCACAAGGAAGCTTTCTCTAGCCTGGCTTTTGTTAGCTTGAGAGAACACTCAGTGGCTGTTGAGGACACAATATAAAAAAGGAAAAAGACCATTACTCTAAAAGTGTGTGGCTTGTGTGTGCTACTTAAAAACAAAAAAGCCAACCCAGAAGAACTCTACAGTAGTCCTTACAATATGTGTCTTCTTCTGAACATCTTCTTAAAGCTGGGGCACTCTGCAGGTTAATAATTTCCCTTCTGAAACTGATTTATGGAACTATATTTATTTAATGGGCTCAAAATAAGATCCAGTGGGAGAAACAGCAATAGTAATAAAATGTCTGCATCACTAGAAAGATAAGCCAGTCTGCCTTTCTTTCGAGCTCTTTAATTTTTATGAGTTACTTTATACCATGACAAGTGTTATTCTGCTGGCAAAGAATGTTTTTTAGTACCTATATGGGCCTTTCAGTTTTCCAGAGCTCTCCAGACCAATATGATTCCTTTTCCTGTAACACTTTGATCAGTTCTCAGTTTTGTTACCACTCTCCAGATCTCTTCCTATTCTGGATGAACAGGTGAGACCAGTTATGGGAGTACTATAAAGCTTTCAACACTTCACAGGCAGCCAAGGAGCTCAAAATAGAACTCTGACTTCAGCCCCAGCAAAGCTGAACTACGATTCAGCTGTTTAGGATGGGTTAAATACTACTCCAGATTGCAAATTATGGGCTTAGCCATAATTTGTCACCTACTTGAGATATACTGAGGAATACCAAGCTACCAGGAGGATGGTCAAAGTGAAGAGGAGCACGTGAGAACTCCAGGATATCAGTGTGGACACTTCTTGCTGTTTATTACCACTGAGAATAAATCTTTTCACTTCAGGGTTACAGCTGATACTGAGCAAAGATTTATTACTGCTGATCCCTATCAAAAAGATTGCAAGGAATCTTGTTTATGGCAGACTCCCCAGCTGACGGGGAGAGAAAGTGTGAGGGCAAGTTATCCCTCTGTAGGTAGCACATCTGGTGCTGTTCAGACATTGATGCTGAAAAGTAAGGATGTGGAAAACAAGGAGGGGGAAGAACAGTCCTGTAGTTCATTCCAGAAGAAAAGCTCATGTGAAATTTTAAAATTTTGAATAGAAACTCCACTGGGCAAAGAGTTGAGAACTCACACTGTGATTGATTTGGGGGCTTGTTATCTTTCCCTTCCCTTGAATTCGCACCTCCTTTTTCTTTTTTTTTCTTTTTTTTTTTTTAAGCAGGCCCATAACTCCCCCTGTCTCTGCTAATTACTCTGACACAGCTCCCAGTTCTCTCATAAATTACCTGTGGAAGTTTCAGACTCTTTAGAATGATTTACTTCATAGTATCTGGTCTGTCTTTTATGATACCACTCAGTTATGTATTTGATCTCATTTTTCATTCTGTATGTGGATAATGGCAATGTGATAAACACCTGCGGGTTTTTTCTGAGTGAAATGGTGTGATTTGTTTACATAATGCACTGCATTTCCAACCTGCCTGATTATACTAATATGTTTAATATTAAATTAATATTAACTTATTCCAGTGGAAAGAAGCAAAACCGGAAGAACTCATGGATTCGAAACTTAGGTGTGTGTTTGAGCTACCAGCAGAAAATGATAAGCCTGTGAGTATTTTCAGATGCATATTGAGTGATTTAACTTAATACCACAGTAAATCCTGTGAAATGGCATGTTTATTCAGATAGCTATATAAGCACAAGACAGAAGCCTCTGTTTCACTGCCTGGATGGCATTACCCTTCATAAACACAATATAAACTATTTAAAATATTGGTAATCCTTGGTGTAACTAGCAGCCAGTTTGAACATAAGTGCAGCAGTAGCACAAAGCAATTTTTGAGTTGATCTGTTTTCATTTAGTGAACAGTCACAGGATAAAGAATACTTAAAAAAAGATTAAAGATGCTGATTGCTGGTTGTGAAGCTCAGAGTTTATACTGAAGCAGTTGTAACCATCAGCAATGTAAATTTGCCTGTCCAACACTCCCCTTTGCTTCCTTGGTACAACACTTATTTTGGCAAGTAAATTGGTAGAAAGCTGGTGAGGAAGGCACAAAAGCAGTTAGGAATTATATTGCAATCCTAATATTGTAGGATCCTTTTTTAGGGTAATGAACATATTAATTTCTAATGGAAGTATGTAGTGTGCAATGTAGAACTGATAATGGATTGAATAAAATGAAAAATGCTTCCTAATGTGCAGGTACTAAAGGCACAGTTGTTCTACTTTGCACTGAACAGTGTAATTAGGATTATGTAGTTGATTGGGTGAGGAGAGGTTTGTTTCCATAAGAGACCATTTCTAAAGTGCAGAGCATGGAAAGGATCCAAAGGCAGGAAAGGGTGCAGGCTTTGGAGGTCTGAACCTTTGTTTCCCAGCTGGGGCTGCAAGTTCCTCCATCCCTACAGAAACACAGAAGGAGGGAGAGGGGACAGCCAGGAGTGGGGAGTGAAGGGAGAGGGAGCTGCAGCACTGTCCTGGCTCCTGCAGTAGCTGCTTGTGTTGTGCCTGGGGAGGGAAGAGTGAGGAGGCCACTGATTGTGGGACCTGGTTTAGAGACATCTCCTTTTCTGTATATTCAGGGTCTGAAAAGTCAGGGTCATTCTGTCTTCACTTATTGCTGCTGATCTGGTGTTGTCTGGGAAAGCAGTAAAATTACAGAAAGCAAAATGTTGTGTATTTCTTTTTATACAGGCATGTGTCAGGTGTGCACAGACAATTTTACCTGATTCTCCTCCTATATATCAGGTGTGTGGTGTGGTGTTAATAACTAACCAAAAATCACTCTATCCTTTTTTAACAGCATGACATAGAAATAAATAAAATTGTATCCACAACTGCAACAAAGACAGATTCCTCTGTAATGTCTAAATCAATAAGTTCTTCTTTGGATGACACTGAAGTTAAGAAAGTAATGGAAGACTATAAGAGGCTTCAAGTAGAAGTTCAGAGGTTACGGGAGGAGAATAAACAGTTTAAGGTAAAGATCACTGTTGTTTTCTTTTCAGATTTACCCCTTTCCTGAAAAAGAAGCTTCCATCTTAAAGGTTTGGTTACCTGACTTTAGCACAATATTTTAATATTGTCTATAAAGTAAAAGATAATTCAGGTTTCTCTCTGTAAACTCTGAGAAGGTGCTGAAATCAATGGTCCCTTTGAAAGGAGGCACAAGTCATGCAGTCACAGAAGGTGATTGGGTAGCAACCCAGAGGAGTGAATTCCCTCTCTTTTTTTCTTTTCCCACCTAATTTCTCAGTCTGAATTAAGCATTCAGTGTTGGACTTGGCCCTGTTCTCCCCAAACTGGTGGGAGCTTGAGGGCAGCGTTGTGCAAATACTGAGTGTTTCAGTAATTGCACCTGTAATGTGCTGCTGAAATGGCCAAATTAAGACACATGAATGGGAAATGTGCTTCCTGTCATATCCAGCACATGGCTGGGAAATCCAGTACTTGAGAAACTTTTATCACTGCTGAAAAATTCCTTTTTACAGTAGTTTGATTTGTTGTATCTACTTCCATAGATATCAGCACCAAGGAAAGTGTGGATGTTGTGACTCTTGCAGCCCAGTGAAAGGAGCTCTGTTCTCTCAGCTCTGATGCTGCTTGACTGGCTGATGCATGGAGGAATTCTTGAAAACAGAGTTGTTTTGCACAGAAATAATATGTGTACATAACAGACATGACCCTAACTTCTCCTTGTGTTCTTATTTTGCCAGCAACTCAATACTCTAAATACTCAATACTCTAAATTTAATTAAATTTAATTGTTTTGCAAATCAGTCTTGAATAAACACTCTGTAGGAGCTATCTAGAATTGAGCTGATGTCTTACAGTAATGTCCTTGATCAGTGAGCTCTTTGTTCCCTTTGTGGAGTGTTAAAAACATCTGTAAAACATCAGAAAACAATGCTAAATCACTGCCTGCTACCAGGTGCTGTCAATGTCAGGCTAGAGTCACTGTCAGAGGGAAGTTAAAATATTTAAAATGAAAATTTGTTGTTTCTATACAAAACTTGTTGTATGTAAACAGCATTTTATTGTTTACAAAAGTCAGTTGTCCCCATTTAGACTTAGAGCAGCAGTGAGGTATTGGATAGCCTGAGGCTTTCAGTGAGTAAATTAATTAATTAGTTAATAAAAAATAAGTTCACTTTCAGATCATGTAGGTGCCCCTTTAAATTCGAAAGTGAGAAGCACTGACATACCCTGAGCCCTTGAACTTCACTTATCTGACAATTATCTGACAAGGCTGCAGTAACTTTTATTACAATTTTATTTCTTGAATTTTTTTTTTAAGTATAGACTGGAGCCTTTTGCTTTGGTACCTTATACTTTTGCACTATAATACTGTATCTAAAAAGTCTAACACTGTTGCTTCAGCTGGACACAAATTAAGTCACAAAAGACTCCTTTGCCCCTGTCCTGAAGTGCTCTGAGTGTGTGTGTGTGACTGGAGTGTGCTAACACACAGCTGTGCTGCACAACAGCTCAGGGAGAGCTGAGGGGAGCTTCACCCCACTTGAAATGAGAATATCTGCTGGTGTTACATTGTTTTATCCATTGTCTCATCTTTAAATCAGGTGAGCTGCCAAAGTCGTACCAAGAAAATATCTTAATTATTGCCATTAGGTTCATGTCAAAATGTCAGCATTAATATGATGGGAGAAACAGATTTCCCTTCAAGGTCTGGGAAGATTTACTTGTGACATCTGACATGGGGAATGATGAGTGTAATTGCCTTGGGTTGTGAAAAACGTGCAACTTCATCTTAGTTGTATTGAGAGACATCTTTCCCAACAGCACCTTACTTGCTTGCAGAGCAAGAAAAGCACCTTCATGCCATTCTCTCCATTGCTTTTCTGAAGTTCTGGAGCTGTCTCTAGACTTTAGACAAGAGTTCTTGCAGGTTCCTCATTGCTTCCTCACTCCCTTAGCAGGAGAAAATTTCCAAGAGTGTGGCTTTGCTGTAGACACAGAATTCCTCTCCTGCCTCACTACCCTTCCTTCTCAGGATCATTCAGGAAACAGAGCTCTAACTTAGCTGTAAATTCGCTTTTACCTATTCTATAACACCCACCTAAATAAATACGATAAGGGTGAATATTGAAAGCACTTTTTTGTAGAAATAATCAATATCTCTTCCTTTAGGAAGAAGATGGACTGCGGATGAGGAAGGTACCCCAGACAAACAACCCAATATCTCCTTCTGCAGCTGCTGTCAAGGACGAAGGGCTCAGCTCCAGACTACTTGCTTTGGTGGTTTTGTTCTTTGTCTTTGGTGTAATTATAGGAAAAATAGCCTTGTAGAGGCAGCATGCTGGAAAATTGTAAATTGGTTTGATGGTTCTGCCATATCATTGGATTAAATTTATTCATAACAATGTTTAAAAAAAAAATTAATGTATGACATCTCACAGGTCTTGCCTTTAAATTACCCCTGCACAAATACTATGTAACATAATCTAGAAAGTTCAAAATGTATGGTGAGGGAATGAATGAAAGAGAATATGCTTCAGTGATGAAGGGGGGGGAGAAAATCCTGATTTAACACTACAATGAAATATTGTATATGTCATTTTAAACATTCTTAGACCCTGGTACATGTTGCTGGATTACCTCTTTTTAAAAAAAAAAAAGAAAAAAAAAAAGGAAAACTAGAAAAACCTCTTCCTCCACTGCTGGAGCTGGCCCTAAGGATGTTTGGAGCTGGGTTAGGCAGGAGGTGTTGATAACTTCTGTAAAATACGTTAATCCACCATTCTGCTCATAAATTTAACAGTTTCTGTCAGTGTCTTCAACTCTGTGCAAGTTACCAACTTCTTGGCACTTAAATGAGTAGTGAGAAGCTGCAAAGACTTGTCTGTGGCAACGCTGAGGGAGCTGGGCAGCACCGAGGGGCTCGTTCGGAATAAAGGTCAATGCCTTGTTCTCACCAAGGGACCAAGCTACAGTGCTGTTGGTTCATTTAGCTGAATTAAAATGTTATTCAGAGATGTTTAATGCATATTTGACTTATTTAATGTATTTCCTCTCATGTTTCCTTATTGTCACAGAATTGACTAATACTTTGTGGTATGAAAAGGCACCTGTTCAAAGCCAGTGAAAAGAACTAGAAATTTGCTGCTGTAGTGGTGCAAGATTATTCTGCCTCCTGGTGTTTTTGGGCACTACACAATTGTTGGGAGTTTTGATCATCTAAGCATTGGGGAAATAGTGGTCAGGAAACTGTTTTTGTATGTAAATAAGTCTATCTAGGGGAGAAACAAAAATATTAGTAGTAAACTAGTCCTATGCCGTAAAAAGACCAATCTTGTTTGACTATGTAGCATCTTAAAAAAAAAAGAAAAAAAAAGAAAAGAAAAATTAAATAAAGCCCCCAAATTAATGTTTCCTTTGTTACTTTTGTCCTGTTCTCACAGTTTTAGAGGTGGGAAGGAAAGAGTGTTCTCTTGTCAGTTTGTTCATGGCATAAGGAAACTTGCAGTTGTATTTCAGGGTGAATTTCTTTTTTTTCCAGACTAATTTTAAAATCAGACCAAGCCACCCCATCATGAGCCTGACACACACAAGTTGTTCAGAGTAACCATGTTGCTGCTGAGGTATAAGGTAACATCCCATTTTCCAGGTTAGTTCAGGAGTTCAGACACTTGACAAGCACCTTCAGGGTAAGGTGAAGGTAATTTTGTGTCCAGGCTTCCTTTTACCACAAGGTGTATAAATAAACTCAGAGTGTTTTAACATGACGGATTCAGTAGATGAAACCATTTTTGAGCAGGTAAATTCACATCTATTCTTAAATGCTAGACCCAGAAACCTTCAGTGACAAAATTTTTTGTAGCATATTACAAGATGAAACTGTCTTTTAAAAATGACTTCATTCATTCCTTCCATAATCCTGGGATTCTGTGAGAAAGCTGTTGGGGCTGCAGCCTGCCTGCTGTACTCCTTGACCTTTATGTTTGTCCCACTTGTGTCTCAAGGGTTTCCTCCTTTGCAAGTGCTAATAAGTGAAATTTTATTTGAGGCTTAATAAGAAAATAGGTAGGAAAAAAACCCCATAACTGGTGTGTTCAGCTTATGAACATGAATATGGAAGTATTTCTGGGAGATTCAATAGAAAGGAGAGGTGTATTTTTTAGCATTTTAAAGTGCTGGTGCCTTGTCTGCTCAGAGGGAAGGGACAGAGCCACTGCAGCCTGGCTGCAAAGGGCAGGGCAGGTGGCAGATGAGCTAGAAAGGGCAAAGCCCGGAGGTTTTGGGACAAATTGGGCAGAATTGATCAAGAAGATACTTCCTGGGCAGTAGAAGCTGAAGAAAACTTTCTAATGAAGCATTCTTTTCAGAAAGCCGAGGTTATGAGTGATACTGCAAAATTAGTTTTCATGGCTTTGAAGAATGTATTTGAGAAAACCTCTGCTGAAGGGACACTGACATAAGAAGTAGGTTTTTTTAAGTGGCTGTAAATATCTTCTTCTCTTACCAGAATTCCTGATCTGCTTTAAATAAAAAAAAGTCTTTTTGAGACTCCTTTGTTCTGCTTAAAAACAGCCTAAAAAAGGTTGGATTTCAACAAAAAGTCACTGTCTTTGCAGGATAAAGGGGGAGGATTGAAGCTTTAAGCTAGTCTCCGTGAGTATGTCTGGAGTAATGTTCCAGGCTGGTTTTACACCCGGTGTAAGCTACCACAGCTGCCTTTGCTGGCCCAGGGCAAAGCCAGCAGCAACTCTCTCCTCCCCCAGTGCTCAGCAGTCACTTTTTGGTGATCTGTGCCAGCCTGGAACTGGAAATCGTTCATGAGCAAAGTTGTTCCTGGTGTTTGCACTCCAGGATCATAAAGAGGTCTCAGAAAACCCTCTCATGCTTTTCCAGATTCCCTTCAAACACGTGATCAAGGAGACCAGGAGAGGATTTCAGTGTTGGTAACATCTGTAGCCTGCAGCTGAGCTGACCCACACCAGTCCTGAACAAAACTCTTAAATGAACTGCTTGTATTTTGGAATTTAACAAAATCCTGAGGTCTTCCCTCACCATTTTTGACAAGAGCCTGAACACAGTAGCCCTGAGTTGTCTGGGTAATGCTTTGCTTTGCTGAGCTTAAAATAAAGCGACTGATCAGGGGAATCCTCACTCCCTGTTTGACCAAACCCTTCTTTCATAGGCAGTAGAGAGAAATCTTAAGGATTTTTTTTCTTCCAGGGTTCCTAAAAGGCCAGTTTATAGCTAGAGGGCAAATATAGATTGGATGGGTATTCTTAAGCCACCTGACTCTTCTTGTAAGTTGTTCCTTCCATGGCAACACAAGAGCAAATGTTCTCATGAAGTATTCACAGAAAGTGAATTATTCTGAAGGACATTGTACATCTTAGGAAGTTGTGCACAAAGTGTAGTTTCTAAATAAGATTATTGTCTGGGGTCCTCACACAACATCAGATATTAGAAACCTGTGATTGATTCATGGTAGTAGAAATCAAGTTATTACTAATCTAATTATTGTCCTTGCTGTTACTTTTAAGATGACCACTTGCACATTTATTGTTGATTTTTGTAACACCCAGTAGAGGCTGCTTGGTGCACTCTTTGGGCGAATTTGGGATAAACAGATATTTGAAATGTCTTGAAGCCTAGTGCTGGGAAATGAATGGAAAATGGTTTCTTCTATTTTTGTGTAGTTCTCCACATCTTAAAGCAAATAGTCCGTGCATGAATGAACATAAGTATTGCTGTGCATTGGCAGTTGTCAGCTGGGAATGCACAGCTGGAGCAGCTGCATGTGCAAGCCAGGACCAGCTCAGGTTACTGGGGAGTAGCCTGGGGGCTGAAGAGCAAGATCATGTCATGTTGTTATGTTGAGGGGGATTGATGTACCATAATGTCATTTTCTAAAAATACAGGATTGTAAAGCTCAATGGTGGTGTTACTTTTTCCTCCTGAAATGCTGTTAGTGGGATAAAGTTGGAACTTCACTTTGCAATTCACTAGAATTTCTTTTCATCAATAAACTATGAAGGGTTTGTATCTGCTGCACATGTGAACTTGCAATTCTTGTCAGCAATTTTACATCGTGGTGTGCGCAAGGAATGGATCATTTATGTCTTGACATACTTGATGTTGCATTGCCCAGTGGCAGAAAACTGTCATCCCTTTTCTTCACAAAATGGCACTTCCTGTCTCTTCAGTGGAATATCCTTGATTTTCAGGCGCAGTAGTGACTTCACTGCTGTGCTCTTAAGTTTGAAACTATATTTCTCTTGCCCTATGTGATGTCCTCAAATTCCACATCCTGAGTTCGGTTTTCTATATAAAGTGAGGAAAAAAGCACCGCCAAAAATCCCTGTTTGAAATTAAAACCCAAGTAAAACAACACTCTGAAGCTCCTGTTTGTTGTGGCTGGGTCACAGCTACACTGGTGCTGCACAGGGCCTGGAGAGCCACTGGGCCATGGTCTGGGAATGGAGGAGCATCCAGGGCCCAAGTCCTCGAGTGAGCAAGTTGAAAGGTGACAGGTGGTGAGTGAATTTCAGTGGAAGTGAAACAGTAATACAGAAGATGAGCTTCAGAGAACAAAGTAATTGTATTTCCACCGCTCAAATCTGCTTAACTATAAAATTTGTTTGTTTCTTTAATGGGTTGATTTTTTTTTTTACTGGATAAATGAAGATTATTTTTAAATAACACAAGTAGAGCCAGCCAGGGATCTTGCACGTGATACTCTAATGAGCACACACCTGCACACTTGCAAAGTGACTGTGTGCCTGTCATTCACTCTGCCATTTCCTGTGGCTTCAGTTCCTGTTAAAGAACTAATTTCACGTTTGTACTTGAAGAGTAAAACTTTTTGAAACCTTAGTAAACTTCTTTGCCTCCCAGTGCAGGCCTGAGTTTGTCCTGAAGCCTCTGCGAGAGTGAAAAGTGCAAAAGGGACGTGGGGTCTGTGAGCACAGAAACGAGGCTGCTTTTCCTTGGAGTAAACTTGAACTTTGGATCTTTCCTCCTGTGATCTGTCATTAGAAAATGGCCTTTTCCGGAGAGCAAAACAAAAGAAGTTAAGAAAACAAATGAATTAAGAAGAATTAATTGAAGCTGTGTATTACAAGTTGACATTATACATCTGGCATTTCTGTTTATGTTTCTGCATTGGTACATTTCATTCTGATTTAATAAGTTCCTAATTTTGTGGGGGTTTTTTTCAGGATTTCGAAGTGCCTATGAAGAACAGCCCGTAGTAAAGTATTGTTCCCAGTTTAGCCGTACTTCATTTTTTTAATCAAATCTTTTTCTTTAGTGGATAAACTCACAAGATTAGAAAAGCCTCTTGAACTCCCTCATGTTTGGGTTGGCAAATGTCCCACACACAATTACCCACAGAGAGCTACTTTTAAAAGACCTTTATTAAGGCTGTACAGAGTCAAGCACTCAGGAGTTAGGAAATGGCAGAACCAGGTTTGTGCACTGTGAGTTTGGGGAGTACATTGCAGTGTCTGATCATTTCAGTGATCAAAAAGTGAGCTGAAGCTGCTCAGAGATTGTCCAAAACTGCCCGGCTTTGTATGCCTGGACTTGGAGAATCCTGAGTTCTCTTAAGTTACGTATAAATAGGTTTTTAAAAGTTGAACTTAAATGCAGCAGCGTGGTGTTGGGTGTAACCCATGTGTGTGTGTGTCAGGGGGGAATTCTTTGTGTTCCATGTATGGATCCCTGTTCTTGACCCGAGCTCCCGACGTGGTGGGGAGGAACTCGGAGCTGAAGCAGCAATTTCTGTTTCCACGTTTCACTGGGAGGCCACACACAAGTGTGACTGGAGCCAGGAATCTCTGCCTCAGTGCTGAGCCCAAAGGAGTGTTCCTGTGGGGGCTGCAGACTCTGCTGCCCAACCTCCCTCCTGCTCTGTTCTGCCTGAGCTGTCGAATCTCGCTCCGTTCCCTCCCTCAGCGCTTTGGTCCAGGCCAAGTCATCCTTGTTCCTTCGCTGCTCCTTGGCAAACAAACCCATGTTCAGCCGAGCGGCTTTGAATGGCTTTTCTTCCCTGCTGCCTGTTTTCCATCTGGGTCTCTTTCTTCCCATCACCCTTCCAGGCTTGCTCTTCCCTGCTTGCCTGTCCCAGCCTTTGGCCCAGGGAGTCCTGGCTGCTCCGGGCTGCCTGGCAGGGCTCTCCCTTGGCATGGACATCTGACTGCTGCTGGATGCCTTTTCCCATCCCACACAGCCACTCACCTGCTTCCTCATTGTTTTTTCTTCCTCTTCACTCTGTAGAGTTTGGAGCAACAAGTCTTGTCACCCATCTCCTTTCTGTCTCCAGCTTCATCCTGCTGTTCCAGTGCAGTGGATATATTTATAGTGTGGGACAGGCTTTTATATTCCAGGGGGATTGTTTCTTAAACAAAGCAGTAGCACGATGCTGTTAATGTATCCAAAAGTGCTTCAGATTTTTTTTGTTTCATTTTATTTGGGAAATCTAGAATGCATAAATGCATTCTAAGGTATTTTTAAAAGGGAGGCATGAAGGTGATTAATTGGAAAAATAAGTTACTGTTATATGAGCCCTGTGTCAGACCCAGGAATGTGTTTGTCTGGCATACTTGGCTCACGCTTTAAACTTCTGCACCTGCTAAAGAAGCAGAAAATTGGAAAGGCAGCTTGTCTGAGGAGCTTCTGATATTAAAGAAGGTACTGAAGGATCAGACTCAGTGCAGACAGCCAGAAAATTATTTGAGACTTAAGAAATTATTTTATTTTTGCTTTTTGGAGTTGTTAAAAAATGATTAATCTTTTAAAAAAGTATTCTAAGAGAAGTGAATGTGGCAGAGTTTACTAAGACACGTGTGCCTGTTACCATCAACTTCCAGCACACGTTGACTTGGATTTTCTTCACAGGGACAGTAAAAAGGCATTTATTTGTTTTGTAGTAGAAAGCAACCCAGTAGTCAGGATTAAAGCTTCTGGTCTGTGTCCTAGACCTGTTTTTCAGATGCAGTGTTAGACATGAAAGGTGAAGTTATTTGGGTCTGTCTTGTTTAGGTCAGATAAAGATAAATGAATGGCAGAACTGAGGTTGGGATCCTGATTGCAGTGGAGCTCAGCATACAGCCATGTGAGCTGCTAATAAACGTAATTGGTGCTTCAAAAGGGCATAGCTGAGCAAATTTCATATCAGATCTGGGAGTGGAGAGGAAATTAGATGAAAAACTGAAGTAGAACTGACAGTTTTCTAAGTGAAAGGTATTAAAGGGCCAAAAAACTAATAATTTTGCAATTGAGAAGGGGGACAACTTTGGCTAACTGCCCATCCTGCTTCTGTGATGAAATGAAGGGGAAAATTAGATGGAAAGTAATATAAAACAAATAAGAAAAAGGGAAGCAGACAGCAATCCATTCAAAATGGGAGTTAGGAAGTTTAGAAAATAAGGAAAGCACAAGCCAAAGAAAAACAGGTTGGAGTGCTCAGAGAGGGTGGTGAGGAGCCAAAGTTCAGAGGAAATCTGCAGAGGATAAGAACTGTTAATAAATATATGCAGGAGGTAAAACCTAGTGATGATGTAAGAGAACTGGAAAGGTGTGTCATTCCTTAGCAATGCTCAGGATTTAAAATTAACAGTTTTTAATTCAGTAGGCCCAGAAACCTTGATCAGTGTTTGCAATGAAGGAGCCTGGGGCTGTGTCTGAGCTGCTGCTGGGGGTGGTCAGTGGGTCAGGACAGTGGGGCACCCCAGAAGGGGATGGAAAAGGAGATGGATGTTCCTGATGGAGCTTGGTGTAAGTCCTTTCATTCTGTCTTTTGAGAGTGAGCTGGGTCTGTCATGGCCCTGCAAAGCTCCATCTTCCTGGCAATCACACACTGCTGAAGTTCAAAGAGAACCACAATGAAATGGGGATGCCCAGAGAAGGGTTCAGCAGGGACCTGACAGATTTAGTGGTTCCAGATCACTGAGGAAAACAGATACAAAATCACTACTGACAAAACATAACAAAAATATCCATAGCCAGGACCAGAATGAGTAACAGCTCCATGTACATTCCCAGTGCAGTCCCAGGGTAAAAGCCTAATGAATACGAATGTGTTCTTGTTTTTAATTACTGTTAGCTGTAAGTGATTATCCTCCTGTATGTCTCAGCTGGGAGAGTTGGGAATTTTGGATGCAGTTTGGATATTTACATTCTACAAGAGAAGCTGAGTAATTGGAATGGATGCAAAAAAAAAAGATTCAGAAAATACTCGTGGAGTGTGAAAATGCCTTCGAGAGGGTGAGAGAAAACTCAGTTGGCTGAGATTTCTACCAAAATTGAGACTGTCTTGATTACAGTGCACAAGTACCTTCACAGGCAGAAAATACTGCACACTGCAGCTCTCTGATCTTAAAAAGCAACACAAGAATCACCGACTGGCAGTCAAAGCCAGGCAAATTCAAATTGGAAAAAGGCACAAATTCTTAAGAGAGAATAACTGTGTAATTTAGGAATGTGTCTTCAAAAACTGTGAACAGAACAATAAAAGTTATGATATTTATGCAAATAGTTCTTTCATGGCTTTTTTTCCTCTCAGAGGTATCCTTAGAGGAGGAAGAGGACAAGGAGGCTCCTGATGAGGTTTCACAGGCAAGTTCAGCCAGCAGAGCAGTGGGGCTCTGGTGCTGCTGGAGCCAGTGATGCCTGAGCTGCTGCAGGGCAGAGCTTTCCCAAGGCCTTGTTGCTAACGTTGCATAAGTGTGTGATGGTGTCTCACATCATGTTAATCCCACCCCCACCTGGAAAGGATCTGTGGCCTTGTAAGAGCTTTTACACCGTGCAGGACCTGAACACTTGTTAAGTTTAATCCGTTTCCTTGCCATGTAAATGAAAAAAAGTATCTGCACACAAATCTGATTCATGGGGGTAAATGTAGGGCAGGAATTGCCTTCCTCCTCCTCCACCCACTCTCCAAAGGCAGCACAAGGCTGTTGCCTATTCCTGCCACGGGCATGTGTGTCCAGCAGAACAGGTACCTGTGCTGAGGGGAGTCAGGGCCACTCGAGCACAGTGATGGGAAAGGAAAAGTTCTGCCAGTGTGTGGCTGACAGCAGGTGCAGCTGTGCTGCCCAGGACTTGCATCCTAATGGGAACACCCCAAGGAGACACCATCTTCTCCAAGATCACTTCCAGTTGCCCATGGATCTCTGTGCAGCAGCAGGGAGCAAAGCACAACCAACACGACTGGAAATCAGATTTGCCTGCTGAAGTCTCCTCCATGGACTGGGAAGGGAACCAAGGCAAGGCAGCCAAGCCTGGCCCCTTTGTGTATCACCTTTGGAGTAGAACTGTTCATGTGTGTGACTAATATTGGGTCATGCCTGGAACATGGGAACATGCTGACAACATTTATGTCGCAACTGTAATGCATTTAATAAGCATCTCATTTGAATTATTAATGTACAGATCCCCCCAAGTATTTTTATGTTATAACCCCCATAATTTATCTAAGTACAAGCTGGAAGTTCGTAAATACAGCATTAAAAAGGTGGCTATTGCATAGCTGCTTTAACAAAATATCCTTTGTGGGTAAGATATATAGGCTTATTTGGAGAGGATTTAGCTGCTGGAGAAGGGCTTCTCAAGGAAGTTAGATGATGCTTAGCTGCAGCAGACAGGGAATATAATTTCTTAGTTTGTCCTTCTTGTCAGTAGGAATCAGTTTGACCTGACTGTGCTGTCTGATCTGAGCATCTCTTCAGCTCATTGTTCACCAGAGGCAGATTTATAAAACATCTGTACAGGAATGAGCCTGGAAGTGACACTTTGAGAGGAGAGCTGGACTAACAACTGCTGTGCCAGTAACTGAAAAGGAAGCAGTGAAAATACATGGCCTAAGAAGGCTGGTGAGGGATCTTTCCCTTCACACGGTGCGCGGTGACGGTGCCTGTGCCGGGCACGGCAGCAGTGACACAGGGACACTGCTGATGTCCCACAGCCATGCCAGCACTGCACTGGAGAGCTGGGATAACACAGCAGGGATGCAATGCTGCAGCCAGGGAATGCTGCGGCTTGGAGCTGTTGTGCACAGAAGTGTTTTCCATCTACTGTAATCTATGCCCAGGGTCAGGTGGAACAATCGAGCCCTCTGTGAGGGCTGTTCCGGGCATCTCCAAGTGCAAGACTGTTTGTGGGTCCCTGTGTGTGACATACACAGGCAAAGTGCAGAAAATATCTGTAAACTGCAAGAGGCATGTGAACTGTGCCCTTCTCAAGACCGCTTGCTGACTATTTATTGCCAACTGATTCTGCAGATTAAATTTGCATGAACAGCAAAAAGGAGTGTGATGGGAGGGAACTTAACCTCAAAGAAACTCAGCAGCCAACACTTCGGATGTTTGAATTACATCTGAATCAAGCTCTTGATTAAATCTTAGCAATGTCAAAAGCTCAAAGCAGCAATTTTAATTGATGTCACTTTTTTCCCCCCTCATGTTGCTAAATTATCTGTTGCAATGTGCAGCGCATCCGTGTCACTACATTAAATTTGCACGCAAAGAGCGGAGATTAGGCAATAAAGCCACAGGACAAACAGTGTGGAGTCAGGCATATCTCCTTGGCTTCGTTCACTATTGGGTGTTTTTAAAAAGTGTTTCCAAATCTGAGTAAAACTGATTCCAGATGTGCTCATTTGAAGGGTATAAAAATCACGCTAGCACCAAGATTTGTCTGAATTCTGCACTGTACCTGAAGAGATAACTAGTCCCATCTTAAAAACAGAAGTGCTATAAACAATAAAAAGGCCACAGGCAAAGGTTTTAGTGCTTCGTTCCCGTTAGCATCCTTTCTTCCCACGTATTTTAGACTAATATAGTTGGAGAATTCCCGTGAGGCTGCAGCACACTGGATCAGAGGGGCCTGGTAGGACGTGGGTCGCTTGTCGGGGCTGTCGGGGCTGGAGCCGTCCGTGGGCCTCTCCCCGATGTAGAGGAGGCTGCGCTCCTGCGTGTCCTGCTCCGTTTTGAACAGTTCGTACTCGGTGTGGGGCAGCTTGATGCCCAGAGCCAAACATCCATTCGTGGGTGTTATATCCTGCTCCACCCCGGCGCTCCAGGAGCCTGCCAGCCCACAGCTTCCCGGTTCCGAGGAGTTGAGCATCACCACCGTCACCTGGTCCATCGGCGTCACCCGAGCCTGGGTGACTTTAAAAGCCAGCTCGGTGCCACCCCGCACCTTGGAGGAGGGGATGCCCTGCGTGTAGTGCCCGGAGGCGTAGATGGTGAACGTGGGCTGCCTGCAGAGCGGGTCGGAGTAGTGATAGTAATGCCCTTCCCAGGTGTGGTTGTTGCCGTGGAATGTGAAGTACCTGGTGAGGAAGAGCACGGCCGGCCGGACCTCGCAGTGGGTGCTGACCCAGCTGCCGCTGAGCTGCATGGGCAGCGGGGCTCTGGCGGGCAGGATCGGGGGGTGGTGCTCATCAGCCCTGGAAATAATCCCGCACGCCGGGCAAGGGTGCACGTGGTGCTGCAGGAGACAGAAAATAACAGTTCTGCGAACTGGGAAGCAAAAAAAAACCAAAAAAACAAACCCTTCCAGAATATTTCAAAAGCTTCGACTCCCCTCGTCCACAGCAGGGTGCGGAACTGCGGGGAGCTTGCAGAGGCAGCCGAGCAGATTAAGGGAGATAAAGCGCTGCCCTGCTCTTTGCTATTCTGGTAGCTGAAGGACACTGGGCTGTGCCCTGCGGCCGCCCCGTGCTGGGGCTGCTGAGGACAGGCCGAGGGAGGAGGCCGGGGCAAGGGCAGAGCCGCTGCCAGGGCAGGGAACGCTCCCTCGGCACATCCAGGTTGTTCCCCCATCAGTTTTCCATGGCGAGCTGGGTGAGGATGCGGGTGCTGGGCGGTGTCAGAACAGAACAACGCCGCAGTTTTTGGGAAGGAAGGAGGCTGTGACACCTGGCCGTGGGGAGCTCCTGGGGCTGCAGCCTCTCCAGTACAGCCCAAGGTGCTCTGCCTCCCCCTCGCCCCGTTCCCGCCCGTGTTCCCACATCCAGGGATTCGGGGGAGCACCGGGATGAGCCGGGAGGGGAGGGAGGGGGCCGTGGGGTTTTTCCAGCAGCCAGAACGGGAGAAGAAAGGGACCCTCTGCAGAAAGAGGCTGTGACCTTGGCTTCCCTGCTGGTGGAGAGCTCTGAGTCAAACCAGTCCTGCCCCTGATCCGGTGCCAGCAGGGGTTTTGTGTAGCTTGGAAATTTTTCTTATACTTCATATATCACAACTGATTTATTTTTAAATAAGCAGGGTTGGAACATTATATAATTTTCTAGAGCACGAGCTAATCTTTACTGAACTGTCACAGGCAAGAAGGTTAAATAACTCAGTAGTTAACTGTAGGGTGGGTAATTTACATGCAAGTTGATTGGAGTCTACTGTAATTTAGTCATTTTCAGCTTGCTTTACTGCTACTGTCACAGTAATGAGTGCTGACAGTACACAGTACATTATGGCTAAATAATCCCAGAAGTTGGCAAATATATATGCTCTCCTTAGGCAGGAAATTCTTTGATAATGAAAGGTAATTTGGGAAGAATGGGTTTCTTTAAAACAGATATAAATTTAAGGGAAAAAGAGTGATATTTTCATAAAGAGAGTTAAAAAAGAATTCCTGACATAGCTGTGTAACTCACCAGCACAGGCAAATGGATGTCAGTTCACAGATTTTTTTTTTTTTTTTTTTTTTCCAAAAAGAAAAGAAGAAAAAAAAAAGAAAAATCCTGTGCTCAATAAAATTATCACTATGGACATGGAGCCAAAACTCTTACTTGCTTAAACCAGTCGTGTGAAGTTATTTCTAATGTATGGCAGCTTCTAATTATCGCCAAGTGGTGACATCATGTGTGGGTCCATTGGAGAGCTGTTGGCTGATTAATTACAGGGCTGCATTCAGAGAGTGAATTTCAGTATCTTTAGGTTTGGTTTTAAATTAACTTTTAAAAGTGTTTATGTTTACCGTCTGGTTTTGCTCATATATATGGTTTTGGCCCAAGATAACACAAGTTTAACCAATTTGAGAATGTTACTTTCGAGAGGGAGAGGGGTGTTGCCCTGTGTTTTTCAGAGTTCAGTTGGTGTAGTTCGAGGTGTGGGGAAATGTTGCCCCAAAATATTTTTTTCTCATGTATTTCCTTTCAATCTGGCAAAGTTCAGAGAGGTTTTTTCACCCCATCTCACTGCTCCACCATTTCTGATTTGATCAGCTTTGGTTTGGATGGAAAGGTGCTTTCCTGGGAATAAACTAAGCTGCTATATGACATAAAATAAAACAGAATAAAAGGCAACCAAGTCTGCTGCTCAGTTTTATGTATGTCAGAATGGAAGTTTGATTTCTGTGTAATAACATCATTGTATTGGGGGCAAGTTCCTGTGCTACTGGCATTACACCAAGGACTGAAGAGATCCCTTGTTCCCCTCAGCCTGGAGCACACCCCAAAGAGCAGAGAGAGGGCAGGCAGATGAAGGACAGAGCAGATGAAGGGCAGAGCAGACAGGCTCTAACAATGGGCAGCCTGAAGCCTTCACTGACTTTGGTTGTGCAAAACAAGGAAACTGCATCTCCTAGGAAAACACAGCCAAACAAAAGCTGTTAACTCCAGGCCCGTCAGTGCAGGCTTGTTTCCCATGTTGGTTTTGCTGAGCTTTCACCTTGGTCCTGTTCTCTCAGGAGGGCAGAGGATGAACCCCACATGCCATGGAGCACCTGGGGTCCCACCCCTGCAGCCCTGCACGGCCTCACCCGCGTGTCCTTAGGACCGCGGGGGCCAAGTGCTGCGGGTGCCACTTCAGCAGCAATGAACGTGCTGGCAAAGCCCTGATGCAGTGAGGGGACCGTGCAAAGGCCTCATCCTTACCAGGGCGCTCTGCATGGGGCGCTGGTAGCCGGTGGGGCGGTAGTGCAGCCTCTCCCCCCAGTCCGTGTGGATGTCGCCCAGGTACAGCTCCTCCACCAGCTGGCTCCCGCTCTGCTGCGGCTGCAGCAGGGGCTGGTAGTGCCTCTCCACGCGCACCAGGCTCAGCTCGTGCATGGCGAAGCCCAGGGCAGCGGTGCAGTCGCGCTCCGTCTTGGCGCTCAGCACCTCGTACAGGGCTCCGGGCGCCCAGGAGCGCCCCGGGGGCAGGAACCCGCTGCAGCCCTCGCCAGAGGTCTGGTTGATCCAGGAGGCCACCTCCCGCATGGCCTTCTGGCTGTGGAACACGATGCCCACTTTGTGGAGGTGGTAGTCGGCCTCGGTGGCCCCGCGGGTGATCCAGGAGGCCTGGCGCAGCCGGAGCTTGCCCTTGATGACCAGCGAGTAGGAGGGGTCGCGGCAGGAGGGGTCCCAGTAGTAGAACTGGAGAGCCTTGAAGAGCCGGTTGGCGTAGAAGAGGTAGGATCGGGTCAGGAACTCGGGTCCCGGCCGCACCTCACACCTGCGGGGAAGGCAGTGCTGAGCCGCCGCGGAACGGGGAGAAATCCCTCCCAGGGCAGTCGGGGTGCGGGAGGAGAGGGGCCAGCGGGG
This sequence comes from Corvus hawaiiensis, assembly GCF_020740725.1. Taxonomy (NCBI): domain Eukaryota; kingdom Metazoa; phylum Chordata; class Aves; order Passeriformes; family Corvidae; genus Corvus; species Corvus hawaiiensis. The sequence continues at coordinate 13,255,934 of NC_063229.1, read as the reverse complement.
ATGGGAGCAACTTCCTGGGCAAGAGCCTTCCACACGTGGTGGCCACCCTTGGGTGATTTTATAGTCTGGGCATCTGCTACTAAAATGTGAGAGTGATGGACAGAGGATCTTAAACTTCATGCACGTCCACAGGGAGGAGTGCACAGGGCAATGGGAATCAGGGCTGCTCTGCCCGTTCGAGCTGTACCGCGATGGGAAAGAAGCAGGAGGCTCTAGGGACACCCGGGGCTCCCAGCCCTCCTCCAGCCGGGAATGGGGGCTTGCGGAGGGGGAGAAGGGAACACATTTGTTACTCTGCCGTTTGCTGTGTCCTGACAGCACCGAGGGTGGGCAGGAGTCGCGCTGAGGGACTGGGGCAGGAGGTGTCCAGGGGTCTGGGGGCGAGTTCCCTGTGGGTGGGGGGTCCCTTCCCAGGAGAACGGGGCTCCTTGCCCGGGATATTAGGGGCGCTTTTCCAGGGATGGATGTGCATTCCCGGGATCTGGGGGTGCCTTACCCGGTGGAGACCCAGCGCCCCTCCAGGCGGGGCGGCAGCCGCGCGGCGATCCCGGCGCTGTCCTGCAGGTGGCGCAGCTGCTGGCGGCACCGCGGCTCCGCGGCCGCGCAGGCTGCGGGGGGAGCGGGGAGCGGGGTCAGCAGCGCGGGGCAGCGGCGGCGGAGGGCAGCCCCCGGCAGCGCAGCCTCCCGAGCCTCCCGCACAATGAGCGGACCCCAGGCGGGCTCGCTCAGCGGCAAACTCTTAGCTAAGGACACAGGGGTTTTTATTTCGCTCAAGTTTTCCGACTTGAGTTTCATCCGAATCCAACCGGTTTTTGGATGAGATCTTCAAATAAAGCCGAGTGCTCTTTGTTCGTGTTCTCCCCCTCTCATGCTATTGTTGAGGCAGTGACTGGAATGGGGAATTACAGCATGGGAACGCTGGCCTCGCCTGTCGCCCGCCATAAGGACAGTAATTCTGTCACTTACCTCATTTCCCATAACAACGGATGTTATTGGCTTAGGGAATGTGTGAACACTCAGCTAAATCCTGAAGACCTTTGCATGCACACACACATATGTACATATATTCCTATACATTATTCACTCTTTACTTAAGCACTCTGTGGCACTCACTGCAGGCTTGCTGCTCTAAGAAACTTGGGATTTCCCTCTTCACAGCACCATGGAATGAGCTCTGGGTGAAGTTCCTCCTGAAACCCCACTGATTCTCTGTGGTACAACTGACCCTGGTCCCGGCGGAGCTCAGCCCTGCCAGGGCTTTACGAGCCCAAATGGCGTTTGTTTGCTCCAGCTGTACTTTGCATTTTACCCAGGAGTGTGCTGGACATTTTGAAGCCAACTTTTACTCGCTCCATACCAATGTTAGGACACAGGTTGCTTTCCAGCCTGCCTATTAGCTGGAACAAAAGATCCAACATCTATGTGTCACCTTCCCACAGGATGAGGATGTGAAAATTGGCACACCCTGCACCTCAGTCAAAGAGGTGAAGACACAGTCACAACATACAAACCCTAGACCAAGTCAAGTGGGAACTTTGTGATTAAACGTCTGCTGTGCAAGTCAGAGGCTCCTGAACATGTGACAAAGGAGAGGGATCCCGACTCAATAACTTCAGACTTTTATCTGACGGACAAATTCAGTCACTTAACTATGGCGCTGCCATTTGTGATGGTTTTACAGGTCGCTTGAAATGTGTTTGTGTAGACTTAAGCACACAGAGCCTGAACTACCATGAAGGGAATAAACAAGTGGAAAGGGAAGCCCCCAGGGAAGCAGGAGAGCAGTACCCAAACACCAGGGAAGCCAGCCTTTTCTGGTACTGGAGTGCATGAAACAGCTGGAAAGACACATTATTAGAATTCAGGGCTCTTCTGGGAGCAGACTCACAACTCTGCTGCTCTTACCAGCCTTGTGGGCTAGATGGGGTGAGCAGGCACAGCCAACTCCTTCACAATTGCTTGCACTCGTGCTTCCTGAAATGCAGTTCCTGTGATTCTTCATATGAAAATGGGAAAATATGGGATGACAAAACCCACTGCTATTAGTTCAACCTCTAATTTGGCAGCTGCAGCATGTGTAAGGCTGCCCCTTGGGTGCCTGTTTAGTAGAGCAATTAGGAGCTGGGGATCTGTATCCTCATCCCAGCTCTGCCATGACTTTGCTCCGTGGTCCTGTGTGCTCCCTACTCCCAGGGCTTCTTTTAAATTCACGTGCAGAATATGCCAAGATTCATTTGACTGCCCTAAGAGGCCTAAATACTGGAGAGTCATCAGAACAAGGGCAGTCCAAACTGAACCACACTTCAAACAAACACAAAGTTATTATACTAAAGAATACAGTAAACTAAAAAATAACTGTATATGTATTAGAGGTAATAACAGACATAAGGGTCAGATTTGCTCTTGCCCATAACCACAGAAAGACTCCAGAGGTGTCGGTGCACTCTATAGATATATAGAATATAGCTATAAAATATACATAATATAACCCAGTCAACTCACAAACTGAGCTCTGTGTGTGTTTATTGCAGCAGAAGCTTCAATATCTCACTGAACCCTTCGTGCTACTCTTGGCAGAAACACTAATGGTCTACATTGTTTGGGAGCAAAGACACTTTGGCAATGCAATCACTGCATTTTGACACATTCAATAGAAAAGGGAATTTTTATAATTTGGATCAAACTCCATGCAGAAAAAAAAAGCCTCCAGAATGTAAATATTTCACATGATGGGAATTCCTAGGGATTTTGTCTTACTTAATTGTATACAAGTCTCCAAGCTGGATGCATCCTCAAACCAAAAGCTATTGGCTTGTGTCCAGATTTTGTGGCTGCTTTTTTCTCTCTCAAATACTCCAACCCCACAAGATCCAAACATCCTTTCAAGCTGGAAAAGTTCAGTCCCAGACCTAAAATCTGTAGTTAGAGCACTTCTCTATTCCAAGAGCAGCATAAAGCAGCTGTCACTCATATGTCACTCTGTTATTCAGCCCCTGATAAAGCACAGCAGAGCAGCTCCTCTGTCTTAAGAGTGACACAAATTAACTGCTCTGTAGAGTTCTTAGGCAGGAGGAAGGAATTATTCACAATTCATCTTCAAGACAAAAATCCTCATTCATAGGAAAATCTAAAAAATGCCTAACTGTGATCTCTTCCCCTCACTTGCTCTGCCATCCATCTGTATTGATTAACCACCAGCCTTTCCAGAGAGCTCCTCAGCACAGCACTTAGACAAAACAGGGGCTTTTTCCAGCTCTCCAGTGCATGCAGCATCCCAAAGACCGGCCCAAAGCCTCGGAGCAAAGGGGTTGCATGCGCACTCAGGCAGGCAGGAGTGGCAGAGCTGGGAACTGCTCATCACTGCAATCAGCACAAACTGGATCAAGCCTTGAGCAAACAGCACCAGCAGCAAATGCTGACCAACTCATCCCTCATTTGTATAAACCACTTTCAGGAAAATCAGGCCCACGGCATCAAATGATAAGAAAGGCAGAACTGGAAATTCTCAAATTCTCCACACAGTAAATTGTTGGTAAAATTAAGGTGAAAGATTCCAAGGCAACGGCCAAGCCTGGAAATGAGAGCCCTGTGCTACATAAGTGCTGTGTGCTCCAGATGCAGAGCCATTTCTCACTTCTAAAGGAATAAACCATCAACCAAGAGAGAAATGCTGTCATATTCCTCCTTGGAAACAAATCGTGTTTGTGCTCCCCCAAGCATATTGACTCTGGAAAAAAGAGAAGTTGAGTCACACATCTGTTTCTTCATAAATGGAGGAGAAAATTCATATATTACAGTTTGCACCAAATTAGTTACTGTGGGTCAGCTCTTCTCCAGAGCTAGATTGTTTAATCTGTTACATGTTATTGCCTCCTATGGCCAGAATTTATCATTCCCATTTATAATTCTAATGTTTCAGTTAGTCACCCACTCACAGGGATAAGATCAGGGCCTGAGGTCATGGAGCATTACACATTTCTTCATTTAGAGATGGCATAAAACCTTTGATATTTTCTGAGGAATGTTCAGACTGGAAAGAAATGGATGATAAGAAATGTATCAATATATTTTGCATAAGAGGATTATACTTTTCCACACAGTCTTCATTAACAGAGTAAAACAGTGTTTCTTTAGCATTTTTCTCTCCTGAGAGCACACAGAATGGATTTTGGGCTAGCCACTAACGGAGTAAGCATTCTTTTAAAAGCAAAAAAAATGGTTGTATTTAGCAAATCAATTTTTCCTGTATTTGTGTGGAGATTAAGTTAGTGGTGCTTTTAATTCATCAGAAAAAGGCGTTCCCGAGGGAACAGCTCTGTGGGAAGAGATACATTTTATATTATAATGTTAAAAAGTTATAAAATTTAAATATAACCCACTGGGGATGGAAAGCTGTATCACAGCAGAACCTTGCATTTTGCCTATTTGCAATCTGAACACAGTTCAGGACAGGACTTAAGCACATGCTTAAGTCTAATTGGTTTCAGTGAAACTTAAGCATGTGCTTGAAATTAAGCCAGTGCATGAGCATTTTTCCTGATTAGTAATGCCTCCCTGAACTGAAGCCAGAATGTGGTCAAGTGGTTGAGGGAGGATGCCAGTGCTTTCGCTGGAGCACTGTTTGGCTTCTGGAAAAGTATTTCTATTATTCATCCCTTCTCTTAGTTGTCTGTAAAACGGGTATATTCACATTTAGCTGTTTCACCAGTCTGGTGCTCAGTTCATGATATTCATAAAATGCTTTGAATTCACTAAATGTTTCTCAGTTATGCCTTCAGGGCTGGCACAGTAACTGTATTACCCACGAACTATCATTGCAGACCATCACCTTGAGTTTCCTGTGCACATCTGAGCATAATCATACATGAAATCCTGCAGATCCTAAGAGGAAACTCGGCCAACTCAAAATTCCCAAGTAGCTCAGGATTTTAGAGAAGTTTTCAAAACATACTTTCACCACATACTTTCAGCACAATGGCAAATGAGTTCAGACATCACATTCTACGGTTTTAGCCTGGCTTTGTGTGAGCACTGCCTGACTGTCTCATATCCACAATTAAAATAGTGAAGGGCTTGTGGTGAGTTGCCTGGAGGTTTTTAAGGCACTAGAGAAGTAAATATTTTGCTCTTGGAATCATGGAATCATGTATTTTTCTTGTTAAGTGTCATGTCCAGCAACAGATGACAAGACAGATGGGATTTGTGGTAGGGAAGGGGAGGAAGGAGAAGTACCTCAAAGATCTTCTTCAGTATAAACTACATTTAAATAAAATGGCTTCTCAAAACTGCCTCTCTGGCTGTTTACCCCAAAGAAAACCAAGCCTAACACTGTAAATAGGATTCAAGGGCTTGATCCCAGTTTTACTTGGAGTCTGTAAATAGCAAAGGTCCCATCAGCGCCTTATTCAGAAGATGCCCATCCCCATAAACTGACAGTAAACACTCCATTTGAGGAAAGAAGGAGAAATGGGATAGAGGGAATCACAGAATGGTTTGGTTTGGAAGGGACCTTACAGTTCATGACATTCTCTAATGGGGTGAACTAAGCAGGACAGGTAAGAGCTGCCACAGAGGACTTGTGATGACAAACGAAAGTGCGAGAGGTGGATGTGAGTCCACCCTCCCAAAGCTCTCCCGCAGTTCATGCTCACCAAAGCACCACTCTTAGGTTACACAGCAGAGCTCTACTCACAACATCCTTGCTGTCCTGACAGAGACAGGAGCCATTTCACTTCATGTTCCTCCCTCTTACCCCCAGAAGATGCTGCACAGACTCAGACCAGTCTATGCCTTTTCCACAGCTAAACTGGTCAGTGTGAAAAGACTTACTGGAGAACAGAGCAGCAATTCCGTACAGCCCAATGGCCCCAGCTGGCCCAGCCACTGTGGTCAGCTCAGGGGTAACTGTCCCTTAGCTCAGAGCCCATCCTGCTGCCAGCCCTGCTCTGGGCAGCCCAGTCAGGGACAGGAGAATGGGCAAGAGGGCTGAGAACAGGGTTCTGCGGTGAGCCAAAATCAGAGAGCTCACAGCATTAACATATCATGACTTATGTTAAACTCTGATCAGTATTGCCATGTAAGTTTGGCACAGGTAAATATAACACCAAAACCCAAAAGAAAGCAAAGGAAAGAAAGGTGATGTTGGAGCTTTTTTTGCTTGAGAATTGCTGAAAGTTTGAATTCCAGTTTGGTGAGATTGGTGAGACCGTAGTGAGGTGATCTCTAACTCCTGGGGTGCCTGAACAGCGAGAGGGTGGGGAGAACACATGGGAGGAAGCATTTGTTTTCCAAAACAAAAGCAAGACAATTCAGTCCAAGGCTGAACTATACCCCGGGAGTACTATCGTGACTCAGTTAAATTCTAACCGGAATTCACGTTCTTACCAAATGGCAAAGATTACATCTATCTTCCTGAATTCAGATGAGTTGGAAACCCAACAGAAAAAACAGCACATGGATGTGAAATTAATGCCACACTGTCATTTTGAATGTGTAGAGCATCCATGCAGGTTTTGGCAATGCCCCTGAACCCCTGCACAGACACTTTATTAGACGCTATCATGGCCATTTTTAATAGTGATGGCTAAGCATATATTTTCCTGGAGTGCTTTGAAGAGCGGAACCAGTAATCAGCCATGGCTTGGCTATAAAATGTCAACCTCATTTCAAACATCTAAATCACTCACATGGACCAAGAGTGCAGAGAGGACCACCCACCACATAATATTAACATAAATACCGCGTTTACCCAAAGCAAAATGAGCAACTGGAACTGGCGGGAGTTGAGAGTAGAACAACAAAAAATGATGAGGGGGTGGGAGGGATTGAGTTACGAAGCAAGATTAAAAGAGCAGAGTACATATAGCCTGGGTGAGCAAGATGGATATGATAACAGCCTATAAATATTCACAAAGCACAAACACCAAGGAAGGGAAGGAATTCCTTGCAGTGAATAAAGAGATTCTGTTGGGAGTGAATGAAGGGAGGAAAAACATGTGGCTTGTATGGCAGGGTGAACTTCTCGAGGCACAATGTAGTAGGCAACGTAAGTCCACTTGTTTGGCAGGATTTTGAGGGATTGAGCAAAGCTTTAGTTCAGCAGGGAACAACCCGCTCTTGGCAGGGAGTTGGCGGGATGATCTGAGTGGCCTTTCAGTCTCCCACTGCCATGGAGCTGTCCCAGCTCCCTGCTCCCACAGGGGACAGCTGCTCTCCTGTGTAAGCACATTGTTCATTGCTCTTCAGAATCCCTGCCTGGCCTCCATGGGACTAGAAATAAGGGCTGGATGCACAAAGGCATTTAGGGACGTAGAGACCTAAGCAACTGCAATAGCTACTAAACTGCGGGACACAGCTGGGAATCCCAGCAGGTCCCTGCCATGTCAAGTACTCACTGTTGAAAATCTAAGTCCAGGAAATTAGGTTATAAACCCACTAAAGCAAGAACAATCCTTTTGTTCTCTCCTTATTTAGCACCTAACACAACAGGACTCTTGGCACTGCTGCAAGGATACTGTTTATAGTAATAAAAATAGGATCTAATAGGATCTAATATTCTGAGGCTACTTGGCTCCTGTGAAGCCAAGGATGAGAAGGGCATTCAAAAGCAGTCATAGCAGAAGGTATCCTGAGGAAAAAGCTCTGCAGAAAGGTGGGAAACTGATCCAGAGCCCACACCAGCAATACACACACATTTAACTTAAGAGTCACAAGTGACCACAGAAAAAGGTTACTTGTTCAGCTGGAGCACAGAATTATAGTTACTTCTAACATGTGTTTTGGGGTCTGGGTGTGGTTTCTAGATAGCCTGAAATTTCAGTATACAGTTTTGCCTGTCCACATTAGCCAAGTTTTGATGTGTTCCAGTTCTCCTAAACTCTGCCGACAGATGCTAAAATCAAAGCTGACATTCAACCTACGCGCTGCATAATCTAATAACGGGACTTGTGCTACTCAAAACTAACAAACTCTGGGGGCTTTTCTGCAGCAAAACTTTGCTGTCATTTATATTTTCATCTGTCTTTTCCAGGCAGCCTAACTGGGAAAAATGATTTTTTTTTTCCTCTGAAAATCTTTAAAAATAACATGTCATTGTGTTTTTGTATCAACAGGGGAGAGCCAAGCCATAACCTGCTGTGTCCAGCACTTGTGGATTTAGTGAGAGTGTGAACAAGGTGAATCCAATTGTCTCAGTGGGGAGCTTGGTGTATACATTGATCCCAGAGTGCCAGGAGAAAGCTGCTTCCAAAGACCACAGTCTTGGAGTTAGACAAGGCCAAAATGTCACACATTTGTCAGTGTTTCTTATTAACCCAGGAGAAACCATGAGGGGCTTTTTCAGTGCCTGCTATACACTCAAGTTTAAAGCATTATTTTAAAATCTAAATCTCAAGCAAATCTCTTCAAGCACTCTGTGGTGAGACTTCTCCTGTTGATTTATGTGCCCTCACCCCAGCTGTAAGCAGAGAACTGCTGTTGCACCAATCCAAATATCTATCTAACAGTGCCACAGGAGCTGAGTTTCTTTGCAGCATTCAGTTTCAGCTGAATTCAAACCGTGATGATTTAATAAGCTATTCACTGAAAATGAGAAAACACCACTATGAAAGCCACAATTATCACACCATCACCCTGCTAAAACTTAAAAATAATGATGGATTTCAACTCTCTTATCACTTAACACTCTGAAGCTCTGCCATTTCAAATAAACATCAGAGCTTCTTCTCTAAGACGCAGAAATAGAACTTTTCTAATTTTGCATTTTAAACCATGAAACCTTTTAAGTCCTTAAAGAAAAAACCCCACAGATTGCAGATTACTAACCCCTCAGATCTTACACAATTTAAAATGGGAAGAGAAGGAGATGTTCTATGAATCATATTTTCAGTTTCTGGCAGCACTCTTAGCCTACAGAAGAAGGGTTACACATTGAAATTCTCACGTTCTCACTGTCAGTTTCTTGGGATTATTATATCTGAGATACACCATCTTAAAATCAGGAAGTTTCTCTTCTTTCATACCTTTATCTCCACCAGCAAATGAGTAAGAACACCAAAGCACTTGTGTAAGAGCATTGTATAGGTGCTTCCTAATTTTGAAGTTGATTTCAGCAGTGATTTTATCTCACCCATGAAAATGTTGTCTTTAGAGATGACATATGCCCTGTTGTGGGGAAACACAGGATCCCACTGAAAGCAAAACCTCTTTCCAAACTTTGTTCTGCCAGATGCAGCCTCCCCTAGCATTGGATTCCAGCTTTGGTTTTCTTCACAGCAATTTCTGGCTTTTGAAAATCTCCTTACTCAACAATTTGTGCTTGGGGGGAAAATATAGAAACCACACGATATTTTTTTCACTTGTGCTTTTTTTACATCTCAGCCCTGTTTTTATCTATATCCATATACTTTGAAACGTGGCTAGCCTATAATTATTGAAAGAACAAATAGAATCATATCACACGATCCAGCATAGCACATTAGTTGTTGATTTTTTTTTTGCCAGCTTGAAAAATGAAGAATAGAAACCATCAGCTTGGTAAAAAAAAAAAAAAAAAAAAAATTAGCTAAGTAAACATTACCCAAATAAATATTTGAACCAAAGACAATGATGTTGGTTTAATAGTAAAAACAGATATATGTGTGTAAATAGACACACATCTCTATGCTGAATGTTGTTCTATCACTTATGGGATTCTCTTGCTAATCTCATAACTGAATGCAACTGGTGTTCTTATCTTACCTCAACTCTGTCATTTTCAAGCTTAAAAATAAACATTGAAAGCAGGAATAGATCTTTTATGTTAAAATCATGTAGGAGAAGATATACATGAAAAATATCACCGTGGTGTTATTGGAATGTAAAGACTTTAATGAAAGCTTAGGTAAAACTCAGCAAGTCTCTGGGGACATTTCCAGGAATGAGTGATTCTTTTCTGGAGGAGACTCCAAAGTCAGATTCAGTTACCTAACTAAAGTGGTTTTTCAACTAATTATGCACTGGTGTCATGCTCATGCTAATGTTCAGCCTCATGCAAAATGCAGAATGCCAGTCTTGCTCACAGTGAGCAAAGCTTACTCTGATTTTAATGATTTCTGGGTCTGACTTAGGTATTTAAACAGTTATTTTGAGGTTCAGTTTCCATTCTTACTGAAATCAATGAAAATTCTCTCACTGACATCAGATGCAAGAAGCAGAGAGTTTAAGTTAGACTGGACTAAGAGAAATTGTACGAGGATTTAAGAAAGAATTATTCTAATTAGACTTCAGTGAGTAAACTTGCATAACGCAGTATAACAGATCCCTGAGCAGAGCAACTTGAGCTAATAAGATACATAGAGAATTCATATTTCTCAGCTTTATTTTGCAAACACATGACAAACATCCCACAAAAGGAGAACAGGAAAGTAACTCTACAGAAGTGCCCTGCTCAGAGATTTCTTTCTGTAGTCTGGTCCTTCACACTTAATGCAAGTAACGTCCAATAGCTGTCACTACACGGTTCCTTTGCCTTGATCACTAAGCCCTGAGCTGAGAGGCAAGTCAGTGTCAGAGCTTTGCTGCCCAAAACCTCAAATGAGTGAACTAAGTGGTAGAAAGAGCAGTAGGAACCTGGTGCCTGGATTTTCAGTGTCCAGACTGCACCGGGCCCTCAGGGACATCCTCCCACCCTTCCTTTCACCTGCCTCTTCTGTTCAGGACTGCCGAGTCTCAGCCAAGGGTCTCCTCTGCATTTCCTAGGAAAATACTGTCTGAGGGTGGAGGAGTCTCCCTCAGACTCTGCTCCCTGTCATAAACAGAAATAATTTTGTGGCTTTTTCACAGCACAGTTGCCTTTGTTCTCCCATATGGTCCCTTAAGCCAGAACCTTTTCTTCTGAAACTGCTCCAAGAGCTATGGGGTTGAAAGATGCCTTTCTGAAAGGGAGCCGCAAAGATGCAGCTTGCACTGCTCCGAGAGTCTGTCTGCACAGTGGGGCTCAGTGTCACGTCCCTGGAGCAGGAGGCTACTTGTGAGGTTGTCCCTTGCCAGGGCAGGTGCTGGATCCTCCCAGGGAGAATTCCCGACTCCGGTGAGAATCACCTCTAAGCCCTTCCTGCAGCTAAACTCTGCTCAGTGCTCTCCGTGCACCACGCTCGGGACAGGAACGGGTTGCGGTGCCAAAGGGGATGCCCGCCTGCCTCTGGGGAGGAGGCAGCGACCCCAACCATTCCGGGAGCCTCGGGTGGAAGGCAGGGGATGAGCTTCAGCTCAGCAGCTCCCTGGGCAGCTCAGCACCGGATCGCCAGCCCTCCCTGGCATCCCCGCACGGCGCTCATTCGGAAAAGGCTTCAGGGGTTCTGTCCCCGCTCCCGGCCCCACGGCTCGGGGGCAGCATCGCGGGGCTCCGGTGTCCCTCCGGGGCGCTCCCCGCCCGTCCCAGTCCCGGCCAGGGGCGCTGGAGCTGCGGGGCTCCCGGCACCCCGCGGGCGCACAGCGGGGAAACCCTGCCCGGGCCGGGCGGGCACCGAGGCTGAGGGAAACCCTGCCCGGGCCGGGCGGGCACCGGGGCTGAGGGAAACCCTGCCCGGGCCGGGCGGGCACCGGGGCTGAGGGAAACCCTGCCCGGGCCGGGCGGGCACCGGGGCTGAGGGAAACCCTGCCCGGGCCGGGCGGGCACCGAGGCTGAGAGAAACCCTGCCCGGGCCGGGCGGGCACCGGGGCTGAGGGAAACCCTGCCCGGGCCGGGCGGGCACCGGGGCTGAGGGAAACCCTGCCCGGGCCGGGCGGGCACCGGGGCTGAGGGAAACCCTGCCCGGGCCGGGCGGGCACCGGGGCTGAGGGAAACCCTGCACGGGCCGGGCGGGCACCGAGGATGACCCGGGCAGGGAGCGGCGAGCGGGGAGCTCCGGGCGCCAGGTGCCTCCTGCCGGGCGGGGGCACCCCGGGATCCCCGTCCCGGCGCCGGCCCCACCGGGACCCGCCGTGCGACTTCCTCGCGCCCTCCCGGTCCTCTCGCCCCCTTCTCGCCGCTTCTTTGCACCCTCTTCTCTCTCTCCTTAGATTTTCCTGCATCCTCCTTCCCAGTCCGCTGCGCTCTCCTCGCACACTTCTCGCACACTCCTCTCTGTCCCTTTGCACTCTCCCTACAGTCAGTCCCATTGCACTCTAGCTCCTCGCACCCTCCTGCCCGCTCCTGCCCCTTCACTGTGCCCGGATGGGTGAGGGAGGTGACGGGCAGCCCCATGAGGGTACGACCCTGACTCCGCCACCCGCTCGCCCTCCCGCCGCGGCACGGCACCGGCCGCCGGTGGCACCTACCTACGAGCAGCCCTGCGAGCCACCAGCACCGGACCATGGTGCCCGCTGTGTGTCCCGGCCAGAGGCGCGATCGCCGCCGGTGCCCGCGGAGCTCAGCGGGGCGCGGCGCCCGGCGGTGCAGCCATGGGCCGCCTCCGGCGCTCCGGTGCCCGCGGCACCTCGGCTTCAGCCCGCAGGCGTCCTGCTCAGCCCGAGCCTTGCGAAGGGAAAAAGGGGGGCGAAAAGAACAAAAGTATATATTTTAAAATAAAACACCACAGTCCACCCCGCTTTCGCCGCGGAGCGCGTCCCCCCGGCTGCTTATGGCTTTAATGGAGCTTGGCAGCCACAGGTTCCCGCTGCCAGAAGAGGTGGAGACTCCGCCGCCTGCGCCCCACATGCGGCCGCGCACCGCACACGCGGGGGAGGAGGAGAAGGAGAAGGAGGAGGAGGAGGAGGAGGAGGAGGAGGAGGAGGAGAAGAAGGGCAGCCCCGGCCCGGCACCGCAGACCGAGGCCGGCACCCGCCTCGGGACCGGCCCTTTTTCCTTAGGGACCGGCCCCACCTCGCCGCACCCGCGGCGCTGGGGCTGCCCTGGCCCCCGAGGTCTTGGAGGCCGTTGGGGGGCTCGGGCCAGGTCTGTGCTGTGGGACGCCATGAGGGGGTCGTCCCTCCATCTCCAGGCCATGAGGGGATTGTCCCCACGTCCCCACAGCCTGGTCCTCCTGCCCACTGTGTCCCTGGCACCCTCAGACCCTCCATTACCGCCACGGCCATCAAAAGAATGGGGTAAATCCCTTAAAAACCGTCTCAACACTCTACACATAAAAAACACGGGACCGTCTGGGGGCAAGTCAGAATGGCCACCTCAGGCGGTGCTCGCCCATGCCAGCCCTTCCCTCTTCATTCCCCAAACCAGGCCTGTGGGACAGAGCCACAATCGATAAAGGACTCCAAATCAGCTCTTGGCACGAAGCAAGGGCACAAATCTGAACTTAGATGTGTCTGAGACAGAACAACACTTTTCTTTGTATTGGTGAGCATCAATGAACCAGCTTGTTCACTCTCTTTGAGCACATAAAACAACGTGTGTCCCGTAGTGTGAGGGCTCGGCTGCCTTTGGAAGCAGTGAGGGAAGAGGCTGAGCTGCCATGGCTCTGCCAGGCCAACACTTACGGTGCTGGCACTAAAGGCTGAGGTTTAATGCATTTTTCCAGACTAAAAAACTAGGTTCAGTTTTTGCAAATGAGGCAAAGAAATCAAAACACATGTATGCGCCCGGCAGAACCCCGGGACCCTGCACACTCACTTTTCCTGGTGAAACTGGCTGTTTCACCAAATAAAAAGGAACTTTAGGGGAAAAAAGGAAGCTCGTCTCCAAGTTCACAGCAGTATTCCTGCTGATTGCAGTGGGGAGAAGCTGAGGCCCGATTCCACAGTCCCCTATTTGCTAAGCAGGACCTTCAGCATGCTGGGGTGAGGTCTCATTGCAGTGGGTTTAATGACTTTGTCAAAAATAATGCATAGCATCTTTAATGCGAAGTGGGACAAACTTATCTGTCATGGGTGCATAAAGAATTAAAGTTTAATGATACTTGCCAAGATAAAAAATAACAAAGTCCGTTTGTAATGCAGGCACTCCTTTTTCTAGCTGATGTTTTTATCTCCTTTTGTTTCTCAAATTCCCCAAACCAGTCATTCTCGGTAAATGTCCAAACCACTGTGGTTTCATTATATTTACAAATACATAAATTATCAAATGCATAGGCAAAAAAGCTGTCCTTTATAATGATAATAGAGAGAAAGAAATAATTTTGCAAGAAGTTTTCTTTACAAAGCAGCTCTCACTCTTTTCAGGCATAGCCAACTTAAAATGAGAAAAATGATGGAACAGGTAATCTTCTACCACTAACAAACTTTTATTTTGGCTACACACCTCTCATATGACACTCCCAGCCTCTAACACTAATCTCCTTCATTTTTTTCAGAGTATTTGAAAAACATTTGTTTGAGGGAAAGAATAAAACCGAAGCAGAGTAGTTTTCACGCAGGTGTCGGAAAATTTTAATAATCATATGTAAACCATCGCGAGCTTTTATCACATATCAGACCCACAGGGCATAACGATAGATTTCATTCATATGGCCTCTTTCATCCCCGCAGCTCCCAAGGGACCTTATCAAAGTAACCAAGCCATGAGCAATTTTTTGGGGAGGAAGAATTCCTCCCGCCACCCTGGTGCTGCAGAGCTGGCTGAGCGCGGCGATGCAGCTGTTCGGCCGCGCACCGCCCCGGGAGGATGAGAAGAGGGCCACAGCCTGTTAGAAATACCAGGAGGATTTAGACAGGCGATGGAGTCTTCCAACCTGGAAGTCTGCCAGGACATCAGGCTTACATTCTCAGCTCATGTAAAAATTGCTGGGTAATCTTCGGCTCCTGCAGAGGACCAGCAATGTAAAAATGCCTATAATTTTTATTATCAAATAATTACAGGCTACCTGCTGGGCAAAGCACGTGGAGGGAGACAAATGAGTGCAAATAGCCGGTAATTCCAGCAGAACTATGTGGCCTGATTTATGCATTCAAAGAGAATAAAAGCTGTTCCTATTCTGATTCAGGGGCACTTTACTCTCAGTGCTGTAAATACTAACACAGCTGCAGGGTAACTGGGAACCAGACCAAGGTGTTTTTACATTAGCTATGCTTCACTTGCCTGGCACCTTGTGTAATATTCATTCCTGTGCAAAACAGGTACAGAATATTTGAACTCAGGATCATGCACTCTTGTTAGCTATACAGGGCATTGAGTTGTCCAGTTCCCACAGGCCAAATATTTTCTCTTCCCTTTGCCAGAACAGCAAGGATAGGCCACCACATGTGAAGGCAGCAGGCCAGGAAACCAAAGATTGATCAGCCAACAGCTCTGAGAATACTGTTTTGTCTGAAAAAAGGGATCCTCTGAGTAGATACTTGGGTCCCCAAAAAGCCATATCCATAAACCATAGCAGTGCTGCTTCTGGAGTCCTGTCTCTAAGAGGGAATACCAAGGGATGTACTGGGTGACCTGAAAGTTCTGAGTATGTGCATTTACAACTAATATATACCCTGTAGAACTGCTTGCATTCTATTTCAATTTCAGGGGTGTATTTTATAGGGGGGTGGGAATTAGTGTGCCCTAGCAGCTTTCTAGGACAGCCTTTAGGTTTAGGCACAAGACTACTACAAAATATTAGTGAAAGTACATTATTAAAGAAGATCTTTCTTGAAAAAACTCTGTTTTCATCCAGGTGATTTCAGCTGCTATGGATGGTCACCTGTAAAATGTTATTCTGCTTCAGAACAGACTTTAAAGGCACAGGCAACATCTTTCTCAATGCTTGTGAATGACTTCTAATCTACAGCTTCTTATGTCAGGTGTCAGACAAGAATAGATGGAATTTAATAATATATCTCTCTTTAGGGGCACTTGTGGGAGAAGAGCTAGGTGTCCCTCATGGAACTTCATTGAATCTCACTGGGAAACTCTGGAGGGAGCTATATACATTTAACACTCCTAGGCTCACCAACAGATGGACCATGATGCACAGTTGGAAGGTAGGGACTGGAAAAAAAGATATAAAAAAGGTATAAAAAGAAACTAACCTGGAAAAGATTCTTGAATTTCTCAGGGGAAAAAAATAAAGTGGAAATGCTATTCCTTCACTCGTAACTAAAAACAGTTAATATGTGCAGAGGATTCTTCATCAGAAATACATTGTGCGGAGTCTTTATTCATTCACTCTCAAAACATCCAGAGGAAGATAGCAGCATCTTCCCCACAGGGGCACTGGGGCCACAGAGGATATGTCTTCCTCAAACAAGTGAAAGGTGCCATCAGGGCCTGTCTCAGGACACTCCCAGCTGGAATGGGCAGTAACGAGTAGAAATGAGTACCCTGTTTGTCTGAACTCAGCACAGAACAATACTTCCATGCTCTGTTATTGCCACACTCTTCACCATCGGTAAAGAAAACATAACATTGTCCTCCTTGATTGCCCATCATTTCTTACACCGGCCTGATCTCGAGCAGGTAATTTCCTTGCACTTTTCCATGATTGCCAACAGCCTGTTTGGACTCAGCCATTTGGGACTTGGTGGATAAAGACAGAGTTTTGGTTGTCTTTACCAACCACCTGAGATGAGCAGTGAAGGAAGTATCACCTTCCCTTAGCCTGTTACTTTGCACTATTCACTGAGAAATAGTGTTTTAAAAAAATATTGCAGAGTCATGCGATGCATACCCAGTGCGTTTCACAGAGCAACAATAGGAAAATGTGAATAAACCTTCCAGAGCACCTGGCTCAGTGTATGTATTTATATACTAAAAAGCACTGGAGTATTATTTACATGCTTAGCTGGAGTTTGTCCTTTCTAGAGAAGTCTGGGCTGCTACCTGTTATACTTGGCTCACGATGATTTAAATAAGAATTTATAGACCCTAAACCATCTGCAAAATGTCCCAGCTCTTCAAGGCCAATGTAAATGCAATGAGGGGGGAAAACCGCGGAAAGAAAAGGTTAACAAGGTTTCTCCTTGCCTCCCCCTTGGCACATTTCATAATTAACTTCAAAATGTCTGAGAGCAAAGGGTTGAAACAGATAAAGTTCCCACATCCTTGGAGATAAGTGCAGCAGTTTGTGTAGCACATGACAGCAGCAGCAGCTTTGTTTGGTGTCACTGCACTACATGTTGCTGCAAGTGTGTGCACTGCAGGGCACTCTGGAGCCTGGCTTCACATCTCCACATGAAAGAAGCTTGCTGTGATTTATATCATCATGCTAATCAGGAATGCGCATTAATTCAAGGTCCCTTTTGGGGCCTTGGGAAAAAGGAAGAATCAAAAATGAGCCAGATGTCTGTTTTGTGCAAGGTGCCACTGTTTTCCAAAGTGTGAAGGAATTAAATGTGTCATTAGTGTTTGCAGACACGTTAGAAGGCAGCTAGAGGAGAGATCTCGCTGCATGCTGCAGTGAGAGCCACGGGAAAGGAACCTTCTTCTGCCCTCTGACTCTATCAGCATTAAGGAAATTTAAAATTTAAATAGATCTTGAAATTCTAACCCACATTTTCTTATGAATGACAGATCTTTCCTGCCCTCAGTCCACCACATTTCTCCAAGCCTGAAAACTGATGCTTCCTTCTTAACAGCAAAAAAGTGGGAAAGACGTTTGCGGTCTGGTGGTTACACCATGGGGTTGGAAAGCAGAAGAAGCGGTGTTTCAAATCTGGGCCAAGATTCTTGTACACCATGGACTTGATCCTGCCAGATACTGAGCACCCACTGATTATCCAAGGCCAGGCCCTCACACAATTCATGTGAGTTCAAGTTCTTGTTCCAAAGTAAAAACTGGGCCTGTGTTCAAAAAAATTGGTGCTGATTCTGTGGTTGTGCTGCTTCCTTCACAACCCCAGCAGTCCAGCATTAATTTCCATTTTCCCTTCTAGTGGCATGAGGGCTGGGACAGTCATATTCCAACACTTGACACCTCCAAAGCCCTGATTCCGTATGAAAATCTCATTTTACTTCTCTCTAGCATCTACTTTTTTCAGATTAGTGGGAGGTCCTGTTCTTTTATGTCTCTGCCCATACCCAGGAAGGGAGAAGAATAACAAAACTGGAAAGAAATTGCTTTTATTCTGATGAATTGCAAATTCACCACCAGCTCTGTCTTTGGCTAGAGGGGAATCTACTATAGATACAGACATAGTCTGTACTGAAACTGGTTTTTTAGGGCAGCATGTGGCTTAGAAACAAAAAGGAAGCATAATTGTATATCTAGTCTGATTGTTGGGCAAGTAATAAAACCTCCTCAAGGTTTTTTAATGCTCACCCATTAGGATTGTAGGAATTTAGGTGCTAGTGTCTTATAAATACCTTAGATGTGTGATTTTATGTATGTTTTCCATGGACCTTGTGGTGACTGTGAACTAATTTTAAGATTCTGCAAAATATGTAACCAGGAAAAGCAGGTCTATTGTCAGAGACTCTGTGGGGGTCCATGAATCCAAAAATACTGGAAACCACTATCAAGGTCAATGGATGGATTATTTAGATTGGATATGGCCCCTTTTTTTACATCCTTTTATGTAATGCGATTTTCAGGGTGAGATTTCAGCACGCCAGTTGCACCACTGCAGGCAGAAAACTGCACAGACCTGTCTGACTCCAGCAGCTCCAAGCATGGCCTCTGCCATTCTGCAAAGGCAGAGAAAATAAGAGGGAACTTGGGCCATCAGTGAGGAAAGGTAAAATAACCATATCTTTGTTCAGTGACTGTAGTAACCATAAGCAGCTGTTAAAACAGATTGGAGCGTGTTAAAAATCCAAGCCTTTCTGTGGTCCCTAGTCCAGGGCTGTTGTAATAAGCCTTGTTTTCTCCTCGTTAAAACAATCATTTACTCTTTACTTTGAGAAAGATAAATGTTCTCTAGGCACATAATGATATCAGCAGAGATAAATTACAAAGGCCACCAGCCAAACTCATGCTGCCATGAGGAAGGCACCATAAATCTCTGCAGCAGACACACGTCTGCTCCGGCAGCAGTGTTAACATGCACCTGCTCACGCCTCAGACCAGCCCCTTGCATGGCATATTCCTGCAAGGCATGAGGAAAGCACTTAATCACTTATTAAATTCTTGCTCTACATAAAAAGTATTTACGAATATGAACTTTGGTTCAAGCCTTGCATGTGTAATATCCTTATATGCCCAAAATATTATTCCACCATGTGCAATTTTTTGTGGTTTATATATGTGCATGTTCCCTGATGCTGTACAAACCTATCAAAAAATGTTTTCAAAGCTTTTTTTTACATATACAAGGAAGCTATGGAATGAGGGATGTCTTTTGAGTGCTTTGGATTATATAGCACATGTTCATCTGAGGGTGCCCCATGGGTACCTGGGGGTTCAGCGTTCTTGCCAGGATGTCTCATTGCACAAACTCTCCTTGCTGCCCCATAACAACCACCAACTGTCCCAAACTGCTGACCTATTAACCAAACAAACTCTGCTAAATATTGCCATGTGTAAGTGTACTATTATTTTTCTAATTGCTAAAAACATGTCTTTCCTGCATTCAATAGCCTGTAGAAGAGATTGTTAACAGCTGGGTATTTAGCACAATAGAGGCTTTAGACTTAAAGGAACATTGTCCAGGTTACCCAGTGAATTTGGCCATCTGTATTTTTTTATAGATGATTCTTTTCATGTTGTCCATGTTACATTTGAAACTGTGAATCAATGGCTCTCATGAGGATTGAGACAGCAGAGAGCAGAATTCATTATAAAAAGAACAGACCTGAGAGAAGATGGATGTAACCTTGGATAGCTGATGATGGATTGGGACTGCTTTTTAACTGGATGTACAACCTTCTGCTGTGGGAATGAGGATTGAGGGGTGAGGGAGAACACGTGGAGAAAATATTTTCTGGTATTTTCTGATGTGGTTGTATGGGATAGCTTGGACCCAAAAAGTCCCAATTGCTCCCAGCTATTTAGGGATCATCTATGAAGAGTGCTCCAAACTGTGCTTTGCCTGTGGTTTCGGTGGTGAGGGAGTCCATCTTACATATGGCTGCAATAATTTTGAATACCTAATTTTATTTTCCACTACTAATTGCAAGAGGCCTTTTCCCCCTGCTTCTTGCTTGCTGTGGAGGACCAGTCATTTTTATTCTCATTTCTAGACAGCTTCAATTCCTGCAGTTGTGAACTGGTTTGCTGTTACAGCATTTGTATTTTAAGCATGAAAAACAGATGTCTAGACCCATTAGTGTTGGGGAGAGAGATTTCTTTGGTATTTGAACTATAAATACGGCAAATTTTCCCTCATCTTACATTTTGTAAAGCTTTGTTTTTACAAAAGTATCTAATCTTAAATCAAACTGTGTCTGTTTGGTTATACGAGTCCTTTGGAGCAAATACAGTCTATCACGTCAGCAACAGTTTAGGTATTCCAAAAATAAGATGGTTATAAATCTATGCTCTGTACCCCTGTGTCCCAAAATCTTAGGGATAAAGCAGAGATACTCTGCATTTACAGAAGCAAGATTTAAACCTTGGTATCTCAGTGAGTTGTATGTGTGCTACAGCAACAGTGATACAGTTGGGCTCAAGAGTCAAGTGTTCACAAAAAAAGGTGATTTCTGTGACTTTCAGGCCAGACTCTCCCTCTTTCTGCATCACCACTGCAGCATCACAGAGCACAGCTGCCTGATTTCAGGGATGCTGAGGAGCCAAAGCTCCACCATGGCTGGAACCACCTTGTGATGCCCTGGCTGTGCTGCAGGACTGAGGGGAGATGGAGACCTGCACCCAGACCTCGAGTTACTGCCCAGCCTGAAAGAAGAGCTGACAGGGGACCTTTGATCCTCTACAAACAGAAAGTGCAATTGATTCTCTTCACTTAGAAGCATGACTGGTGTTACATTTCCTGAGCTGGACAAGGGTGGTCCAGATGTCCATGACAGATTTTTGCATAAGCACTTTACATTTTTTGTTTTTCTAGCTGTTTGCTCTTCTTCCCTCCTTTAAAAAAAAGCTCTTCATACACTGTTGTTGAAATCACAGCCCTAAAAAAGGACTTACATCAGCCTTTAGCCTTCAATAGTTTATTGGATCTCTGGTTGCTAGTGGGGAAAATAGACAAAATCAGGCAGACAGGAAAAACTGTGGGACAGTTATTTATGCGAATTTCAGGTCATTTTTTCTTTCAAGAAAGTTAGTACAACCATATGGTGGAAAAAATATGCCAAGTTTTGCCCAATCTACTCACAAGTCAAATAATTGGACATATAAACTGATTATTCATCTGCATATGCATTTTGAACAATCTGGAATATTATTTTTTATGGACCAGATTCCAAATTATTCAGACATTCTGCAAAGAGTCAAAATGCCATAAAAATGTCATGATTCTGTCTCCATTTTTACGTGTCCACTCCATAATTGCTGTGTACACTGAGGTCCCAGCCCTTCATGCATGGAGCTGGACAAGGTCCTTACGAAGGGGAAGCAGAGCAGTTGCACACCCCTGGTTTTCTGCAGAGATGGGCAGGTCTAAATCATAAATCCACTCACTCTCCAGTGAGATAATCATAGTAATAAATAATAAATTAATACAGATCATTGTAAGTTGTCACAAGTTATCACATTTGAATTCCTTCTTTCCTTTAACATCTAAGGAAATAGAAAATACTGACTGTGCAAATATTAGCCCATCTTTCTTAGCCTTCCAAATCACTGGGTTCAATGAAAACCTGCTCTTCTTCTTCAGTGGGCTGTGGTCACCTGTGTGTGCCTGCAAGACACTTATTTCCTTGATAATAAAAATAAACTTAGCCAGTTTCCGAGCCACTTCCAAGTTTGCTTCTGGAATATCAAACATAAGTTTTCATTCTCTTATTTCTTGATTAATGCACTGAACATCAACTTTTCTCAGTCACTTCTAAACTTTAATCAAGGATAAATCACCCCCAATGGGCATTTTAATCTTGTTTCTATATTTTTAAAGGAAATTAAATGTTAATTGCTGCTAGGTAAATTTATCTAAAATACTGATTTTCAATTCATCCCACAAACAGTAAGAAAATAAAGATAATTGTGTGGCATTTCCTGCTGAATAAAGGGAGCAAGGACTTTTTTTCCCAAATAATATTTTTAAAATAAAGTATTTTTAAAGATTACTGTTATTGTATGTTTTAAAATGTCTGGTACTTTCAAATGCCCAGCTAAGCTGACTGCAGTAATTGTTAGGAAAATATTTCTCTCCCTGTCTCCGAGGTGACTGTGGAAGAACTATGACTTTGTTTAAGGAAAGATTAAAAAGTAACGAGAAATACCCATTGCATATTCAATAGCAATCAGAAAATACAAAGCCCAGCTGCTTCAGTGGGCTCCTGTGTGCCATCTCTGCTGCTGATGTGTGTGTAGCTGGAGTCCTTTGCAGGAAATCATCACTGGTTAGAGCTCAGCCTCTGTTCAACTTCCAAGTTAAGGCCATTCATTTGGGGCTCTCACCACTTGTACTCGCCCTTTCATTATGTCTTGGGACTGCTCTTCGAATGTCCTGACTACACCATCCCAGGAAGTTGGGAGTTCAAAAGATGTTACAGCCTGGCTACCCTGAAATCAAGACATCCCAAAACACACGCAAATTGGGACCCACACATCTGCATTTCCAACAGCGTTACCCACAACCATCTAAATTTTAGGATTGAGCTCTTGTATTGCCAAAGATTTAAACCTAAAAAATGGCTTTGGACTAAAGTTTCTGTAAGATTTACCACTAAAATAATCTCTGTAAGCAGCAAGCAAAATCCTTATGGTTTCAAATACTACTTTTTGACCTTTTTGACAAAAGCATTGGCATTATTCTATGAAGCAAAGAAGAAGCTGTGAAGGTCAAATCTTCAACGTCATTGCAATCTGAAGAAGAAAAAAATAAATTGAAAAGTATCTCTATTATATAATCTGCACATTAACAGGTGGAAAAACAGCAACATAATTTACCTTTCGACACAGAAATGTCTTCCTTGGAGCCAAGCAAATTCACTCTGGTGTTTAATCTGAGCAGTTGCCAATTTTCTGTCCGTAATGGGAATCCAGTGGAAACTCGGGAATGAGAAAGAATTAAAGATAAATGCCACTTTTAGTGCAGGAGCTTTGTCTAAGGGTATTTGGTGGGGCTGGCAGGGCACAGACTTAGGGACTGGTCTCAGTTCAGCAGCAGACAGTGCTGGTTTGCTTTTGGGAGCCTCTGCCAGAGTACCAGGGTGATTTCCTAGACTGTAAAATTATCATTATCAGTTAAGACTTTAGCACAAACACAGGTCAGGCCCTCCAGACTCACTCACTCTCAGACACACATGCACAGACTCCACCTTGGCCTCATTCTGGATCAGACATTTCAGGGATGCTCTGCAGCCGCTCCCTCAGCTGGTCCATGACCAGAGCTGGTGCTCATCTCTCTGCCTCAGGAATAGAGAATGCTTAGAGAATGCTTAGAGAATACACTCACTCTGGCCCTGAAAGTTCCCTACTTTGAAGAAATATTGTATTCCTATAAAAAACAATGCTGGGATTAAAAACTGCTCCCAGGAAATGTGCAGGAAGGGCTTGCAGGAGTGGAGGATGGGCTTGCATTGGGTCAATAGAGCCATTAAAAATCCAGAGGGGGTGAAAATTAATATTATTTTCTAAATTTCACAGATGTTACTTTATTAAAAGGAAACCCCGAGATGTTCAAAGGAGGCAGGGAGCTAAGCTGCCAGTGCCATTGAATTTTAGTGATAAATGTTTTCCTTAGGCTCTTTTAAAATCCCAGCTTTAATGTGTTGCTTCACGCAAGGCTAGAAAGCTTGATTGCAAGCAATAATTAAAAGTCTTTAATCCCAAGAAAACGAGACTAAACCAGAGCTCCCCTTTATAGTGATTAAACTAAAGCTACTAAAATAGAAGCTTCTTCAGAGACATTACTTTCCATTTTTTATTCTTAATGCCTCACTCTGAATCAAAAGCTGCCAAAAGGGGTAAATATAATGTTAAAGAGGCTAACAATAAAGTTTTCAGTCTAATCAATCTCTCTGGTACTACAGCAAGTGCAATTATTTTAATGGCGTGCCAAGATAAGTAAGAAACTGAAAGTAATCTGAAAATTTCTCTAACTGCCTGTTAATAGTGGACTTTCCTTCATTTTTTCCTTTGAAAACATTCCAACAGTGTTCAGAACTTGAGTGAAATACCTCCTTAAGTATTGCATAAGAATGGCTTTTGTGTTGGCTGGTTCAAATACAAAAAAAATTCTCCAAAATCCAGCAGAAAATTTCTAAAAATTACTGTAGTCTTGCTTTTTGCAAGGATGGTGAAAAAAACCCTGGAACTTACTTCTCCTTTGTTTGCATTGATAGGTATTTTATTCTGGTACTGGAGATTGAACAGACATTCAGCTTTTCACCTCCAGTATAAAACCAGGAAATAATTAGGAAAAGAAACAAAAACACAGGAGGGAAAATGGATAAGAAGACATAGTTGCTCAGAGATAATAATAAAGCAAAATGCTGCTGATACCAAAGATATGTGGCCATAGCAAGGCCTCAGCAGTAACATAGCTGTGTTGGAAAGATCGGCACGTATTATCCATAAATATTTTTAAAGCTTCTTGCATGAAGGGTAAGAGATGAGACATATATAAAGATGCATACAAAAGAGTTATGTTCCAGTTGGCAGCTGGTATCTCACTTTTCTTTTGAATTGGCTGCAACTGGGGCAGGCTGTTCTTTCTCTGCTGCTCAGGTATCACAGGATGCACCCTCTGGGGACAGGATGCTCCGCTGAACGAGGCACTCGGGGATCGTGTGACCGATGTGGATTGATGGGCACGCTGTACTTCAGCACCTCCGCACTCACCTGCCTTGGCAGGCATCGAGACCACACAGCCTGAGCTTGGAAATTCCCCCCGGCTGCCACCCGCATCTCCCGGCTCCTCCCAGAGCCCAGCTTGGAGCCGGGTCCTGCAGGAGGTGCCCCGTCCTGGGCGGGGACAGGTACCCAAGCTAAGGCAGTTTTGGCAGAGCCTCTCTGCACCACAGCCTGCAAAACATTTCATTTTTCTCTCCTCACCCCCAGTGCTCCCCTCCGGTTGTGGTTTGCTGCCTGCATACCCTCAGAGAGGCATTTGAGCAGGAGAATCAGGGCAGAGAGGTTTTCCACTAGATTTAAATAGCTTGGAAATGCTCCATCCTGTTTGGAAAAGAACCTCGGGGCTTGCGCCATGTCATGGGGAGTGAACAGCAAGGAATCTTCTTGGACCATTTGTGCTTCTAAATGCCAGCCACACTGCACTGCCGCCGAAAGATCCCGGTGCCAGCCTCTGCTGGAAAACCTCTTGGCAGTTCCCAGGGGGACCGCTGAAATCCATCAGCGACCAAGAGTTACTGAGCAATAGGCATCGCTGCCAGAGCCACTGTGCCGGGGCTTGCTCCAGGCAGGAAGCTCGCAGCCATTCTCCCTTTCTTTCCCTGCACCATGTGCCCTTGGGACGCGCTGTTATTGCAGCCTGCCGCGTGTTTTGGAAGTTATTCCTGCCATCAGCTCTCAGAAGCAGGCTCCCTCCTGAGCCCCTCGCTGTCATGCCTTGAATCATCATCTGCCATCATTCCAGGGTTGTCCCGGCTTCTAAGACATATTGGCAGTGACAATAATGGCTCTCAGAGCAAAGCTTACACAACGTGCCCATTTATGTAGGTTTCTAATACACAACACTGTAATACGTGCCCATTTCTGTGGTTTCCTCCTAGTGAGCAACTGAGTTTCAGCAATCAGAGGAAAATGGGCCAGGGTAATTCTCCTCTATCCTGGTTGCTCTTACCTGTCATGTCACTCACAGATATTTCACACCAGCCCTAGGACAGCTGTAGCTGCATGAATAGTTCCCAGAGCTTCAGAGTTTCACAAAGCTTCTTCCTTTCAGTTTGTTTTATAAAGAGGAAGAATTTCTCTGTGGAGAGGAATTTCATTGCATTTCTTCATGCTTTTCAGTAAACTGAGAGGCCAGGAAAAAAAAATACAATACACCTGGTGTCAGGATATTCAGTGCAGCCCGAGTGGGAAAACAACTGAGGCCCATGAGGCAGTGGAGGGGGGGGTTCAGCTGTGTGCTGTGTTACATGGAAAAACTGAAGCTGTACAATCAAGTTGTACAACATCATCTGAAGAAGAAAAAGGTAGAAAGACAGGAGCACCTAACTGTGGTGCAAGAGGAATCCAGGCTTGGGTTTGGTGTTGGGAAAAGCCAGGCTCCAATCTCCTGTTGCTTTCGTGTGCGTAGCTGCAATATAGACACCAGCAGCTACACCCACACATGGGAGCAGACAGTCAGATATTGTCCTAATTTACTTGCCCTATCTGTTTCTCAGTGTTTTTCTTTCTTAAACCTATGTGAATCTCAGGGAAGTCTCAGTTCAGGCGGAACTCCTGCACAATACCCCAGACACTAATTTAGGACTTTTAATCTTAACACAGCAAACCTGTTTTTTCCTAAAGATAGCTTAGTCTATCAAATGGCCCCTCTGATTGGAAACCTCCACTAGCTTTTTAATAAGGTTTCTGTTCCCATGTATGTGCACAGAATAAAATGCACTTTTTGCAGCCCTAGAAGAATTTGAATAATCAATCAATAGTTTAAAATAAAATTCAAACAACTAAATTTGAATTGAGTTGAAGTAGTCTTTCTTTTCCTGCAAAAATATTTTCTGTAAAATCCTTTTGATCTCCTTTATCTGTTTATTGAAGTGTATTGTTGCTTGATGCAATGAACTCAGGTTTATGGAGAGACAGTGTTTATCAGACAGTAGAACAGGGTCACTCTTCAAGATTTGGGCTTGGGAGAGTTTCCATGTCCAACATCCACAGAGAATTTAAACAGATGAGTATTCCACACCTTGGCAATCTGAACATCACTAAGTGATGCTGTGGCCTGCACTGCTTTAATACAGAATGTAAAAGAGTAAAACCAAAATCTGTTCAATCTGCTGGTCCAAGCAGGAGGCTGATGCCCTGAAGGAGTGCAGAGACATTCCCGTGGGCTGTTGAAAATAGTGCAAAGGACATGGATGCAGATCTCTGGCTCTTTGCAAAGCGTCTCTTTTTATCTACCCCTTACAGAGATGCAGTTTGCAAGAATAAGATTTTAAGCCCTCTCTGAAGAGCCAATACCATTAAAGGGCACTGGGAATTCCTGCCTCTGTTGAGTTCAGACCAATCTTGATAACAAAGCTCTGCTCCTGCTCTGCATCCCTAACTGCCTGTGCCTCCCTCCCTGCCTTTGCTGTCTTGTCCATAGACATATAAGGATCCCTGGCACAGGAACAGCCTCGATGTGGCCCATGTTTGTATTTTTTTTTTGTAAGATAAGAATTACGAACAGAGGAAATACTAACACTGGTGCTGACCTGGCTGATCTTGGTCAGTTCTGTACCTGGTTTCCCAGCTGCATACTCAGACTGCCTGTCTGGTTCCATATCTGATATACACATGTATCTTAAAGATTCAGAAAACCGGTGTGAACCTAATAAAATATTTTTACAGGCACTTTGAATTGAAATTGAAAAGGAAGTCCTTCCAGTCACCATAAGTACTTACTTTTCCTTTCTGGCATATTTAAGTAGGTGAGAATTTGAGGCAGGTGCCCTCCAGTGTCTGCTACTATTATTTGCTGAATTTTGTAATGTAAAAAGGAATTTTGCATTAGTGTGTAGTATGTGTTTGGGTACACATCTATGGAAGCTGAAAATAAAAATGCATTCCAATAACGAAATCTTAACCCAAAGTTCCTGCAGTACTGTCACATTATCCAATTATTTTAAAAAGCCCTATTTAATTTGGAAAGAGAAGGTTCCAGTTATAGAATGAGTTATGTGGATATGATTACAGAGCAAAATTCTTGTTAAATTGGTATTACATAATGTGTGAGTGAGAGTTCTTCGGGTTTAATAACCTGGTCTTCCTGCATTTTTCAGTTTTCCTATTTATTGAGAAAAGTGATCTCTTTGCTTCAGGGACATGAGAATGGTGTCAGAGATTTAGAAACTGGAAATAAAAAGGAGAGGACAATCAAGTGAAATGACAGGGGAGCTGCTGTCCTCCTAAATAAACCACCGCCAAGAAAAATGCAACTGCACTTCCCTTGCTCTATTTTAAAGAATGCACTTTGTTCCTAGAAACTTTTCATTCCTGTATCAGTTAATCTACTGAGAAAAACACTTGACAATAAAGAATATAGCTTTTGTGGCAAGATTATTTGGGACAAAATTCTCTCTGTTAAAACAGGCTGGCTTTTTCCCTGCTGCTGCTGGCCTGTGTGATGGAGCCAGAAAAGGACAGCGCTTCACTGCCAGTCCCCTGTCCTCAGCTGTGCTAACACCATCAAGATCAGCATGGGCTGTACATTTGTAATTTTCTTTTCATGCACAAGCATGAAAGGCTCTGACTTGAAATCTGCCCCCTAGTATTTCTGAAGTTTGGAAAAATTCAACTCAAAATCTGAGCTTTGGAGTCGTTCTCTCCAGCTCGGGGTGGTTTGTTCCCATATGTCAGATGCAGGGACCCCGTGGCACATGCTGGTGCATGCAGAGATTTGGGGGGCACACAGAGAGCCTGCACGCAGGATGGGCCACAGGCAGGGTGAACCATAAACTCCCACTTCTGGGAAGAATCAAATCCTCTTTTTCAAGTGCCGCCCTGGCCCGTCTGTGTGATGGAGACTGGAGAAGACAGGGCAGTGCAGTTTGTGTCAGCTATCACAGGAGGGTGATAAATGTGCTGTCAGAGTCCTACAGCTCTATCTGTTTGCTGTCTGGTGGTTGCATGATTCAGGATCACTTTATGAGTTTCTTCTGGAACCAGATGGTTGCAAGGCAACAAAATGAATGCCAGCCACATATAAATGTCAAATGTTCAAACCATTACATGTCAACATACCCAGGGTGTGCAGCCAGCACTGCTGCAGAGCACAGAGCCACAGACAGGCAGCAGGGCTTGTTTAGCCAGAGAAATACAGAATTCAGGAAAACTCTGATTCTAAAAGAGATACTTGGTGAAAATAAATCAACTCCTTATAACAAAAATATGACCAGGTCTGTGTGTCATGAGATAGCCAGCAATATATGTCATGAAAGCGAGTCCTGTCAAATTTAATTACTTTTTTCTTGCAGCTTTAAACAGAGCTGGCTTCAGAATGAAGGCAGCTCCTTATTAAAAACAAAATATAAAAGATGAGATTACTAACCACGAGGAATTTACCAACAGAGACAGTATCTAATCCTGTGCAATATCCTGTGCAACCGTGAAATATCTGGGATATCTGCAGTGTTCCAGAGAATTATAGTAGGGCTTTAATTATTCTTCTTAATTAGCGTAGTCAGACAGAACCTAACTGCAAGGCCTTTTCAGGTTGGCGAGCACACTTCAGTGGGTTCCATTAGCACGTAAGATGTACTACTTTAATCCAGAACAAAGTATTCTTCCCAGTAGTTCTGCCAGTTTATGCCAAATCCCATGGACTTGAGTGGGGCCAGATTTTGTTCTTTGGCTGCTTCTACATATTCTGGCAGAGATGAATGCATTTTTATAATGAACTATTCAGAATCTTTCCAAACAAACTCAGCAATAAAAGGATTTCCCTGCTGTCAGAAATAAGGTATTTAGCTGATTCGTGATGAGTACAACCTTTTCTAATAAGGCCTGCATATATTTCCTTTTGAGCTGCACTTCATTCATTTGCTGGAAATCCAGGAAACATTTGAATCGAGTTAGGACCAAACAGTGCAGAGGCTGCAATGTGGTTATCATCATGTCAGGCACAAGGAAAAGACTCGGGCAGAATCCACTCCCTCCAGAATGTTCCCATCAATATTATGGGTGTGAGAAGGAGCCTGCAGCCATCTGGCCTTCATTAGCTCTGTTTCAAGCTTGCTATACATAAGGAAGGAGTCTGAGAGACAGTCTGTTACAGTCAAAGAACTGCATCAAATGTCCAGTCCCTGAGTGAGTGATCTCAGGAACTACCTGCTAATGAATAGAACATGGTGTTTTGCACCAAGGATGATGTTGAAGTGATAAGTTTAAAAATGTAGTTTATTATTTTCTTCCTTTATAAAATCAAACAGGACACACCATCCATTTCAGGGCCTTTATAACCGTTCATTTAGTTCTGCATTATTTAGCAAGAAGGAGTCTTTTGGTAAAATATGTGTCATTCTAAAACTGATTTTTCATGGGCTGTTGCAAAATTGTTTGTCCTCCCAATACATGAAGTTTCATTGCCATCAGTTGCAGCTGCACTACAGAGTAATATGATTATATTCCATAAAAGAGTCAGCAGCAAATCACTGTGGGTGCCTCTGTGAATGTTTTGGGGTAAAGTGGTGTCTCGTACCTGTGTGCTCAACAGTCCAGACAGTGAATTAGTGCCTTCATGTGGATGCTCGACTCCTCCATCCTGAAAATTTGGACCAGGATGGATCAAAATCCATGTAAGTCTTGACCTTAAAAGACCTCTGCATTCTAAATTCCTACTGACTCCAGTGGGCAGCTGAGTGTGGGAGGCTGGCAAGACAGAGTTGGGGTTTTGCTGCAGGAACAACTAAGGGACATCCCACTGTACACCCCAAGAAATCTTCTAAGGCCTTAATTAGAGCTGGGCACTGTTTGGGTCAGTGGTTACAGGGGCTGCAGAGATTTATACGGAGTCCTCAAAGGACAGGCAGCCACTCCATCACAGGTGCTCCCTGGGTTCGTTTTCCACAGTGGTTTGCACAGAATGTGGGGAAATGTCTCCCAAATCCATCAGCACTTTCTGCAAACCCCACTCCAGCCCCAGCCAGGATGGTCGTGGGGCTGTAATTACCAGTGTGGTCCTGGCTCCTCCCTGGACAAAGAAGGAGCTTGCAAAGTCCTGGGTCAAAAATGAAATTTTTTGCATCATATTGAAAACTGCAGTTCTTCCTAAAACAAACCCAACAAACCACCTATTCTAAGATTGATGTGCAACATAAATCAGAAGTAATCCAACGGAGACTGTTAAAACAAAGCTGCTTTTTCTTACCAAACTGAAACATTTGGATGTGACAAAAATGAAATGGTAAAGGAAGGACTGCCGCTTTTGATGATTTTAAATGAAGTTTCACTTTAATCAGTGAGATTCTGCAAAGTGTTTCTGACTTGTTTTCCCTGGCTATTCTCAGAGCTTTGCTCTATTAATATTTATTACCCATATTTTCACACCTGGAGGACTAAGTTGCTCCCTGCTGTTAGTAAGCTACTGTAACTTTGAATTTCCTATCATGGTAAGCACAGGAATGGGAATAGCCAGGCTTTAGTCTTCCATGTGGTTTGGGTTCGTCATCTTCAGCTTCAGATTCTTGGCTGTGAAGTGGGAGCCAATGTGTGCCATTTGACTCATTCACAAGTGAAATTTCTTTCAAGATGCTCAGATGCAAAGTCAAGAAATTAGGATGACTTTGGTACATTTGCCCTGGTACAACAAGAGGCTTGTCTGCAAAAGATAAAGTCCACTTGGCTCTGCATCCTGCTGCTGTGGCATTGACATTTGAGTGCACTGAATTGTCTTTACCATGGTTCTACAGTGGTTCCTGAGCAGCAGGGTCAGAGCCACCATGAAAACACAGCATCTGCTACAGACAGAATTGCTGGGACACTGAAAGCAAAGAGAACCTCCTGTGCTCTCCTGGAGGGAAGCTGTTTTTCTGGTAGTTGTCCTTCTGTTTCTTCTTCTTCCAAGGACAAGCTGATGAAAGCAGACAAAGTCACAAAACCCAGTGATTTCCAAGGAATATTCTTCTAGAGAATTTTCATACTCAAAAATGAAGAAGCGCAACCCAAGATATTTCAGCTCTTGAAAAGGTGGGACTCTGTTGAGATGAGAATTTTTCTCCTTAAGATAATTCTACTAACTGAAAATCTCTCCACTGAAAACCAATGCCAACAGGATCCCTTCCAAACCTCCCACATCCTGGGTCAGCACCTCCTTTTTCTTGGCTTGAGGAGCCCCCAGAGTAAAGGCACAGTGGTGGCAAGACCAGGCTGTGCTGGGGAGAGGGAGCTCCTCCTCATTCCTTCCTCTCATCCCAAAAAGCTGGATCAGGGGCACATGCAAAGAGGCTGCTCTGGGGCACAAGGAGATGCTCTGTCATTCTGCTGTCTCTCCTGACTTGCTGCCTTCCACTTGATACACCCTCACTTTGTCCTTGTGCTCAGCAAAAGGCTTTTCAGGTTGCCTGTACAGGTAATTTTACCTCCTTGCTTCTCCTCCCACACCAAATGAGTAGCCTGACAGCAGCAGCTCATCAGGAGCAGGGGTGCGTGCAAACAGCACCACCTGAACTGGGTCACAACACCTCTGCTCACTGCAGGGCACATCTTTTGATGCCCCAGACAGATACCTGAGACAAGACAGCACTTATACACTTCATTATCTGTCAGACAGAGATGGAAAAGGGGTGATAAGGAAAAGAGGTGGGGTGGGAAGCACTCTGTTGACATTGGTAGGGAAGAAGTGAGAGTGGAGGCTCCTGGGTGGCCTTGGGGAAGCTGTGGTGGCAGGTCCAGGCTCTCTGAGGGGGGCAAGGCTGTGTCTCCTCAGCCCAGCAGCGCATACAGAAGTGACCCGGAGCACTGCTGAGCCCAAGCCATCATACAGCCGGGGCAAAAGGTTTGTTTTGTTTACCAAAGTGAGTCATTTAATACAGAGACCCAGCCCAGTTCAGTCTGACAAGAAAAAAGAGAAAAGAGCTGGGATTGGCATGGGGACTGCTGCCCTGGCCTGCAGGCTATGGACATGGTGTCTGCTCCCTGCTGTGATGGTGCAGAAGGCTTGTCCATCAGTTTTGTCTCCTCAGGCCTTAGCCACTGTCCTTACTGAAGGAGAAGGGGTCAGTCTGTCTTTTCATCGTGGGACCAGGTCAACCTATGGAGGA
The DNA here is from genome assembly GCF_020740725.1 of Corvus hawaiiensis. Taxonomy (NCBI): domain Eukaryota; kingdom Metazoa; phylum Chordata; class Aves; order Passeriformes; family Corvidae; genus Corvus; species Corvus hawaiiensis. Next base: position 13,223,122 of record NC_063229.1, on the reverse strand, counting down.
GCCTGGGATGTGCTGCTTTATCCCATTCTCCTGAAGTGTGGAAGTTGCCCATCAGCACTCCTGGTTTGATGGAGTCAGTATTTCAAGGCAGACACTGCCATGAGTCACGGATTGCCTGAAGCGGTGCCAGCCCAGCGCCGTACCCGAGTGTCTCCAGCACAGGTTCCCATGGGAGAAACCCCTGGACATGATCCCTGAGCAGGGCCTTGCTTAGCAGACACTCGCTGACAGTAACTGTATTCCCCAGAGGAGACTGGCCTGACTCACGCTCAGAATTTTCAAACAACATTTGGGATGGGCAGTGTTTCTGCTCTGAGTCACACTGAGCCGTTCTTTACGGCTGGGAGGATGCTACTGCAGGGTCCCAGCCGAGAGCTGCGGTGCAGGGAATTTCATGCAGTTGTCACGGGGCCTTTATGGAGGTCACATTGTTCTCAGGAGTATCAAAGTCCCTTCCCTGCCACAGCCATTCCTACAGCATGCTCCAGGGGCTCAGCTTTGCACAGGAAAAGCTCAAAGCAGTCACTTAGCAATTGCAAGTAAATATGTAATTGGAGCTCAACACTCAAAAGTGTCAGGAGCCAACATCACCACCCTCCCAAGTCACGCCTGCATTTAAAGATCCCAGGGAGGCCCTTGCTGTCCCTATTGTAGTCCCAGATGAAGAATGAGCCTCTATTCCTCTCTCTGAAGACAGCAGCTGCTCTACGGATGCTCAGCCACTCTGGAGGATCCCAGCAGGCTGCCTCAAACTCCGGCCAAGAATAACATCAGAGCACAATGTAGTGAGTTTGTTTTGCACAAGGTTCTCCCGGCTTCCATGGGCTGGGTGCATGACTCAAAATTAATGGAATGCAATAATTAATTTCGCTTGTCAGGCCAGCATTAGCCTATCTGCTGTGCTGAAAGTGCTATTGCATCACACTGGGTCCTGGGATAGGTTAGAATCCTGGAGGAAATTGTACATGGAGAAGTCATGAGCAGGCCTAACCTGGGACTGGATGCAGCATATCTAAGAGGGACTTTTACGCCTGATAGTTTCCTTTTAATTAAATGTAAGCCTGCCTAAGAAAATAGAACTCGAGGTCAGGGTTTTTGGATGGAAAGCCAAATGACTGGGGCACATCGTGTTTCACAGTGGGAAGCAGTGTGAGGATTTTTTATTCGGGGTATAGAGATTAGCTGTTTTCCATGGTGCTTCCAATAAATCCTTCAAGTGCAAATACCTGAAGACTAAAAGCAAATAGTGTCCCTTCTTCAACAACACCTTATCTGAACCACTGCTGTCATGCAGGAAGTCCTCAGAGCTGCAGGTAGCGTGACGGTGAATAAACGGGAAATGCTAAGCACAGGGTCAATCCCCTGCATTTCCATTTCCTTCCTCTCCCTCTTGCAGACCCCAGTCAGCTCTCCATGGAGAGAACCTGGGCCCAGATGTGAGCTGGACACCTGAGCTCATGGAAAACCAAAGACTTAATTTAATACCCGTGTCTCAGTGACTGTGCTGCAGGTTTCTCAGCCAGGTGAAGAGGAGCACCTGTAACAAACACTGTGGAGAGCCACTGCCTCCAAGGAAATATCACTTTCCTTTGTGTAGCAGCAGGGCTGGAAGGATTGGAGTTGCATGAGCCACTGTTGCAATTACTGGTGTTGCTGGATGGATGTTTTCCTTCATGCTGTGCAAAGTTGTATTCTTTGGGAAAAAGAAAACAACTCAAACCTCCTCAGAAACCACTTAAGACACGAGATGTAGAGAAAGATTAATGAGAGGAATGGATATAGTGCAGTTTCTCAGACTGAGGACATGGCTTGGTTCAGCTGCACTGAAGCACAGGCTCAGAGGTGTCCTGGAGGGCTCTGGGAACCCACCGTGCACAGGGTGGGCTCTCAGCGTGTCTGCAGTTTCTCTCTCCACAGCACATGCACACACTGCCAGAGAGCAGGTGAGGCACTGGCTTGTGCCACTTGCACACTTTCCTCCCACCTTCAGGACAGATTTAGTCTTTTTTCTTTTGGCCAAGACCATCCTTCACTCCTAGGAATGAAAATTATATTCCAGACCCTTCTTTATTGCTGAATATTGTTTGCTCCAGGAGTGAAGAATCATGAAACCCAGACTCAGGAAAGTTATTTTCTTTGAAGGAAACGATCTTACACCAGTGAGTTCTCTGCATGAATAGTTGTTTGCATTCCACATTTGTTGCTCTCTGAGTCAAGCCAGGCAAACTGGAGAGAAGGAGACCAGGGTGATCTCTGGTGTCCCGGGAATCATGGGCAACATGGCCTTACTTCAAGGATCCTAGTTTGTATTTGATCTTTTTTTAATGATTTCTTTTTTCAATAAAAGATTTATGCTTGGGAAAACCTGTTCCAAATCACCTCAGCAAAGAGCAATTCCATTATGAGAAACTGATCCCTCTATTCTCAGTCACTCTGAGAAAAATATGTTCTTTGGTAGATTTGGTCCAACACAAATGGAAGTTACCAAACTGATCATATAAAGTTGTGTGATTGCTAAGTTTCTGCTTGGCTTTATGAATTTCCTGTTCTTTAATCACCTATGCCTTCGTGTGGCATGTAATTCCTTCCAGGGAAATGCTGTGATCCACTCCATTAAAATTTCTGCATACCTCGGGAATTCAGCTTCTTTCAGATAATTTATCAAGCAAATGTGGATTTTTTTTAATCCCCCTTTTAAATTTTGTGCTAATTTTGACCCTTGTTTAAGATTATTAACACTGAGATTTGCCCTAAAAATTAACACTGAGATTTGACCTAAAAATTCCAGGCTCATGAAAACTATTTGATCTCTAGGAACTGATTTCAGTCCTTGTAAGGCTAGCACACGCCATGGGGTCATATTTATTTTATGAGATGATTTTTTCCTAGTGAGATCAGTTGATTGAGCAGCCAGTGTTGCAAAATGTGGAATAAATTTCCAATACTATACCTTAATACCCAGAAAAGATCTCACCGGCAATTTAGCAGTCGGTAATAGGTGCATTTTAATAGCTTGCATTTTATGTACCTCTGGTTTCATAACTTCCCTTCCCTTCTATATATCATATATATATTTATTTATATGTACGAGATAGAAAATATATATATATATATATATATATAAATGGTTTCCTGCTTTCCTACTGAACACTGGGGAATTAAAAGTCAACTCTGCTTCTTTGAGCTGCTGAAAGATTGCTTTCAGGTGCTGTAGGAGTTCTTCCCAAGGTTTGTTATAAATCAAGGCAGCATCCACACCGGCCACTGCATACCCCAAATGTTTGTATAGCAGCAGGCTGGTTACTTGAAAGACACTAAGGAGCAACCCACACAAACCACAGCTCTATGCTGAAAAAAATCCAGTAGGGACTGAAAATTTTGTTGTGGTCTTGGAAGATTCTGCTCCAAGGTGTTGCCAATATCTGTTACAGAAATCCAGAAAGCTGTTTTTTCCCTTGGCCCGCACATCAGCTGGTACCCAAGGCTGGAATTGTTATTTAGCCTTACTGCTGCAGCACTAAATGATTTAGTGCCAACCCCCCACGTGGCCACCAGACCGAGATCTTCTGAAATGTTGCTTTCTGCCACCAGCATTCTCCTGATTCCAGCTGAGTTATCCAGTCTCTGAACACACCAGAATTTCAGGAAAAGAAGCATGACAATATAAGGGTTGGTGTTAGATATGGGCTGCAGAAGAACTATTCAAAACTGCACTGGATGCGTATCCCACTGGAAATGTTCAGTGTGTTCACCAGCAGCACCAGTAACCCCTTTCCCCACTCCACCCCAGCAGGAGATCCCAGGTCCCACCTGGGCAGGAAAGCTGTCTGCATCCCGGATGCAGGCAGAGCCAAACACTGCTCTTGTTCACACATTTCTCACTAACCTGACATTCCAAAATGGGTATTTTTTCCCGCAATAAAGTTTGAAAAATGCCAGGACACTCCCAGGCAAGTGATTCATGTGCATGTTGAGGGGTTGGGGAGAGGATGGGGGAGTGTGGATGTTCACACTGTCTAATTTTAGATGTCTAATTCAATTAAGGTGTGGCCCGGTTACATAGTCAAAAAGACTCCCCTTCCAATGGGGGTTACTCAGAACTCCTAAATTAGGAGCCTACTGCTGGCCACGAGCTGGGCAGCAGCATGAGCCTGGAGTCAGACGGGGTTTGTACGTCCTGGACACATTACTTTGTTCAGCTCTCCCCTCAGTGGCATATTGAAATACACCCTTCTTATTTTGTCTCAGAAAAGGCTTTATCAGCTTAGCCTTATGCCCCATCTTAACCTCTCCTTCCCATTTGTTATTTGTGAAGACTCAGCCCTGATTAAAACCAGCCACATCTTTTATACTGTGTGATGGCTGTTGCTTCCTCTCCCTGGATTTCTTCCACAGGATTCAGAGTTTCCTCAGCCCAGCACGCAGGAAGCCAGCACGCAGAGCAGGCCAGAGAACGAGAGCTCCTTTGTAGCTTTACTTTACTTTTCCTTCTGTTTGATTTCCAGGAGAGGGATTTTACATTGCCTGATTTCACAAAAATTACTCAGGGTGCCCGACAGCCCTGCAAGGCACTTCTTAACCCTTTGGGCTCTTGCACCACTGTCAGAGTTTAGCAAAAGTTTCTTTGTCCTTCACCTTTCCTCACCATCCCTATCTAATGCAAAGTGATAAGGGATTAACTGATGCTCATTTTCTCTATTATTCAGATCAGAAAAGGTACATTCTCGGTACATTCATCACATTCTGAGCTCTCTGATGCCAGAGATTAAAATGACCGAACCTAAAGTGCATCTCTGGCCCCTCAGCTCTTTACCAGTAACTATAAAATCCCCCACACACTCGTGGGGCTGAGATTAGGCTGGAGATGTCCCAGACACCAGTTCAGTGCTGTCCTCATGGCCAGCAGACAATGAGAACCCACTGTGACCCTGGAACAGGAACCAAATTAAACCCTGTTCACCAACTCTTTATTTTCAACTGGCTCTACATTCTTAAACCAGCATGTGCAGGGGTGTTTGCTTGTCAGATAAAGAAATAAACATCTGCCTCTTGACTGCACTGTTCATTCTGCTGAAAAAGTCCTCTCTGGCCATGGCAATCTTCCATGAGTCTGAAGAGGTAGGAATTGTACACTGGGCATAGTTTCCTGATGCTTTGAGCAATTCCTTTTAAAATTATGCATAGGAAACCCAGGCTGTAACCCTAAGTCATGCCAAAACAATCTCCCCCTTCTAGATTTATAAAGTTTGCCCAGCTTTCTACCACTGCCACCCAGGTGGTACTTCACCTTACTACAGAAAAACACCTATAATTTTATTTCTTTGAAAAAGATGTGAAACTTTTGGCTCAAAGGCTGGGTGGGAAAAAAGTACATTTCTTAGTGGTTTATTGCCCTTAGGAAAACATACTTCAGTTATGAAGTATTCCCACCTGAAAACTTACTTGACATTTTGTCGAGAAAATAGTAACATTTCTACAAAGTTAGCCAAACTACTTAATATCAGAGCTGTAAAGCAAAGACCTATGGAAATGTCAGAGTGTGGATGAGACTGGTGACCTGGCTTTATTCCACTGTTATGAGCCTGCACTTCTGAGGGACCATCCTGGGAAGCTTTGCCCACAGTAGCAGGAGCTGCTCCCGTAGGAGAAGCCTGAGGTGTTTCCCCGCAGCAGCACCGTTGCTGCCTTGCCAAGGGGCTCTTTCCTGCTCTGCAGGAGGCTGGAGGGTGAGAGCTGGAGGCAAGATAGGTTTGGGCATCATGGTGAAGCTCCTGAGGTGCTGGGCCAGGGCTCTGGAGGCTCAGGTGGCCTCTGGATCCTTTTCATCAGGGAGATCTGAGCACAGAACAGCTTTTCTCTACAGCTTGGGAGCCTCAAACCACTCCCAGTCCTCTGTCCTTCCCCATGCTGGGCTCCCAGACATGTGCCATAAGGAGCTCAGCTCACTTCTGCCAGAGCTCACTGGCAGAGAAATAAGCCTAGCTTAGCTCAAATGAGTTAACGAATTAATATCTGTCTGTCTGTCACCCATCTCTTCAGCTGGAGTGAAACTCTGGCTCTGCTGAAATCAGTGCATGTTTTGCTATTCACACATATGGAAGCACAATTTCACTCCTTGTCTCTCTGCTTTTCAGCCTGACACACCAGAAGGTGAAACCTTGTCTCAGCTGCCACCGCTCCAGACACCTCTCAAGTGTCCCAACATACATTCATGGCCGTGGTTCTGCTCATCCAAACTCTGCAGTTGCTCCCATCTTTCAGGAACAAGAGAGTTAAATGCTGTGTCTGAACAAATCTGAACTGCAGGAAAGTTCAGGCCCATGCTGGGATGTGAACTTTCTGTCTTGAGCCTGCTTCTAGCTTTGCTGTAAACAATTTCAGAATGTGATTAGATTTTAAGGGAAACTCGTAATAGAGCTGTAATAAGATATGATGTAATAGTTAATAACAATAATATATAGCAGCTGTTAAGGAAAGCTTTTTCTGCATTTATCCCAGAAGGATACAAGGAGTCAGCTGCAACTTAGCATTTTGAAAGAAGGAATATTAAACACTAGGACTGTGATGCAATGATGTTATTGTAAATGCTAACAGGAAAGCCCAATGTGTGAGGGTTAAGACCAGCAGAAGATGCACACAAACAGCTGTCCTGACACAAATTCCCTCAAGTTTGGTTCATTTTCTTTTATTTAACTCAGAGTTAATACACTGGACTTGCAGATAATGCTTCCAATAGGTTCTGGGCTGCGGAGAACAGTGGGATTTTTGCTCTCGCTTCCCACCATGGCCCTAATGAACCCTCAGAGTGCACCTAGAGAGCTTAATGCGAGGTGTGTCTCCAAACACCCGTCTGCAGCAGCGTCACTCAGCTTCCAGCAACACCCTATCCTCCGTTCATGCCTCTGGGAGAAAAGAAATATAAAATCAACAGAAGTTTGGGCTGGAACGTCAACTTCAAAATGGAATTTCCTGGTGTTTTTCACAGCGTGGCATTACTTAAGTGTTAACTAATATTGCTCCGTGTGTTTAATCTCCATGTGTTGAAGGAAAAAGATCTTTCATGGAAAGACTATAACAGATAAACCTATATTTAGCCTTCTATAAACACCTCACAGGGTCACGTTTCTGAAATGCAGAGGCCAAGGATTGCATGGAGAAAGTGTATGAACACGGGCACGGTTATATTTGACTCAAAAAACTGGCATTTCTGTGTATGATGGACAGAACCCATTCTAAATTAGGCAGTGTATTAAAATAAAACTTTTAATTGTTGATCCAATAGGGGAGAAAAGGAAACACATTTTTTGGGTCGTTAACCTGTCAGAATGTTTCCAGGGTGAAGTTACTGTGAGGAAACATCAAACAGGCAGAGGGGCTGATTCTGCTGTACACAGCTCTTCTTCTCCACCTGCCCTTGGCAGACAGCAGTGCCAAAAACCTGCCCTGGGCTCTGCCAACCCATTTCTGACATCAGCTTTGCTCTCCACATAACTCACTTGGCTTGTGCAGCCCAGGACAGAGCTCTGGGTCCTGTCCTTCCTGCCGGGCAGGGGCAGTCGGGACTTCTTGGTAAGATGAGGACCCCAGTTCAGCATCTGCAGACGCAGTGAAATGGAGAGGTTTTTTCCTTCCAAACTTAAGGACATGCTGGGATACTTGTGGTGTCAGTGTTAGGGAAGAGAAACAGAACTGAGTGTCCCATTACACCGGCTTTCAGCTGTATTTGGGAACAACCATTACGTGAGAGGCACTGCCTACTGCCTGTTCTAAGTAATCCAGGCCTGATCCAAAGCCCCAAACCATCCACCCTGCCAACAAAAGCATGTTAAATAACTTACCAGAAAGTACATTAAAACAGTCTCCTGTCCTTGGTGTTATTTTGGTATTTTGCTGCCTGTGCAATGTTACCACGTTGTGCTTGCTGCTCAACAGTGCTTTCAGCATAATAAAGCTAGGAGAAAAGTCATCCTTTCACCTAAATCGCAGAAGCTAATTCATTTTTAATATTTAAAGCTGTCCTGAATTCAGACTGGAATTTGAGCTTTCTGTAGATTTGTCTCTAAAGTTGAGTGGGATTTTCAATAAGATTTGCCATATTTATTACTGTCTTTTCAGAACTGAAAGCCTTTGTGTCCGGTTGTATTTCCAACTTCAGGGAGAAAAACCAGATATTGGTAATGGTGCTGATGAATCCAGAAGAATCTGGGTGTGATTAACTTCACAAAAAGAAGTTAGGTTGTTCCAATGATGAGATCCTTATCTGAGTTGAATGCATTTAAATGTGTATTTTACAGTCCACCGGTCGAGTCGTAAAAGTACAGTTAAATCTTAAAGGAAAAACTGAAGGTTAATAGGTCAGAAATCAGCCATAGAATTTTACAGGTCAGGGAACAGCAGGTTTTATTCTTTTCAAGGTGCCCTGCAAGACAAGGTGGATGCAGGTCAGAGAGTTTCACACTCTTCACACTCAGTGGGGATGGCTCTTGGGCAGTCACCATGCAGGAAAGGGGGCAACATCATATCCAAAAATCTGGGCTGGCATACTGAAGAGAACAATGATGTCAGCAGCTGCTGCCTGGTGTCCTTTCCCAGGGACACAACTCCTGGCTGCTGCTGGCTCAATGGGCACTTCATCCTTAGAAATCCCTGCCGAATTGCCAGCACAGTCACAGAGAAAAGGCACAGCACTGCCTCAGCTTGCTCCTGATGAAGATCTAACTAAGCACATTTCCCATGTGCAGCAGAGCAGCTACGTTTTCCCTTTTGAAACAGGGAATGTTGCTCTCCTGCAACTGTTGTATTTATTTTAGGAGTTGCACTAGGAATGCTGTGTGGCACTCTCTTGGCCCCTCTCGCCTGTGATTTACAGTAGTTATAAACATTCCAAAGTATACATGTAAGTTAAATGATACATTAATATTATAAAGTTACAATTCTGGTATAAATGTGTCATCAGTTTGAAAATTCAGTTTTTCCTTTGCCCAGCTTTGTGATTAGGCTGACTGGAATCAGCTCAGTGTAAAAGCACCATAGACATGAATTCAGTGTGCCTGCATGTCCCCAAAGTAAAATGGTGTGAAAACAAGAAGAGAAAGGTATTCTGCCAAAATGAAACAGTTCTGAATATTTGACTGCTTACATACATTTTCATCATATTCTTCAATAAATAGAACGAGAGGGGAAAAGGTAATTGAGCCTCATGCCCATGACAGGAAGACAAATTAGGCTCCCTGCAATATTCTCCAAGGTCCAGCTCTTCCCGTGGGCTCGTGCCATTGAAGTCATTCCTGCAGAGCCAGAAACCGCAGAGCTGGACTCGCTGTTCGGGAGGGCACGGCTGCCCCAGCGGCCCTTCCAGAGCCGGCCACACGCTGCTGCAGCTCCCCGCCAGCCGGATCCCAGCCACGGCCGCAAGGCAAAGCCTGCCCGGGGCCGGCCGGAGCGGGAATCGCCCCGGACACGCGCGGGACGCGCTCCCTCCTTCCCCCGGGGCTGCCAGGGCACCTCGGCCCCGCCGCTCGCAGCAGCTGCGGCAGTCCCCACTTGTCACTTGATGGAAGGAAGCATTTACATCTGCTGGGAGGAGTGACCCGGCCTAGCATCTTCACAGGAGGATTTTCACAAAATTCAGAGGCAGCCGTGTCTCCTGCATTTGCAGATGAACTGCAGCAGCAGCGGCGAGACAGCGAAATCAGATGATTCATTCAAGATCACGCGGGAAACCAACATCACTGGGAGGAATAAAATGCAGCACCTGAGACCTCTACAGCTAAGCTCTAACACTAACACAGAAACAACATACAGCTGGCAGGTATTCTGTAAAGTATCACCTGGATATACAAACAAGGCTAAGAATAATCACTTACATAATCAATGCAATAGAATAAATTAAGATGAAAGAGGCTATCAAAGGAAAAGGAAATTTGTGGCATTAAGAATTTACAAGATCAGTCTCCAAGTTGTCTGGAGACTGGTTATTTAGAAAGAGATGAAGTGACTGCATTTGTTACGTCCATCCAGCTGTGTACCACTAGCCTGAAGAACCCTTAAGAATGCTCATTTTCAGATAAAATACATTAATGAATTATTTAATAAAAGGAGATGAGCTAATTCTTTACATTCATATCACAACCCTGATCTGGCTGATTAGTTCAGTTGATTCGTGGGCAGGTTGGAATGTCCCTAAGTCCCTGAAAATGTTACCTGCATTGCCTTAATAGTCAGTTCCTCATCAGTCATTCAACAAGAATTTTTTTTTTCTTTGTAAAAAACTGTGAGAGTTCAGCTTGGCATTCAGAAGATCAGCTCTTGGAAAACATTTCTGCCTTCTCCTAGACCCCGGTGAGGGAAGCCGGGTGAACTCTCAGATTAAACAAGCCTACCACAGAGCAGCTCCAGCTTTCATTGTTGCAATATGAAAGTATTTTATGATGGCTCATAAGTCATGTGTGAGGCTCTGATAATGGTCACATCAGCCCCCACATTTCACACTGCGTTTAAAAATACAGCTTGTTTATCTACCCCACGGGCTGCAGCCTGCCATCAGATTTACATTTGAAAACACTCAGCACCCGCACACAGCCTCAGACTGCCATATGAAAAGCACCCTGACATGAAACAAAGCTGTCACCCTCTCTTTATAATTAATGTTTTAGAATTTCACATTTTTTTTATCTCTGGGTTTGGAGACAAACCAAGTCAAATCTGTACTCTGTGCCCTTTCAGGAAATGCATTTAAGGTATTTTGCTCATCCCTTTCTCCCTGTATGCCTGCACCCTGTGGCTGTGCAGGGTAGGTGGGTGGCCAGATGGAGCAGAACCACAGCGTGTCTGTGCTATGGCTTCCCATGTCCTCTTTGTTTTATTGTGTTTTGGTGCATTTAGTATTTCGCTTACAGTCCAACTCTTGCAGACAATTGAGAGGATCTCTGCTCTCAGCCATAAAAAACAGCCTCATAACCCATACAATTACACTGAAAATCCTCAATATGTAACTGAGATGAACCTTTGGGTCATAATGAACCTCAAGCATGCATTTAAACATACAAACAGATAAAAATAAAACAACACAATGAGCTCTAAGCCAATTTCACAATTATGCTGCCTGAGTCACAAAATTAAATTGCTTGGAATTGGCAGTAACATATGAACTTTTATTTGGGCCTATGCTGTATTCCATTACTGTATTAGCTCCTTAAATAGCAAAATGAAGTATGACTTAGCATTCAGCAGTAAATCCTTTCCCTTTTTTTGTGCCCTGTGCTGCAGTAGAATGGTTTAAGTGAAAACACTTTTTGACGGTGACAATAAGCGCAAGATATTGCCTGACTGCAAAAGTGAGTTGGTGTTTCAGTTAACTATTTCTTCCTCAATGCAGAGCATTAAATATCAAGCAGAGGCATTAAAGGAGCCTGTTGATGATTTTAAATATTCAGGTGGTGTTTTCCTGCCGTGTTTGTACAACTCTGGGCAGCTGACAAGGAGTCCTGCAGAGCATAACGGCTGCACTGTATCGCCCCAGAGCCGAGAGAGAGCCAGGCCCTGCGATAGGAGGGACAGGGGCTTCCAGCAGGCCAGCACTTCTTGCTCAAAGTGTGGAGATTGGTGCATTTATCAGTAATCCATGTGTATTCTGGATGTGGAACCTCCCCCCCATGTCCCCGGCTGGCCCGTTCCCCCAGAGCCCCCATCCACGCCGTGCCCATTCCGCCTCCAATGCCGCCTTTATCTGCCGGCTTGCCGAGGCTCGCTGCCCACCACACAGCGGCTCTTTAATCTCTGTAAACCCAGTTCCGGGCCAGAACAAACTCTGCCTGCCAGAACACATTTGGGAGTGATGGCAGGGATGAGAGGCTGCCTGGCAGCAATGGGCAAAGGGGCCTCATGGGTTAATTTCTTCTTGGGCACCTCCTTTTACCAGGCAGAGCAGGTGATAGAGAATTATTAAAACCCCTTGGAGGTTTTTCCATTGATTCCAGCACTGCTCCAACCTGCATTTTCAGGCTTAAAATCACACAGAAACCACCTTGATGTGACCTGAATGTCAGCCCTGAAATGTCTTTTTGTGCAGAGTTCCCAGCCAAGGGTTGGGCTTGGGTGTTATTTCAGCCAGGAGGGCAGGTTGCTCTCCAAAAGCTCTGCCAGGATGCAGGGAAAAACAGGCTTTCATTAGAAGCTTATTCCGAAAAAAAACCCTGTATATTGTATTTGGAAGCACATAGGGGGTTATCCACACAAGCCAAGTGTTATGTTTTCCAATTGTCCAATAAAATAGATTTACATAGAAGCAAGGAAGAAATAAGGCATTTTATAAGACTGTTCCTAACCTCCGTGAACTAAGACGTCTTGATTTAAAACTGCTCTGTGCCCAGCAAGAGGAAATAGTTTAGACTATATGTGAGAAGAGAATAATGGCTCCATCAGGTAGTCTGTCAGCTCATGTAAATAGGGCCAGGCTGGTGTGTAGGAAAGCAGGAAGAATGATCTACTCTCCCAGGAAAGGGCATCAGCGAGGCATTTAATGAAACTGAAACAGATGGATTATTCCATGGGACTTGTACAGCAATTCCACTGGGTCCCTTTGAAAACTACAGGAAACACAACAGGAAAAACAGAGACTGTATTTACAGGGGAAAAGTTGAGTCCCAAATCATTTACAAACTCAGTATAAAGTCTTTCAGAAATACAAGCTGAATCCGTATTCCCTAAATCCTATCACCTTCTCTACGGGAACTTCTCCTCACTCAGTAGAAGCAGCACAAAATGTACCATTTGACAGTAATGTTGCTCCCTGTGCAAAACCTTACTGAATTTATATTTCAGGATGTCTCTTTCCTGCTTTATTTCAGGCAAAACTTCACATTGCCAAAAGACTTCAATGCAGAACAAAGTTTTATGAACCCAAAGACCAAGGTCGATTGAAAATCAGGAATCATTCATGGAAAATTAGCGAATGTGACACATGCAGAGTGAAATCTGCATTAAGAACTGCCTCCAACTGGCAAGGCCCTAACCTGTGGGACAGTTTTATTGGATCTCCCAGGATTACAGCATAATTTTCTTTGACAACTTGTTCGCGATCCAAACTGAGCAGAAACCCATTCTGGGGGCAGCTCTGAGGCTGCCTGCTGTGTTGGGATCTACAAAAAAGATCAAACCAGAACAAGCAGGAGGGATTTTTTTTGCTTTGTAGTGCGTGAGGAAGAACCAGGTGTGAAACAGTGAGAGCACCGTGGCTCTGCTTCAGACTCTTCAGCTCTTCTGTCCAAACACACATGGAACTCCTGTCAACATCAGCTGGAGCTGCACATGCCAGGCAGGAGGAGCAGATGTTAACACAGGACCAGGCCCATGTGTTTCCAGACTCTGTCATGCCTCAGGTACATCCGAGGTACCACGTCAAGGCTGAGATCTTCCCACACCTCTGCCATCTCTCCAGCAGTCTTCACTTCGTTTGACTGTTTAACCAAAATCATGGCCAGAATAGATCATCAGAGCTGGCTTAGGGCCAGTGAAAAAGCCTGGGAGAATTCATTCACGCTATGGAAAACATTGGGGCTGTTGGGCATTGCCTTTGTGATCCCTTTCCCACAGCTGCCGAGTGGAGAAGTTGGTGGAGAGCACCAATCCCACAGTTTAACAAAATCTCTGTGGATTTCGGTGGGGGTTGGAACCGTCCCCCAGTGACTGAACATCCCCAGGGTGCTTCATCCCCGCCGTGGGTGTCAGTGGGGCCACACACATTTTGGGTTACTGGGCGGGAGCGGTCATCAGGTAAATGAGAGGTGTTTTCTGGAAGGAAAGCACAGAGAGACTCATTGCAGTGCTGTGGCAGCAGGAGTGTGGCAGGGAGGGTCTAGGGCAGCTGCATGGTGCGCAGGACAGAGCCTGAAGAGGATGCTGAGGCTCGTGAAACATGGGATGAGGATGGGATGTGACCTGGAACATCAGCAGCGATGCATGGAAGGTGTGGCATGGGAAGCTGCTGCAGCCTCCACGCCCCGCTGAGATCAGCATATGGATTCAATGTCAAGAGATGAAAGGCCACATGTCTGGGGACGACCAATAAAAATGCAAAATATACTTTGGATGGAAATGTTCATGAGGAAACCAAAGGGGAAACAGTCCTGCTGGCAGCAGCAGCTGCAAAGCAGTCAGCCAGGGCTGGGGATGGTGAGGGCTGGGGTTCCAAAGCAAAGGAGATAACTGCTCCCCTCATCTGGCCACATCAGGAGTTCTGTAATCAATGTGATGCAGTTTGCTTTAAAAATTACATGGGGAAAGATATTCCAAAGGAAAAAAAACTGGTATTTGCAGGGGCTGCAGTCTCAGCAAGCACCATCTCCTGCCTTTCTTCCCTCACATAAGCAACTAATGGGTCATGGAAGGGAAGTGCCAAAAGTAATCTTTCAATCTCTTGTTTTGTTAATATGAAAAATGCATTGCATTTTTCTAAAAGGAAAAAAAAAAGGGACAAAGAAAAATTACTTTGTCTGGAACCAAAAAGTAAAAACCCCAAAGCCTTCCTTGTGAAGTGAGCTAGGAGTGACTTGGATAAACACATCTATTGACTTTAAAATGTAATACCTTTCTTCGGAAGAAATGAAGGACATGGAGAGTGTGTGTATATCAGAAAGCTATTTATGTTGCCTTAACCTGGATTCACCTTTCTTTTTCTCTATAGTATTTATTTTCTTTGCATATTGTTCTCCTTCACATTAGCCCTTCTGCCATATTGCATAAAAGGGTTTGCAAGAACTCACATTTCATTGAGTGCAGTTCTGCTTTAACCTTTATGCAACTTTTGTTTCCAGCAGACTCTTTCTAACTTTCTGCATTATTTCTCATTTCATCCTCTCTTCTTGATGACTCCTCTGCCCTTCTTTAATCTTTTTTCCTCTTGGTTTTCAATAGATAAAACCACTAGGACCGATCGGCAAAGTAATGTTGACTTTTGCTCAGTATGAGCCAAAGTTCGTACTCCAGAAGACTAAATTTGTGTCTTTTCTGTTTGTAAAACTTTGGTAATACAGCTTCTTGCCATATGAACAAAGATCCACTTTAAAGAACCACATGGTGTTAATGCTCATACATTTGATTTATTGATACAGCCATTGGAGGAGGCTTTGCTGTTACCAGGAGGCTGCCAATACTCAGCAATAACTGCAGGGCTGTTCCTCTCCCTCCAGCCTCAGCATGTGGGGGGATTATTACTCCTTTACAGTGTTTTCCTTCAGTTCCCCAGTGTAAGGAGATGTGTGGGATGTGGGAAATGGCCTCATCGCTCTGCAGAATAACTTGCTGAAATACATGATGGAGAGGAGCTCAAAGTGTATGGGCTTAGATTTTAACCCCAAGGATGGCTGCAAAGAGACTTGAGCACAGCTCTGCAATCCAGGGAAGGCTTGGGAAGGATTGTAAAGACACAGGCAGGCTCAGAACCAGTGCTTTTAAACCAACATGAGCCACAGAGCTGAGGAGCTCTGTGCATGATGTCTCACATTGGGAAAAAAAGTCCTCCTGCATCCAGCCACAGCAAAAGGGAGTGTGGTCAGAACTGATCCAAGGATGGTTTTTTCCCATGTGAAACCCAATTAAAAGTACCAGAGGAAGCCTTTGTGGTTGAGAATTAAGCTTGTTCAGCAACCATATAGGATAATAAACTTGTCCAGAGCTATACTGGTTACCGTTAAACCCTAGAAGTATTTTTAAACCTAATGCTTCTGAGCTGAAACCAACTTTCACTGGTTACAGATTAAGAAGTGTCTAAAGCAGGCAAACCTCCCACACCAGCATCGTAGGCATTTCATACCAGCACAGGCTGGACACTGCTCAGGGACCAGGACAGGTTTTATCAGTAATGAGCATCTCGAAATGAAGATGCCTACATGAGTGCTAAACTCCTTTAAAGAGCTTGGCCCAGCTCAGAGAAAAAGGAAGGGTTCTCCAAGGTACGGTTGTTTCTCCGGGCTGTGTTGGGCAGCTGCCAGCTTTATTCACAAAACTGCTGCTTTCCTCTTTCCATAATTGCAGTGGGCACAGAGCCACCTCACAGAAAAGAACTGGCACATCCTTAAGCTCCTTCCTCCCGCCTCAGCAGAGTTCTTGGGATGAGCTGGCAGGTGCAGCCACTGTCTTCCCACAAAAACTACGTGTGACCTCTCTTTGCTCCTTCAAGCTCAGTGCCCACTCTCAGAGTCGAATTTTCCAGTGCTATGAATGTCAGCATCTGATTGTTCAGGTGCTTTTTCACATCAAAAGCTTTCAGTTTTGCTCCTCCAGCATGTGAAAATTGATTATTTATCCTTCCACTGCTGAGGCTGATCCTGCCTTGTGTCAGGAGCACCATCAAACCAGCAGCAGTTCTATCCAAGTCACCAGCAAGTTTTGAGTGAATTGGGGTTTGTGTTGTTGGAAAATGGCAGTTAATTAGAACAAAAGTTTCCTGTGCAAATGTATTTGTTCTGCTAAATTTAACTCCAGACAACATGTGAAACTGCTGAGCAAGGAGGCAGAGCAGGAGCATGCCCATTTCTGTCTCTCCTGCCCTCATCGTCCAGGAGAGTATTTGGTGTCCAGGCCCCTCACCTGCACTGTGGAAAGTTATTTTCAAGTCTTTTTTTTGGAATGGTGCACAATCTTTCACCTGGTACCCCAACCAATTGGTGAGGGAGCAGAGAAAGCACTGCTTTCTGCACCATGAGAGATGGATGCTGTAACCTGGTGCCTCAGGCATTCATCCAGAATAAAACAATTCCCTTATTTTTTCTGGGGGAAAAAAAAACCCAACACCAGAAGTTTTCAATTTCATTCCTTTGCAAAACAAAGCAAATGTTGACACCTGCCCATTTCACAAGAGATAACTATTGATGTGCCAGTTATTTCTGGCATTTGAGTGGTGTGGTGACCCTTCGGTGACCCACATTTGTACCCACCAGCTTCTCCATCCCCCTGACACCAGCACCCCTTCTCCATCTGTCCTGGCACATCTGAAATTCCCAAGGTCTTTTGCAAGGACAAACCAAAAGTTTGCTTTTAATAAACTGTTTCTCATAGTTAATTAATAACAATTCAGGTAATTGGGAGACCTGGGTGAGGAGCGAGGATCAGCCCTATATGTGTTATCCTGACTTCCCTGAGCTTTTGCTCCTTCAAAGCCAAGCGTGGACCACAGAAGAAAAAGGAGAACAGTGAGTTGCAAAATCACATTCTTTCCCCTAAAACACGAATGGACTTGTTTGTTGCAGCATGTTGGGTTTGGTAGTGATGGAGTGTAAGCAGATTAGGGAAATAAACCTGTGTGGAGGTGGTTATCAGCTGTCTTTGTCCCTGTATTACTGTACCTGGCACCAGAGAGCTGCTACCTGCCTGTGAGCTGCCAGCAAAGAGCCTTCAAGAGGCCAAAGTCTTTGCTCCCCACTTGCCTGGGCAATGTGGCTCGTTTGGACGTGTGGAAGAAAGTTTGACACCTTTTTGTTTCTCGAGGAGTGGATGTGGGAGCAAGGGGAGAGGAAAGGTGAGGCAGGAAATCTGGCTCCCTTTAAAGGTGCTTTGATAATCTCCTGCACAAAAAGCAAAAGCCCTCAGGTTTCTCACATTGTAACATGGAACATGGGCTGCTTGAGACCTACAGTTATAGCTCAGTTACCAGGAGTGAAATGCTTTACTTGCCTCTGGGGACACGTGAAAGGAGAGCTGCCCCCAGTGCACTGCTAGAAGCCATGCCAGCAGTTCAAATCATTTTTTTCCAGAGTTTTATGATCTGATGCTTGGATTACATTTGTTTAGCTGTAGAAGTGTGAGGTCTGAAATATTTGTCAGAGGAAAGAATAGCCCCAGCTCCAGACGTGTGTGCATTTGGAGTTCAGCTGCAACCAGGACACTGTGGAAATCCTTGAGGAGGGATGAAGTCACAGGATGTCTTGTCTGAGACTCAAAGTGTAGGAGAGGAGAGACACATCTGGTGGCAGAGAGTGGGAGGAGTGGCTGTCAGTCAGCTGGGGTTAATCCAGAACCAGGTGATGCCACCTAAGGCTCACCTGGACATCTCCCACTGTGTAGTGGACACGTTCCACCCCAGCCAGACATCCTGAGGAGCAGGAGGGGCTGGACATGAACCATCACTGCCTCAGCCACCTGCACCGCTATGAAAAGAAAGACCTTCACTTCCACACATAATTTCATTAAGCTGTTTTATTCCCACAACTTTTTCCTCAAATTTAAGGCTTCAGACATTTATTCTGTTGTTCCAAAGGTTCAGTTTAATAACGGAGCACGGCTTCCTCCCTAAACCTTCACAGACAGGATGTGAACCTCCCAGCTCCCCAGGCTGGAAGATGACTATGGCACTCACCCTGCCATGCAGGAGGGGCACTGAAGCAGGGAAGCTGGTGACATTTCAAAGGCCACAAGTAGAGCCACCCTCTCCCCCAGCCCAGGCAGCACAAAGGGGCAGAGAAGTTGACATGACAGCTTGGACAAGTCAGTGGGAATCTGCTCTCAAAGTCCCAGTTAAGGGTTAAATGGCAAGGCAGTGACCCCAGGACCCCCACCCTATGTTCCTTTTTGCATCCCAGAGCCTCCTATTCCAAAGAAATCTTCTTTTCTCACTTATCCCTCCCTGACTGCTTTTTTTCTTCCTCATTTCCTCACTCCAAAATCCCCCTTTTCCCCCATCATCAGCCTTCCCAGCACAGGTCTCTGCCAGCCCGTGATACCCTGACCCTCCATCATCTCCCCATTCATTCACTGACATCCAACATCTGCCCACTGTGATAAACCAAATCCACACCTACACACACACACGTGCACTGCAGGGTTTGGGGACACCTGGGTATGAGCTGCACCTACCAGAAACCCAGTGGAAAAGATTTTGGGGGCAGAAAAAAAAGAAAAATGTAAGAAAAAAAAGTGGACATATGGTAGCCCTAATAAAGAGTGATAAAGTCCTCTGATAGGGCTGGAATGACTCCCACTTAATTAACAGAGCTTTGGACCAGACTCCAAAGCAGCTCACTCTCCAAAGCTGAGATAAGTCCCTGGCTCCTATTTCCAGCTCTTGTGCTCAGACTGCTCGACAGGGTCCATCCTCCTGCTTTTATTTATATTAGGGAGTCACTCATTCGTAATTCATCTGGGACTGAAGCTCACTTCCCGTGTCAGGATACAGATCGTTTATAAAGCGATAAGGGACTATATTAACATTATAACCCTGTGTTTGGAGATGCTCACATGCTCTCTCTCAAGATGTTTATCACCAATAAACACAGCAGAAAATCTGACTTCATTGACCTTTGCTTCACAGATAATTCTCTTTCACACTGTACATAAAATGTGACATTTATTTAATGTAGTGCTGTGCTGGGTCCAGTGGAGTTCAGCACATAACACTGCAGACAACAGGAGCTGTAGGTGCTCAGGATGTTTGAAAATACTCCTCTTATGAACCTAATTAGGGGGTTTAATTGTCATATGTGCCATTAGTATATTTTTACTTGATCATCGGGAATTTCCCCTACCACCCCAAACCCCAAATTCATTTGTTTTCATTTGAAGAGCAACAAAACACATAATTAGCAAGCACATGACAAGACTTCATGATGGATTAACAGCATTTCACAGTTGAAAAGAGAGCTGTAGATAAAAGGCCGATGTTAACAGATATTCACTCAGTGAACTCAAAATTTCCATCCCATCTCTAATTGTGCTGACATTGTTTTTGCACACTGCATCTATGGAAAGGAGTGAGGAGCATTCATCTTTTATCTTTGAAATGTATTTAAATGCCTTGTCCTCTTCATGACCTGTGAAAAAAAAGCTTCTTTATATACCAGGCAGGTAAATATCAGAACAGTTTTTCATGTAAGATTGAAAGAACTAGTACAGGTGCCAGCAACAAAGACTGGGAAGGATGGAAAGTGCCATGGGGACACCCTTTAGTTCCTATTTTTAGGAGTCTCATTTGCAGGTGACAGGTTTGACTCCACCAGCTGACAGTGAAGGGTGGAGAGAAAATTCAAATGGCATCAGGTGCTTTTACACTGAACAGCACTGGTGAGTCAGTGGCTCGGTGGGTCAGCCCTGTGCACAGCAGCACTGGGGAGCTTCTCCTGGGCTGGGATAACGGAACAAGGCACAGGCTGGTGATTCCATCAAAGCCCTGATGCTCATGACCTGTTACTTTGGAAATAACAGAGCGAGATGGGGGTGCCCAGATCTGCAAGCTTAAAGGAATGTGACTTCCAGTAAGTGGTCAGCACTCACCTCTAAAAATAGAGGCACTGAAAATCACTGATGGCTTTTGATAGTCTTGGCCAAAATCAACTATTTTTAGCCCATCTGTTCCCTCTGAGCTCAGTGCTCTCAGGAAGAATGTATATTTTGGGGGAAGGGGAGGAGGGAGACGTTCTTGTCACAGAGTAACAGTTGAAACACTTTCATATCAAGAGTACTAAAAAATGACAGAACCACTTAATTTCTTTAAATGGTTTTGAGAATGTAGCCAAGTTTTGTGAGCAATTAAATTTAATGCAGGATAAGATGGCAGGGATGAAGGATAATTATATGCTCTCAAAAGCTTGGTCTTTTTGTAAATGAAATGGCTTTAGGGAGTTTTCCAGAAAAGTTTGGGCTCAGCCTTTTAGTTCCAGCAAAGCCAATTGCCAGTCGTGGCTCTGCACTGGGCATATGTGACATGATTTTTAATGAATTCCCTCTCAGATTCCCATTCAGCTGCCCAGCAAACTTGACAATAGTTTGTTTTTTCTTTGGCAATTTTGTTCAGTCAAACCTTGCCTGATGTGTTCACCTCCCCACATCCCTGTACTCTTAGCAAGTGAAGAATTCAATATACTGGATAGTGGGAAATTTATCTGACAGGTAAACACTGGAAGATTTTGAGGTGATAGTGTAACAAATGCATCAATGGGAGTACTAATTACTGGTCTTGCTAACGAGCCCAGACCTGTGAGGGGTTTGATAGCTCCTAGGAGGTGCTCAGTGCCACCATTCCCTTTGCTGAAAGTCAAGAGAATTGATTAGTTTTGAAGAGCCAGGAACTGATCTGCTGGGCACATCAGTGAGAGTGTGTCCAGGCAGCATCTCGTGGCAGTCTGAGAAAGGAATCTTTAAGAAGATTAGAGGCTCTGCCACAAGGTTCTATCCTTCAGAATTTGAGCACTGACTCATTTTCTTTCGAAGTGATTTGTGGGTGTTACATGAAATTATTAGTTTATCACACTTCAGACAATGTTAGATGATCTATTCATGAAAACTTTTTCACTTTTCAGAAGTGCTGTAAACCCATTACTACTGATTGTCCAAGATCAGCTGTTTAAGAAGCTGGGGGAGGTGATACAATATTCTTTGCCTGATGCTCATTACTGTCCTGATTGGAAAGCCTCACTTATCCAGACACATAACAGAGACAAGACAACATGACTTAGACAGTTTATTCAATATATCTGATAGTCAATCTGAACAAGTTCCCAGCAATGGAAATTTTAGAACGGGATGGATTAGGATAAAGGTCATGAATGATTAAAACATCATAAGAATAAAGGATTAGCCATTAAAAATTAGTAAATCCTTTGGATCACTCATCTGATGTTTGCTATCCACTCTTGCAGGTTGCAGTCTGACAGGTTACAAAACACAACCTTAGGCCAGAAACCAACTCGTTGATGCTAAAAGAAGGAAAGAATATTTATGAGCAACTTGTCTAAACATGTGAAAATGGTTTTTTCCATTTTTTTGTATTTTTTCTTTTTTCCGTTTGCATCTTTGATTTAATAAATCTATTTTGTGTTATTTTGGCAACACTGTCTCCATGTAAAACATATTTGATTTGCAACTAGCTACAAAAATATTTCCCAAGCACATTCCAACTAGCTGCAAGGATGATAATCTTACAGACATTTTTCTTTTTATGGGTTAATTATATTTATTTTTAGTTGAATTGCTGGGCTTATCCTTGGGAGCCTGTTGGATCCTGAAGATGCTTGCATTTGCTGTTGGGAATATGGCACAAACAGCAGCCCTGAACTGGATAACATTTATCAAGGCTCTAATAGCTTTGTTGTTGGCGAAGAGCTGGGAATGCCATTTTCCCAACCCCACCTACACATTTCAGGACCTAACAAGCTCTGGAACAAATTCTGCATTTCAGTTTTGTGAAAATGATTTTATCTATTGCTGGAAACCCCTCCAGCGCTTTAGAATAAAAAGAGGGGGAAAAAAGAGATAAATATGGTTTTATCTGATACGTGCATTTGTCTCTCCAAACACGGTTGAGCATAAATCATCTTGACTGGTCCGTGGCATTGCCCAACACTGTATCTGTGTTCCTACAGTGCCACAGAGCTGGTGTGGCCATGCCACCCTCAGCCAGGACAGAAACAGCTTGTACAAGCCAGGTCTGGCCACGGCAGCGTGTCCATGTGAGCCTGGCTGCTCCAGGGCGATGCTCTGGTGGCCCAGTCCAGCTGGAGGATGCTTCTCTTCAAGGATGTGGATGGTGCCAATGGATCCTGATCAATGCAGCTGGAAGAGTCTCCTGTGATGGCTGTGCTGGGTGGGTCTTTGTGGCACCGTAATGTGGGTGACAGAAAACAGTTAATGGGAATCTCATCTTTTCATGATTAAAGGCACCACCTTCTTTTCTGTAGGAAACACTTAACTTCAGATTGTGTAATTGCAATTTCCTCTCTAGTTTTCCACTCTCTTTGATCATTTCCTATCCTTCTTTCTTGAGAGGAGATTCTGAACATTGTTAGGCAGCTTCTGTTTCAGATATTTACATTCAGTAACTGATACCCAGTGCAGAGTCTGCTAATGGCTCATTCAGGAAGGAGTATCCTGAGTGCGAGCTACAGTGAGGCTTACATTAATCTTATGTGTTCACAGCTAAAATCGATTTGCTGTTTTCAAAGATTTTGATGAATAGTGCCACATTCGAGAAAACAAAAAATTAATAAAGTTTGAGTAAAGATTTCCTGATTAAATATTTTGCACAGGAACTAAACCTGAAATCAAAGCTAGCTCCAGGGATGTGCTCAACATTCCAGTAGCATGTTGCAGGTGAGGTTTCCTGTTTGCCCATTGTTTGTGATTATGGTGCTTTAAAAACATAATAATAGCAACAACTTGATGTTTTAATATGTCATAGGTGTCCCATCCTTGAGCCTTCCCCTGCAGCCAGTCTCTGCAGCTTGAGAGCTCCAGAGCCAGACGTGGTTCTCATCCCTGTGCCTCAAGTGCAGCAAAGTGTGTGAATCAAAAGCCTTCCTACTCATTGCCTGGAGAGGTCCTGTGCATTTATATTGGCCTAAGTCACACCAGAATCCTGTTCCCTAAACCTTGAAAACAAATACTTTGGCTTCAGGAAAGAAAATGGGTCCACAACAAATGGTGTAGCATTGCTTAATGGTTTCCTGACAAATCCCTGTCTCTGCTTTGGAGCTGTGAAAACAGACATGGAGACTGCTCTCGTTTCAGTCTCCAGAGGAACCTGACAGGTGCAGAGAGAGAGCTGGTCTGGATAATAAAGCCAGAGGTTCAGGCACTGCTAAAAAAGGCTTTCTGCACACTTAGCTCAGCTGAGGACTGTCTGAGTGTCTCACTGCCATGAGAGGAGTGTCCTGCACTGCTGGAGTGTGCAGGGATCACGTGTGCTCAGCTCCCTGGAAAAGGTGGAGAACCGGGAAGGAAGGCAGGTTCTCCACTACCTGCAACTCCCCAGGATCACAGGGACACAGAACAGGGGCAAGTGAGACCAGAAAATGATATTCTTGATTCATTGAAAAGTCTAACAGAACTAAACAGACTCAATCCAACAACCTTAAAAATCAATGGATCCCCTCTTGCTCCAGCAGAGCTACAGGGCTGAAAGGGAGTATCTAAATTAACAACCCTTCTTTTCCTCTTCAATGAGACCACCTAGGTCCCTCCTCACAATTTGTCTAGCCTGCTCCTGGAGACAGCAGCCTGCACAGTCTGCAGCTGTACTTCCCGACCCTCACCCCTGGGAAGCCTTTTCTGATGTCTTGCCTAAAACTCTCCAGCTTTAGTTTAAGCCTCTTGCTTTTTGTCCAATGCACTTGGGTGCAGAGGAAGGCTTTATTTGTAAAATACTTCATAAATCGATAGGAGGTAAGATGGAGCTTTTCTGCTTCCATTGTTACTTATTTACTTTTAACCAGAAATTTGGACGATTTATGAACTTCCTTGGAGTGATTCAGATAAACCACACAGAAGAGCAATAGGTTTCTATGGAATGCTTCAGGGATAAGTAGTTTCATGCACCAGTTAAACCTGGTGTGCTGAAGTCATGAGAAGTTTTGCCATGGAGTAAAACAGAGCCTGGAGTTCAGCCAGTGAGTGGCAGATTTCATATTCATGCATTTGCAAGGCTCCACTGGCTCATCCATCCTGAGAGAGACTCAGTGTCTTCCAGGTAAATACACATAACTGTGGAGCCTCCAATGGGTCTCACTGAGCTATGGCCCCCTCACGTCCCTCCAGGGGAGAGACAAGAGATCTCCTCAAAGCAGGGTTATTTGGGGCTTGATTGATTCTCCTGATCTTAAGTAGAGAAGAAAGAGCTGAGAGTGTAACTCTCTTACAGTGAGAACACAGGCTTGCAGGAAGAAATGAAGAAATACAGATTGTGGAAGAGGTGAAGATTCGTGGCAGAGCACCAAGAGCCTCAGCCCCATCCATCCTTCACCCCAGGCACAGACCAAAAGTCCATCAGTCACAGCAGTTTACTCCTGTCAAATGATTTCAGCTCCCAGCAGGAACCACGGGACCAGCACCAAGCAGAGGAGGTTTGAATCATCTGAGCTTATCACACAGAGGTTTCAGAAAGTTCACGTTACAGAGCCCCAATGCATTTTACAGCTTACTTGAAGGAAAAGGACTGAAACATCCAATATATCTCCCATAGCCTGACAACCCAGTAAACACTCCAGCAGGATAACCATGATCCTTAGAACAATGGAAACATTTTAGTTAGAAACTGTAGAAGTTACAAGGGAAAGATTTATGTGCTGTGGGGCAAATAAATATTCAGTTCCCATTAATGTTAATGGGAGTTAAGTGGCTAATTCCCCACACATTATGCTGAAGATTTACTTCTTTGTGTTTTATAGAATAAATGAATTTATAGTCTTCCTGGAGGTTAGACCTGAGAAAAACAAAGAGCTCAGAGTTTACTCCATTTTTATGAGGTCATTTTTTTAAAGCAGGTTTATTCCCTGAACAGAAGGAAAGGTTAGAAGAGCACCAAGTTAAAGCAATCCCCTCCACAGGATGCCAGGGAGATTTGTGGCAGGCATTTAATCCAAACTCACAGACAGAGACACGCAAAGATCTATATAAAATGTCTTAATAACAGAAGCCGGAAATTTGTAACAATAATAAAGGTTGACATTTATACAGAGCCTTTCATCCACACATCTACAGCCTGGATTTTGCATTCAAAGGCACTCACAAAATTCTGCTGCAAACCACATGTGATTTCACACTAAGAGGGCAAAATTCATCAAATAGGCTGACTTTGACATTGGTGACACAGACAACATTGGGGCAGCTGTTTAATGCCCCTGGAAGGTACTTCAGCATGTTTCCATTTTGAAGCTTAGAGTATTCTCATTAAATTAAATTGATTTTTTCATGTGGTATGGACAGAAATGAGTGCCTGTACCTTGATGAACTCATACCTACACCAGCACTTAACAATTGTTCCCTGCATCTCCAGGAAAAAATCCCACAGCATTTTTTCTCTTTTTATTATGCTCCAGTCTCTAAGATGACCCCATACATTTTCATTTCTTGCTAAAACCCATTTAAAGTCAGTTTTGTGAACAAGTTAAAAAGTCACAAGGATCCTTTGCCCAAGATGTGAACAGTATGTCATGGTGTCTGTGCTCAGAGACAACCAAACATTCATTCCAAACAAGCACATTTTTCTCTTCCTCTGTTAAGGACTGCTACACATTTGTGCCAAAACTGAGATTAGAGATTATGTATGAGACAATTACACATTTGTTTCCCTTTTGCCTGATCTGAAAAAAAACAGCTTCAGAAAGAGGGAGAGAAAAATTCAGGGCAGTGTTTTCAATAGGGCACAGTAATCTGCCACAGATAAGCAGGAGTCTTTTTTCCTTATTCAAATGTTAAGCTTTCCCAGGAAAATAATATTTTCCCCTGACTGGTCATTCACTCATCTATAACCCCATGCAAACAATTTCTTTTCATTAGCAGGGTCACTCTCACAGCTTCATTTTGGTCAGACATTGCTTTTGTATTGGATATATTGGTTTGGGTTTTTTCCCTTTTGGCAGCAAAGCAGCCTCTCTCAAGACCTTTGACAGTAAGTTCACACACTCATCTTTCATTAGGACTAAGCTCTCTCAAATCACTTTGTATTTATCAAGCCAAGAGCTGCAGAGGTACAGCAGGATCACATGGTCTGGGCACCACGCACCAGGTTCTCCCAGCACCCTGTGCCAAGACCGGGTTCTCTCTCCCCTTTTCTAGGCCGTGAGTGCACAGAGGAGGACAGCAGCAAGCACTGGGCCAGAGCATGGCATGAGGGACTGGATGCTCCCTGTCCTACCCACGACACTGCTGCTCTTCGGGGGTTTTTCAGTCCTCAGTGACAGCCCCCGATGAGGGTGATGGGAACCTGAGTCAGGCTTTGGAGGGTCTCTATCTCTCCCCATCTCCTGTGAAAGCCGTGCAGGAAGACCTGCCAGCCGACAGGGACACCCAAATTACATCTCATATGGAGTGGACTTCCCACAGCTAGAACAGATCCTGGAGGGAAAGAAGGCAGCAGAGACGAAGCAGGGCTGGAATGTGATTGCCTTGCATATTTGAAATGTTATTTACTATCTAGTAAAGCTGTTTTATAGTACCCTGCATTTTATTTTCAAACACTTCTATCGGCACTCACTGGGTATCAGTCACTATCTGATTACAGAAGTTTTCACAATGGTTTCTGGGCAGCTTTAAAAAGCTGCCAAAGAATTCAGTACAGCAGAGGTTTGAACTTCACTGCTGTTTTTCACCAAGAAAAAAAGCTGAAGAACAAATAACAAAGATGGAAAAAATGGACCTCAATAACCTTTGTGAAAGCAGTAAGGCCCAAATCATGAAAAAAAAAAAAAGACCTTTTGGGGGTTGTAGAGTTCAGACAACCTGCTCACAACTCTCTGCCAGGGAATCATGAGATCTATAGCCCCTCTGGCTTCTTTATTAACTCTTGATGAAGAGCAATAAATAAATGTCATGTCATTACCAAAAAAGCATGTATGAGGCACAGACCAAATATTAATTGTACTTAAAGTAGTCCAGTCAGAAGGTACATGTGCATCCTAGAGAGATGATGGACAGGTAAAGAAGAAAATATCTTCATTTGAAAGAGACAACTGACTCAGCCCATTTGTTTTTGCTGGCCACACAAGAATAGCATTGGTCCTGTACAGATTACTTTTACATTCTCTGCTTTTCCTCAGGGACAATACCTTGTCTTTTTAAGCCGTTTAGTTGTGTTGATAATTTTTATTCTTTGCACTAGGCTGTTAGCCAAAGCAAATGTTTGTGTTGTTTTAAAAACTTGAAGTGTATCACTGTGGGAAACTTAAAATACACAGATAACTTCAGAAAGCATTTTTGAAAAAAATTGTGATAATATCCCATGTTATTTCACTTTCCTTCTGTTAGCTTTACATGTAGCAGTGTTCAGTGCCTTCACTGCCTGTTTTTCTGTCCTACTCCCTTCCCATTCCAAATATATGAAAATACTGATATGGTGACAATTGAACCAAACCATCAACATTTCTGTAGCAACAAAAGTTACAGAAAAACTCAAAACTCTAAAACCAAATGTTATTTTTGTCTTTGAAAGAATGTGTGAGATACGCAGCTGTAATAAATAAAACACTTAGAAATGTGTGTATATTAAACATTAGAGCTAAACAGGACTCAAAACAGTAATGGAAGGACAGGAAAAACTTACTTGAAAAAGACAAAATTAAATAAGACACAGACTCTGAATTCATAGAGAACATTGGTCTGAGTCAAATGCTACCAGTGCTCTGCTGGGGCTGCTGAGCACATGGGGACTCGAATCAGAAGGATTACAAGTTTGGCTTGTGAAGGCTGCTCAGACTGAGTAAAACAAAGTCAGATGGATGAAAAGATTCAAGGACTGCTTGGCATTCACTGAGAAATTTGGGGAAGGAGGATGATGTCTGGGATGAAAGCAGAGGAGGATCTTCTACCCTGGGGTTAATTTCTACTGTCCACTCTGTACTGGAAGTGGATCCTGGCATGATCCTCCAGCCAGCAGGATACAGCTCACTGTGAAAGCAAATACTCATTAAGGGTGAACCTGATAGCAGAGCTGGGGTGGCAGACCTGAACCAGCTCTTCCTGAGCTCCAGCATGAGCAACCACTCAGGCACCCACCGCCAGCCCAGCCCAGCCCAGTGACCTGGATGACCAGAGCAGAGGAAGTGGACCCAGACTGAGCCAGGGGAGGTTTAGACAAGTTATTAGGAAAAATTTATTCACTGAAAGGATGGTCAGGATTTGGAACAGACTGCCCAGGGAAGTGGTGCAGTCACCATCCCTGGAAGTGTTGGATGTGGCACTTGAGACTATGGTTTAGTGGTGATGCTGCTGGGTTAGCAGTTGGACTCAATGATCTTAGAGGTATTTTCCAAGCTTATTGATTCTCTGATTGTGTAATTCTGCCTCAATTTTCATGGGAAGGCATTGTAGCGTGTTTAGACAAGCCAGGGGCTGTGCTGTGTGGCATGTATGAACTACTCATGTCTGTTAATCAGGTGGTGATCAAGGCTCCAGGGTCCTTGAGCTAATGGTGGTCCTGTATGGACCCAAATCTCTTCCCCAGCTTGTCCGCACAAGCCACCATAACCTCAGCCCTACCTCCCTTTTCCAAGACACACACGGAGGCACAAGTCCCCACAGGTTTGTTGTTTTGGGGCTGGATGACATTGAAGTGGGACGGGGCTGTGCAATGCAGCTTTACTAAGCATGTGCTTTCTATTTGTCACTGCTTAAGCTGTACTTTCATACATCCAGCCCAGGAGTCCTGCTGAAATCTGCAAAACATTTCCAGCAGCGCAGATGAAGGT
The DNA here is from genome assembly GCF_020740725.1 of Corvus hawaiiensis. Taxonomy (NCBI): domain Eukaryota; kingdom Metazoa; phylum Chordata; class Aves; order Passeriformes; family Corvidae; genus Corvus; species Corvus hawaiiensis. The sequence continues at coordinate 13,193,957 of NC_063229.1, read as the reverse complement.
CCTGAACCCTCCACAGGCCGGGAGAGCATCTGGCTGGGGAGGCTGTGCTGAGAAGAAGTCATTTTGAAGGAATTAAAGGAAATAGTAATCAGGGTTGTAGTGAGAGCTCTCTTCCTCCCGTTAATGTATTTTGTTGAACAAAGCACAGGAAGCTCTAACAGAAAGCTCCTCTGTGCTCCAGAGGCTCACGGCGCCCGGCATCCTTCGGCTTAGCACAAATCCCCTTTGATTGGGGGCAAAGCGGAGATCCTCCCTCAGCAGCACACAATCCTGGGCATTCCCCATTCAATCCCCCCTTTTCCCACTCCAGGGATGCTTTTCCTCTTCCGTACACTTCCTTGAACAGATGATCTGCTGGTGGAATAAAAAGAGAAATGTCAGCTTTACCTCCTTTTCGCTGAATTCCGACTCTTGCTGTCTGTAAGGGTGCTTGGAGTGTCTGTTTTTCAGCAATAAGCATTCCCTAACCAAGGTCACACACACTGTCAAAGTGCCAGCAACCAGAAACTTTAAATAAAGTCTTGCTGAAGTAACTGTACAAATATCTTTTTCACAATAATCTGCTTGTTGTCTTTCATGTGTTTGCTAATGAGCTTTACCTCCTGTGGAAACTCAATGGGCTCTAGCTGCACAGTTTTCCAGGATTTGAGAAATGTATCAGTTTTTCTGGAAGGGGAGCTGGTGTTTGTTTTTCTGTGGTGAATTTTGTTTTTATTGCTCTAGCTGCAGCTTCAGAAAATGAAATGTCTGTCAAAACAAATCAGGAGTAGGAATGCTCCAGACCTACATTCTTGGCACCGTTCTGCAACATCAAGTGTTCATTGTCTCAACTCTTAAACGCTGAACATGGTTAAAATGAACTTCAAGATCAAGACTGAGTAGATGTCCCATTAATTATGTTTCAATGTGTTGTAAGCTTCCAAAGTGGAACCTGTGGCCATACGGAGTTTTCCTGATGCCAAAGCCTGAGGGCTTCTCCCGCTCTGCTCTCGCTACTTTAGTCACTCTCCACACATTCCATCCCCAAAACTCACTAAGAGCAGAGGGGACTGGAGGAATCCCAGTTTTGCAAACATGTGCCACATTAATCATATTCTCAGTGCCAGTGCTCGCAGCACTTACACTGGGAAGGAAAACACGCATTACCGTGGGTTTTTAGGTGTGCAGTGAAAGCATGAGGAGTATCTGCACGTCCCAACAAATGCTCTCAAAGAACCACAGCACAGTGAATTGAAGTATCATGGATTATGAGCTGATCATAAAAGTAGGGATGTGAAAACACAATGTGTTTTGTCTTTGAAAATGAAATTATGTCAACTACCAGTGGAGCACAAGCAATTGGTGTGCATAAGAATTGGTCTGGTACATGTGTCCTCCTCAGCACAGCCCATGATTTGGGGCTAGAGCCTGCATTGGGCATGATCTCTGTGGTAATGCCAAATATTTTGAATGTAGAAAGTCTTCAGGTAATTAGAAAAGAAATGTTGAAATAAGTGAAAGCTGTAAGATGAATAGCATTGTCATGGTATTTTTAGCGTTCAATGCTGATAGTGCTGAAAACTGGTCATATTTATGATGTTACTTATTAATAAATAATTTCTTAGTTAGTAATAATAATAACAATAATAATAATATCCATCAAATATCAACCATGAGCTACTAGTCATGCAAAAACATGTGTGCTTAAGTTTTTGTGCCTCAGGACAGCCCATACAAATTTTAATGTGCAACCTCAGTGTCCACAATTGAACAGGTGCCCTCAGAGAAACGTGGGTAAGTACTTTCCTAAACAAAAAAAAAAAATAATAGAGAGCACAGGTGGGCTGCCTTGTCTAATGTTTTCCACATGCAGAATCACAAAGTCCAGAGATTAATAAGGGGAAAATTATTCTATGTCAACAGTACTGCAAGTTTTAAAGGCCAAAATCCTCTTGAGTCTGAGCTCAGCCATGAGAATGTTCCCTCCATGGAGAACCACAGCTCTCTGGTAATAAAATAATGGGGAGGATAATGCTTTGCACTTGCCCAGGGCTGCATGGGAAGTGGCAAATGAGGACAGTGAATCTACAGAAAAACAAACCCCAGGCTGGGCTCCAAGCCAGCTCTGCTGCTCACCTGCATCTGAAAGCAAGCACAAGCATTTTCTAAGAAACATTTTATTGCAGCATGAAGAATTGAAGTGTGAAGATTCCAGAATAATTTTTTTTGTAATTTTAGTTCATCCCCCTTGTCCACGTGCATTCTGATGCATTCTTAGCAGCACATCTTGCTTTTTCTCCTTGCATTCCACACATCAGTGTGGTGGCAGCTCATGCTTTTTAACCTGGTGCATTGCTGGGTCACACCCTGAGTCAGCTCTGGGAGGAGCCACCCTCCAGCTCCAGAGGGACACTTTGGACTGGGGCCCACAGCTCCATCACAGCTCCACAGCTTCCCTGGGCCCTCTCTGCTGGGTGCTGGGCCCGCATCATCAGCACCGTTCTGAGATTTAGGGGATATCCCAGACCAGACAGTTAAATTTTGAGGTGGCTACAGCCACCTCGTCTGTCTAGATCTGTAGGATGGATCATGGTGGCCACTCTGGCCAGGTCCTGCCCTCCAGGAGCACAAGGAAGGGAGGGTTGACATGAGGGGTTGTACATCACCATTCCCAAACACCATCCAGGCAGCTTGGCTGGGACACGTGGAAGAAGAAGGGTGGCCAAGAGAGGCTCTGCTGTCCATGCTTCACCTCTGGCCACCACCCCTGAGGGTGCTCAGTCCACTATAGGTCAAATAGTCATCCTGAAAAGTCAAGAGTAGGTATTTACTGCTCCCTCCCCTCTCTGCACTGTGCTGAGCAGGTGTTTGGACTGATAGAATATGCTTAATCTTAGGAAGAGGAGTATCTTTATTAGTTTGTGGCAACATTTTTCTTTCAACGTCCATTCACCAGGTTTTTTGTGCCTTTAGATGGTGTTTCATTACAATTTTTAGATGTTAACATAAATACTGTTGTTCAGCATTATAGCTTCACTGATCTTATTTCATTAATTCTTATCTTTGCTCCTGCAGATTTTATTAATTTCTATCAGTATATAATTAGATTTTTAAGAGCCATCATTAAATTTCTAGCATTTGAAATAGTCCTCAGAGAGTTGCCCTGTAAATGTGACCGTCTTCAAGCACTTTCTCCCCTTAATAAGGAGTGATGTAAGATCTTTTGTTTTATTCATGAAATGTCACACAGTCTAATATCACAGCACTACATCACATAACACATCCAGCTCTGTAGAAGTAAATCCCTTTATGTTTCTACATTGGATTGCAATTTGCAATATTAATGCTGCAAGTAACATATAGTGACAACTGAAACTTTCAAAAGAACATACAATTTCCATTCCAGACACCCACTATCATTCCCAGTAATGGGAATTCAGTCTGAATGGATGTCTCTAGCAGACTTTAACAGCATGACTGTCAAAGCACCAGTGGCACTTGTGAAACCACAACTATGAAGGTAATCTGTGAATAGTGAAACATTTCCAGGAATTTTGACTTTTCCATTCCAAATCTTCACTTCTTGTTATTCCTCCAAAATACATAATAACAACAACAATAATCATAATGATAATAACAGGAATGGTCAATGGCACAGTAACTGTGAAGTGTCTTGCAGTAGTGCAGCAGTGCCCAACTACATTTCTGTATGTGGTACAGCAACTGATTCTGTCTAAAAATACCAAAGATTTGATGACTAAACCATGGATGCCATCAAAAGGCAATTTTGATTTCAGCTCTTGAAGGTCTTTCCCACTTCTTTCTGTGCCACCAGGTTGCTGCCTTCCCCCCAAGTGACCCATCCTTGGTAGAAATCCCTGCCTTCAGGGTTTCAAATCAGGCTTATCAGTCTCCTTTTTACCTCACCAGAAAAAGCTCAGGCATCTGCATATAAGCATATAAGTCCTGGTCTGCCTGCAGCTGGACTAATCTCTGAAAATGTAAAAGAGAAAATGAGGGGTAGATGTTGAACATGCAGATGTTGAAATTTAGAAAAAAATGTTCAAATGAAGATGGGCCCATCCCCTCCTCCTCTCACACCTCAACCACAAGTTTAGATTTGTTCAAATTCTGGCTTTTCCCAAGGCCTCATTCTCCATTAGAAAGTTTTATCCTTTCTCTACTAATTGTTTATATAATTAGTATAATTGGAAATCATCCCAGCTGCCCATGAGGTTCCCACAGCTCTGCTCTGTCAGGGAGCCCTGCAAGCCTGGGGAGCAGTTTAGAGAAACAAACACCCTGCATGTCAGGACCACAATGCTGTCACCCACGAGTCCAGCTTTAATTATCTTCTTAGATAAGACAGATGACAAGGCCCACAGCTGTCTGCTGGTGTCATATCAGGGGTAAAGCCTGGCTGCAGAGCTGCCTGAAGGTGAATGAGACCCACATCCCAGCCTCTCCAAGCACAGCCATGGGGATGGCTGAAGTCACGTTGGCCTCAGCAGGTCAGTAATTCTGCTCTGGGTATCTGTGTTTATCCATTTCTTTCGCACCAAAAGGATGTTCCTACCAAGCTAACTGACCCCTCCCATGCTGGGGGGAGGCACATTCAGTTCATCAAAACTTGCAGGTGAAGAGCAGCCACCATCACAAAACCTGGCTCAGCTGCGCCAGCGCCACGTGTCAACTCTGCTTCTGTTCCCCTGCTGCTGAGGAAAGGTTGGGTTGGAAGAGTTTCCAGCAGAGGGGATTCCAGCAGAGGGGATTCCAGAATGCTTCAGGCTGTCATTGGGGCTGCTGCAGCTGCTGGGCTGGCAGAGCTGGCTCCCTCCTCCGCGCTGTCACCCCTGTGTGAAAATAGGGATGGGGACAGGCAGCCGAGCACCAGCCAGGAGGGCTCTGCTCAACATCGGGGCTCCTGTGTGGGAGAATCCTCTATCACTCTACTACAGGCAGTGCCTTGGCTGCTTTCTGCTGCCTCAGCAGAGAAACAAACCTACTACCTGGCCCAAAGTCCAAGGATTTAGCCCATAAATCTCAAGGCTTTGATTAATTCCTTTCCTTTGATTTTTTTTTCCCTTCACAGATGTTAACATTTTCCAAGCAGTTACATGTTACCTTGGTGAAGTGCAAAGAAAATAGAAACCATGTCTGAAGTGACACAAAGGATAAAGTAGAACAGCAGACATTGGTTTAATGCAGCAGTCAAGATTAGATAAGGAGCATATGCCCAAGGCTGGATCTGAGAAATTAGCAGGAATGCAAAAGACATCTTTAGCATGTGTTTCTGATAGAAAGTCACTTTCACTCAGAGGGGAAATCTGTTGTGTGCTAATACTTATATTTTCTTCTCTGATCCATCAGGTGAAAACATATTGGAAGAGGCAGGATAATAGCATTTCACCAGCAGCACAGTTCTCTTCTTGCTCAAAATAGATTTATTGTGCCTTCTCAGTCAAAACTGATAGCATCCAGCATCCTCCCATTTACCTCTCACTGCTCCTGTCATCTGGCATTTTTCTATAAACAGACAATGATTTAAGATTTCAGCAGAAATTAAATCATTTTGCCTGGTAGAAGATGGTAAGCTTTGAGGCTGTGCGATCTTGATGATACAGATTTAACATGAAAATACACCACACAGCTAAAACTTGCTTCCTTTCTGTCCCAAAATCTAGCAATTCAGGAACACAGGTGCTTTCATCATCCGTTATCATGATAATGGTGATCAGGAAAGGACACATTAGCCATGCTTAAATTATTTACTTGGAAAAGTATGTTTTAATATGGAAGTCCAATAATAAAATTTGGGAATAAAGGTTTTCATGTTACAGTCTGTAGCTGACATGTGGCAGTACAGATGTACCTGATAGTTCAGAGAAATTTGGGATTCTTATTGAGACCAGCAATCCCAGTCCCAGTTGCACTCAAATAAACAGTTTTCACTGGGAATCTTATGGGTTTTCCAGTCGAAATGAGAAAAAGTTTATTTCCATTTTTGAGGGGCTGTACAGAAGAGATGGAGGTTGTTCATAACATGCTGTGGATGCTGTGGATCCAAGAGGCAGGGACTGCTCTGTCCTCCTGACTCAGCCTGTGGAGGAGTCCCAGCCTCCCTCCGTGGGAGTCTGGAAAGATGAGCTGTCTATTTTAGGGACTCAAATTAAAGCTAAATAGGAGAGAATACTCCTATAGACACAGAAATTTCTTGCAAAAGAGTGGCTGAACAACTGGACTATTTCTGCAATTCTTTCTGTGTATTTTTCAATTATATCTTGTAGAGCCTCCGTTGTTTTGCAGTGTGGTTAAACACATGCATGAGGCATCCATCCCACCTGGCCAGCCCTGAGCACTGCTCTCAGACCACTGCTCTCTCTGAATTCCCAGTTTTATGTCTATATTATTCTTTTATGCAAGAATCAAATGACTCCTGTAGCACACAGGTTTCCGCAAGGCAGTCATTAACCTCAAATATGTGATGCTCACCTGATGCTGCTTCCAACATATCAAAATCCCACGGCTGGAATATGAGACTTCTCCCTTCTCCCTTCCCACTAAAGGGCATCACAATCCATTTTTTATGAGTTTGGATACTCCCACACAGCCAAGGCAAACATGGTGCTGCTCTGGTGTGTGTGTATCTCATAAAAGAAATTCTTTTGCCAAAGAAGCCCCACAAATTATAGCCTAAGGCATAAAAAAGAGACATCTAGATCCCAACTCAGATTTAGATGTGAACACACTGTGATCAAAGATCTTGGAACTAAAGATAATTACACCCTACTGCAACGATCATTGCTGCTTTAAAAATAAATCAGGCTGGATAGAATCTTTTCACTGAAAGCACTTCCAAAGCAAAAAATGGGAGTTGGATCCAATACAATTTTTGGAAAATGCTATTTTTTTAAATATTAAAAAATATATTAGAAATCTGCAGATTTTTGTATTGATTACATTTTCACTTGAAGCAGAGATAATGTTGACACTTGCTTATCTTTAGAAATCTCCCACCAAACATTTCAAGTGAAAAAAATGTAAGTAGAATATGTTCATTTAAAAATTTTAGAAGGAAAAGAACGCAGCCTGGAAAAAAAAAATTAGAAAAAATAGCATGATTGGAGAAAAATAAGCTTCTAAATTAATAATTATAGGATTACCTTTTATTTATAAAAGCACAGGTTTTAAACAGACATCAGCCTTTAAACGTCTGAGCCCATCATGTTGTCACCTGTACAACTGTAGCTCCGTCATTGGTGACACCGGCTGGTGACACACTGGGGCTCTCAAGTGTGAATGTCTCACCACATGAGTTAAGGAAATTATTCTTGTCATGCACAATACCTGCATTTTACAAATTACATGGATGAAAATTGAAATTCCTGATTACTCTAAGCACAAAATTGCAGGGATAAATTTAGCAACTCTTCAGATTTTCAGGGTTCCTACACCATCAATCCCTTTCTCTCCTCCTATTATTACCACATTAAGTTAATAAGCCCATAGCCAGGAGAACCATCACAAACAGAGTCAGCTGGTAATAATATAAATAATTTATTTCAGTTCTGAGATTAATCAATATATGACCTAATTTTTCTAGCTAAATTTTCCTCTATGTGCAGAAACTGCAGAGAATCTCAATGGCCACTTCAAAATCCTATTTAAAAATTGAACACCAGAGATCATATTTTCCAAACCTGCCCAGTCTGTCTCTCCTAATTAATGATGTGGTGCACTAGAATAGATGGCTGTGTATTCTGCAGAGTGTTGCTTGAAGTTTGACTTGTATGAGTGCCATTGGCTTTCACGGCTGTTGCCATGAAAACTCCAAATCATTGTAAAAAAAAAAGAGATGCCTGTGCAGCAGAATAAAGGCAGAAGTAGCAAGTAGCACACAGAAATGAATCTGCCTAAGCAAGTGTGCCATCACCACTGTGCACCAAAGGCTGCTCGTCCAAACTGGGCTCCAGCCAACAAGAGAAGTGACAGTGATGAGGTTTTGTGCAATTAAATCCTCAGCCCTGAGCTCGGCAGCAGAATTAGCACCAGCACCTTTCAAATCTATCCAGCAGAAAGGAGACTGATGAGCCATTTTGCAGGAGAAGTCAAAAACTGACCAGCTGAGAACACTTGTGATCACAACCCCTCCTGTGGCCCTTCCATGGCCACCTCAGGGTCCCCATGAGGAGGCCAGTGGCCCACAGGAGCTGGCAGCTTCCACAAAAGCAACATGTGACCACAGATTCTTTTTCTGGTGGATCTTTTCATAACTGAGTTCTGTTTAAAACCATCCAGCTGCGGAATCTTGGCAAGGGGGCTGCTCCACAGCACAGGCACTAACTCAGCTGTCACTCTGGACACAGTGCGACATTTGTGCTGATGGATGATGCACCCAAACACTGTGTCCATGTAATAAATGCATATGAGTGAGTAAGCACATTTCATTCCCAAACAAAAATCATGCCTAGGAGGATGAGAAATCAACAAGCACATTGAAGGAGAGAGGTCAGGGGAGGGAGCTTTTCTCATTAACCCTTTAACTTCTGAGAAGCTGAAAAGAGTAGTCACTTAGTCAATGCACAGAGAGCTGAAGATCTCCATTGCCTTTCTCCTTTCCATCCATACCAGCACCTAACAATGCTGATATTGCAAAACATGTTGAGACTTCATGTAGGCAAGAACCACTGGGGTCAGTACCCACAGATTCTGGCATGTTCTGGCCTGTTGGTCACAGTTTTGGCTCCTGCCCCTGAGCCACAATGTGCACCTCTATCAGTCCATGCATGATTTAATTCAGCTGGTGCCTTAAGTAATGACCCACACAGATGAGTGTGTGGTGAACCCTTGCACACATACGACGTGGTCAGCAGATCCTCCACATCCCACTGATTCCTCCAGATCCCTTGGGGTTTGTTCCACCAACACAGCTCATCCACCTGTGTGCCACAGTTTAGACACTATATCTGCCATATTTACTTCACCACTGCTTATCCTTCTGATAATGTTTCTTCCTACAGACCACAAGGAGAAGCCTGGTTTCCACAGCTATCCTAAATTCCCAGTCACTGCAGGTCACCTATCCTTTCCCTTCCCTATTTTTTTTTGTGTTCCATTTCAATGGATTCTTAGGGAGGGGCAAATTCTCTCCCTTCTCTCCATAGGCACATCGTCTTCCTCTTCCCCATCCCACTGGCTGAGGCAGGAAGGGAATTAGGGCACCAAGAGCAAAGTGAGCCCTGAGGCATGTCTGGCACAGGAGCAGCCCTTTCTGCTGTGTGCTATGCCAAGAAAGCTCTCTCCGGCCATCGGGTGGTCCAGGATCCATAATCTGAGAAACACTGACAGGGAGAAACAGGCTTTCTCTGTTCCACTCCACCACCATTTGGTGTTTTCTCTTACAGGCTGTTCTCTCCACCTCACTGCACAGAGAAAACACCCCAGAGTATCCTGTTCAGAGCCACTTCCTTGCCCTACATCCCAGTGGATGCAGCTTCTGAAAGGAAGCAGAGTCGGCAAGGATGGTGTACTTTTGGGAATCATTCCCAGCATATGGAGACTGCATTCTGCAGCAAGCAAGGGCAGTTCCCTCAGCAAGTGGAAAATGGGCTTCACCTCCCTGTGGTCTCCCTGTGGTTTGCTTCCCTCGCGATATTATTTTTGAACAGCAGGCAGGAGCTCTGCGCTTCTTGTTCTGTTTAGTAAATCCAATAACCAAACCTGGCCCACTTCTGGGTGGTCCTCAAGAAATACCCGAAATCCACGCCAAGGCCATGTGATATAATAATCATAAGAAATACAGGGATTGCTTTGACAGATACCTCAAAATCAATTTTTCAGGAAACGGGATGTTTCAACCAATGTGTCCATTCCATATGGATTTTTTCCCCCCCGATTTCTTTTACTTATCCAGTGCCTCCATCCTTCATTCCAGTAAAGCCAGAATTACCAGCCTGGAATACATGGTGCATGATGCTTGACTTGGTCTTAGGCTGGTAGACGTTAGACTGCACAAAATGCCTCCCTGGTTAAGGAATTCAGATCTGGATTGCTGGGCAGCCTGACTGCTTTCATGACCAAGAAAAAGAAAGAGACATGTAAAAAGCCAGCCATAAAAAGCCAGCCATGAAAACCCAAACGTAAGCATGGTTTCCTTTTATTTTCCTGAATACTTTGTGGGTACAGTCAGTGCTCATGGGCTGATCCGGGCAGGCAGGGATGCGGAGCACAGAGCTCTGCCCGGCTGCCGGGGCTCTGCCAGTGGCTCCCTGGCAGCCGCCGCTCCGTCCCCCCGCGGGGCCCCTGCGCTCCCGCTTCCCAAAGCGCTCCAGCCCCGATCCCGGTGCCTGCGCTCCAGCTCCGGCCCCGCTCACCCACATCTGCCCCAGCCCCAAGAGCATCCCTGCCCTCCTGCCTCTGGAGCAGCTTCTGGAACGTATCAGCCCCCGGGGCGCAGAGGGTGGTGCGAGATGGGTTAAGGGAAAGCAAAATAATCCCTGCTGAGCTGAGATGTGGGACCAGGAGGCTGCTCACAAACTCTCTGTGCTGCCTGGTCCCTTGCAGAAGCAGGGTCCGCTCATCAGCCAGCTCATCTCCCTGCCCATTGGGGATGTCCCTAAAAGTGCTTAACTCTAAGGGAAAATAAACATTATATTGCATCACTTACACACTGCTTCCCAGCTACCAACTCTTAATGATGTTGTAACATCTTTTCATTCACAGCTTTTTGCTACTGTGTAGTATATACACAGTCTTTTCTGGGAGGAGAGGAACCCAAGCCTCTTCAGAGGGAGAGGACAGGCTGGCCAGAGACACTGTAGTAAATTCCTGTTCTGATAGCAATCAAAGGAATAATTATTTGGAGCAGAAAGTCTAGTCCTTCTTAAGGGCCTGATCCAAATCACATTGCGTCAGATGAACTTTTCTATTTTTTCTATTTTTTTTTTCCATTCATGTGCCCATGCAATGGCACCTAATTGGATGTCTGTGCTCTTATTTGTCACTGCCCTGATTTAATTAATTGCCATAGAATTAAAAATACTGCTTTAATTCATGCTCACATAAATATCAATCATTCTTGTCTCTTTTCATAAACACAGGCCCTAATTCAAGTACCATAATTTTGCACTGTAAACATAGCCAAAAAGGTGATAAAGGAGAATTTCATGATCTGTATGTTGGCTGATATAGAAACAGCAGAGCACATGATCAAAGCAGAGCAGTGTGATTGATTTACTCCCAGCTGCTGCAATTTTTGTGAAATGTGTCTCGAGACATGGGATCCCATGAAGGGAGCAATTGGTGCCGGGAAGAAACAGCCACCACTGCAGGAGATACCATCCTTCCACTCCTCCTGGCATGGCTATCCGTGTGGATAGGCAGTCGCTGGATGCCTTGTCATCTCCTCCTGACCTGGGAACCCAGCTGTCAAACGGTGCTTACTGAGAAGCTGGGGGTTCAACAGGCACACCTCGACCCCACAAAACCTTCCACCCTCTTTCACCTGGCACTTCACAATCCTGCTGCCCTTTCTTTGCCACATTACTTTCTCACAGAGCTGCCCCTGCTCTCCCAGCATGTAAATAATGTAAAAGAAACTGTTCCTGTTGTACTCAATTACTGAGGGAAATGGGTTTACGGTTAATGGACCAGGTGGGATTCAGGAGATGTGGCTTCAGTTCCCAGCACTGCCACACACTTTCTGCACAACCTCAGCTTCCCACACGGCCTTGTTACATTCCCCCAAGGCCAAAGGAGCAGACCAGGGCAAGCATAATTTCAAACAAGCCCAGGGTGCCAAACACCCTGGCACAGGAGACAACAACACACTGCTGCCCACACACGGCCCTGTGCAAGCGGGGTCACAGCCCGAGCGGAGACACTGTGGCCCCTCCTTGTCCTCAGCAAGGAAACTGCTCCCCAGGATTCCTGACTGCACTGATTCAGTGCCTGTTCCCTTGCACCACCTCGGACTGAGCCAGTCGGGCCACAGGGAAGCCAAGGACAAACTGCGATGGAGGGAGCATGGGCGTGAGGACAGAGAAGGGCTTGTGTAACTGCACAGGCAAAAGGTCAAAGCCTTTATTAAAAAAAAACCTGTAAACAATTAAAGTAGCCATGAATATGGGAGGTATGAGTGCAGCATTGATATTTAGGGGAGCGGAGGAAGGAAGACAGAGAGATGAAAGCTGAACACCTTTTTGAACCTCAGCCAAAGCTTTATCAACCATATAAATAAGAGAACATATCCTGCTCAGCGAGACACGTATTCACCCAGTTTCATTACATTCTGTTCTGTCCTCAGTCATGATGGATCCTGCTGAGACTCATGTTTAACAGTTCCTTCCTGGAGTGGCTCGAGCAACAACAAGAAAAAAAATATTGTCAAAGTCACACCCCATTGAAATTGCATCCTAAAGGGACCTGGTGAGCATGGTAATTACCAGAATGACTGTGAGCACCAGGGCTACGCTTGACTCAGAGGCTGCTGTATGTGTTAAAATTAAAAAGGACTTTAAGCAGATGCAAGGGAAGTGGAAATTAGGGACCAAAGTGTAGGCTCAAGAGTGATTCATCATTCCTGATAAGGAGCCATTAGGCTGGACTGTGATGGGAGCAGAACCTGGGGAAGCTGGCAATTTTAAGCTTACAAATGCAGAGTAATCCCCCTGTTTTCAGATAATGGAAAACTGCATTAACCTTGTAATGTTTCCCTGGTGGCTCCAGCACATTCCCCCTCTTACCAGCCTCTCTGCTACTTTTTTTTGCACCCTCTGATTTCTACAGATTCTGATTTCCACCTTCCATGGCCAATCCCAAAAGGTTTGGTAGGCGAGATGTGGATCCAGCCCCATGTTATTTCAGCCGGAACAAGATTTCTGGCTTGTTTTAGCCATCAGGATAGCCTTGACATGCTTTGACTTGTTTGCACCAAAAATGTAAACAGCAGTCCTAAGTAGAACAATTAACATTGTGTCTCTGCAGATGTTTGTTTCCCTTGAAGGAGCTTGGAATTCGAGTGGGGAAAAGCAGGGTAGGCAGCGAACAGAGGCTAATGCAGTCTGGGGCAAACTTCCCAACTGGAGTTTTATAAACAGCTCAAGCTGCTTCCCTTTCTATCAGTGATGTCACTGCGAACCTTAGTTTGGGCTGCAGCATTGCTATCCATCATCTGCCAGCTGCTATTCCTTCCCCACTGTATAGCAGCAGGAATATGTGAGGGCAGCCGGAGTCCTGAAGAGTTTCAGCTTCATGCGAATGGAAGCCAATAAGCTCCAGATTCCCTGGATTTTTCATACAAATTATCTCACCCAAGTCTGCAGATAATGCTGTCTAACAGTTGTAGGTTATAATTTCCAAACAGGGAGATAACCTTCATCATGAAGCAAAAGCAAAAATGCCATTAGCAGATAGAGAGGTGATTTAACTCAACCTAGCCATTTGCTCACAAGCCTGAATTTATGTCACCAGTTGCGATGAAATGAGTGTTTTCTTAGATAGATATGGACGACTAACACAGCGCAGAACTCGGCAATCTTCAAAGGACTCTGAGTTTTAAATTCCCTGGCTGAAGTCAAACATTTGTCTTCCTTATCACTTTCACTCAAAGGATGTGTTTTTGCAATATTACATCAGGTTCATTTGCCAACAGAAGAGGCCAAAAGGTGATGTCCAAGAGATGAATGCTGCCTTCACTTACATGACAGTAACCCATCAGCTGCACTGGTATTACTCTGGGATTCCAGTGAAGGACTTGACAGCAGGACCATAACACCCTGCTAGAATATTTCTTATATCACCATTGCAAGAGCTCCATAAATCCAGCACTTTCCAGCTGAGACATTTCAGAGGAGAGCTCAAAGTCGAGATGATCAAACAGCCAGCAAAGAGGTGACCGAACAATGAACAGCAGTAGGACACTCGCCCTCCTTCCCTTGCCAAAAAATCGTGTTAGCTCAGAGCAATACTAAATGCAGAGTTATTCTGTGTCTAAACCTATTTTGTCTGCAACTATACCCCTTTGCAGCATGAGACCTGGAGGCTTTGGGAGCAGGACATATTCTTTAACAGGTCACTTGCATTTTCTCATTTTCTTCTCAAATGCCAGCACCTTGGCTGCTCTTGTATCCTCCTTTAAACTGTTTCTGAGCCAATCCTGTATGATTCCTTGCAGTGCTGCTCTCATCCCTCGACAGGCCATGAAAATCAAAGCAGATTTCATTTGCTTTGGAAGCAGATGTCTCATGAAAAAGCTTCTGTCTGTTTAGCAGCATGGCAGATTCATTCCTCCAACAGTCAAAGGGCTTTAATTTAGTGAGGTCACACAGTCAGAAATTGGCCAATTTAATGCTCACCTGAGAACCTCTGAATAAGCCTGATGTGATTCTACAGGACAGAGAAGTACCTGCAGCATCAGGTAGAATATCAGAGCATCTCTCTTTACTCAAACACAGTGAGGTGGTTTCATTGCTGAACCTTGTTTTTATCACATACAGCAAATGCTGCTGCATCAGTTTGACTTTCCTGCAGCCTCCCGTGGGGCTCACAGCAAAGGCAAATGAAATGAGCAAAGAGGGATCGTGGGTCCAGACTGCCTCAGGCGCAGGAAAGGCTGAAGGTGAGTGACTGCCTTATGCAATACATGACTGCAAATCCTGCCCTGGTCGTTTGCCAGTTTCCTACCAAGATAAACAAAACATGTCCCTACTCAGTTGATGCAATTTTCCACAATGCCCTGAACTCTGCAGGTGACAGCCTGGGCAAGGGAACAGAGACAGCTCTGCACACACGCTGATGGGATTGCAATACACAATTGTGACAGGTGGGGATATTTGTCAAAGCTGTCACTGTACTGGAGGATTTGAAATGTTTCTTACCTGAGGCTACCTGCCAATAACTACTGCTATTCTTTGTGGCTGCAAACACCTTCAAAATGAAGGCAAAGTTCCAGCTGAGTGTGATGTTCAAACTCCAGCTCCAGCGCTAAAGTATGTGAAGAATTCATTCAACCTACTCCTGCATCTCGTTGAACAAAGATGAGTTGCTTTCACTCCCATAGTTTCTGGACAGCTATGTCAAACCTTTGGCTATACCTAACCAAAGACCTGCCTAAACCCAGATGCATCACTGGGCAAGTGAGGTTAAGTCATGCCAGTGTCTCCACAGTGACATTAAAGAAGACAACAAACACTCTTTGCATCACAAGCAGCCAGCTTTGTGGCTAGAGACAGATGGATCAGCTGGGAATACCTAGGCAAGGATGACCAGAAGCCTTCTGCATGGAAGAACCTGAAAGAAGGCACTCTAACACAGTGGATGTAGCCATCACTAACACTTATCGAGTGCATCATTAGAAACAAAACCAAAAGTAGCTGTAATTCCAGTGTCTGCACTCCCTGTCTTCAAAGAGCTTCCAAAGGCAGCTTGAATTCTTCACCCTGATGCTGGCATGCTCCGAGTGACATCGGAAGCCACTGCTGGCAGTCGCTGTTATCACAGCCCCAGCTCCCCACGCCGGCAGCAGCAGGAACGCGGCTGTAACTGGATCTGCCCCAGCCCAGGAGAGTCTGGGCAGCCCCACTCCCTGCTCCACTGTGCAGCGGATATCTGCCCTGCACACTAACTATAGACTTGATGAAACATTATCATACATGAAGGACTAATTAGGTGTGCTGGGCCATTAGCCATCTCTGAACATTGACTGATGAAAAACGTAATTAATGGCAGCTTTCATAAACAGACTGCAGAATGGAGAATTGAATTAAAAGGAAAACAGCTGTTGCTAATGGAAATAAGGGCCATTTCTTGATTAAAATATCTGCCTGTCTTTCCATGGGAGTTTTTCCAGAATGGTGGGATGGAAGAGTGTAACGAGATCTGGGAGCAGAGAATCTGCAAAGCTTCCTGCTGAAGAAAGTACAACTTCTCTGGCTGGTGAGTCACAATGTTTTCCTTTTGCAGATTGGAGCAGGGGAAAGAACCATACAATTGCCTTGTTCATCTTGCTGCCAGTCTGAACAGCTTTATAAACCTTAGGGATCAAACTGACATGTAGGAATCCAGCTCAGCTTTAACATAATGTGATATTTCATTTTACATGAACCCACAGATACAGGAGGGTCTAGAATTCAAAAGCTACTTGCTAAGGCCCTATGCACTAGCACCAAGCTCTGAATCCAGGAGGCATCTCCACAAATCCCACTTAAGTACATCTATTGATTCTGACACCAAACTGCAGCAGGAATCCACAGCTGAAAACATCTATCAAAGAGAGACTTCTACCCAGAGAGAGCCACTAGGGACTCAATACAAGTTTGGTGACAAGTGAAAGGGTCTGAATGATGGAAAATGTCTGAATCAAGATTTTTTCAGGTCACGAGGCCTTTCCTTCATGCTGTGATGACTCTGATCCCCTCTGACAAGAAACACTGCAGGATAAACCTACAGTACGGAAGAGCTAACATCCAGATTTTCACAGAGACTGAGCAACACAGATTCATCTGCCTCCTGTGACAGAAATCACACAGCAGTGAAAGGGCATGAAAGGCTTCTTTCTGAGTTTCTGAAGCCCTTTACTTCTACATTTACTTCATTTAGCATAAAAATTTTCATTGTGCTTCCAAGTGCCACAGGAACCTGCGCGTCAGTGGACGCAGCCTTCTCAGTTTTACCCCACGTGCTTGAGTGTGTCCTCTCCACGGCTCAAGGATGCTTTAGTGTCTCTTCATATAAAGTCTCGAATGATGGGTTTGATTCCCTAGGAGGGCATGTGCTGCAGATGAATTTTGGGGCTTCACTGTTGAGCTGCTCTCTGTAGATCTGCATCCCATTGTGTACCTGGAGCAGGAGAGCTCTGCTCTGCTGCGCCAACTCCATCAGTCTTGCTCTGCCTGGTTCATAATGAGAGATCTTTTCCATCACTGATGCCTGAGAGCTAATCCCTGGAAATCCCAAGCCCTCTGGAGCCTGCTGACAAGGAAATACACGCTCCATCCCACCTGTGCCCTGAGGAATGAAGGAGCATGAAAGGCTGCGTTCAGGCCGCATTATCAGATTCAAAGTGGAAACTAAAGAGAGAGAAAGGTCTGAAAGATGAGCCAGACGGGAATGCCTGTTGCTTTCACCTTTGATCCACGTGGTGCTTTGATGTGGTATTTCAGTCCTTCAGAAGAGGTAACTTATCCCAGTCTGCAGCTCATGGCACCTCTGATGGATATAAATGAGGCAGCAAGCCGAGCTCCTGGGCTCTCGCTGAGGCACTGCCAGTCAGAGGCATAATTCAGTCCCAGCTCCCTTCCCATGCCCGTTTTTTTCTCTGCCTGCAGAGTCTAAAAGGAAATTCCCTCAAATAAATACAAAAAACACTTGATGTTCATCTAATGGCATTTCAGGGAAAGGAAGCATGAAACCACACAAGTTATTCATCTCCATAAAATGGTTTTATCAGGACCCAGAACACAATTCCTTAGCCTGAGGAGGTCTGATCTTCTTTGTGAGATGTAAATGCATGACATTATGTGCAGAATGGGTGCTGCTTAAGAACCCAGATAGATACAGAGCAGGCATGTGGGAATGATCAGCATAAAATATTTCCTTTTAATGATGTGCACACTTCTGCTCCTTTGAGGGAGAACAGTATGTGCAGTGAATGCTTCATCACTTTTTTCTAGTGATATGGAGGTCTTGATCTGCTGGTGAGGGCTCAGACTCGAGTGTTATTTGTGTCACTCTCAGCCAAAGGTTTGCCTCTCCGTTGCTCTGTGCATGGAAAACCTGTGCCCAGGTTTTCCCACCAGCAAAACAGAAACGAAGTCCATGTCCACGTGCTCACCATTTGGGCAATGCCCTGACCTAGAAAAACAGGCTCCAAACTTCCTGGGATTTGCTCCTCTCTGCAGTCAACAACAGAAACCTGCCCCAAAGAACAGAAAGAGAGGTATTAGTTTAAACAAGCACTCCTCAACATGCACATGAAACAAATCCTGGGAAGGGAGCAAAGCTGGAGCTGTTCCTACTTGCTACCTCCTGTACAGGCTTTAATTGCACATTATTCATTAATCCTTTGCTCTTCAGAGAAAACAGATCTGTTTCAAGACACTTATATTACATAAAAAGCCAGAAACCCTTCTGGATGAGTGTCTGTGTGTACACATTCACCCAAGGGAGCTGGTCCTCATTTCCCTGTGCAAGTGCTGTGCTAGAACTGACAAAAATTAGTATTCATTGTGTGGCTTTGTTGGGCTGGTTTTGACATTGGTTTTACAAAATCCACATGGGAACCCTAAGATAATTGCCTGGAACACTCTCAGGAGTCACACTTGGAGGGAGATGAGCGGGTATCTGCAGGACTGCTTGGAGCTACAGGAGGCAACTCACCAAGGTGTGGTTCATAACAGGAGGGAGATTCCTCCTCTCACCCCCCAGCATTTTGTGCCTGCTGTCACCCCCCTGTGTTTGCTCTGCTGTCAGACCACATGAAGATGAGATATGCAGTTCTGGCTCTACAACTGCACTGACCACAGTGATAGGGTTTCGTGGTCATTAATGGACAGCATCATTCTAGCCCTGGGCCATAAAAGCAGGAAGAAACTATCAACCGTACTGCAGAAGAGGGCAAATCCTCCTTCTTCAGGAGTTTGATCTCTGTAACACAGCTGCCATCATGCTTAAAAATGGAGAAAAGTTATCCAGAAAGAGAAATGAGGGAGAGAAAGTGAAGAAGCAAATGCAGGGAGCACAGAAACGTGTTCACGGGTCCCTGTCACTCTCAGACTGCACATTCAGGAGAATCAAACTCAACTGTTGCTCTGTTGCTCTTCAGCAGCTCTGTTGTTTTCAATTCAATAGGAATGAATCCTGGTCCTGCAGGGAAGAGAATGGGGTAGCTGGTGCAGCAGGGAGACCTTTTGAGCTGGATCTGGAGCCAGACTAACAATTGGCCAAAGTTGTCTCTGATAGAACAGTGCCAAAACCAGCTCAGCATTCTTCACCTCCCCTGAGCTCCAGCAGGGACAAACCTGGCTGGGCTGTACCCAGCCTGGATAATCCAGCTGTGGCAGGACCCAAGCCCAGCAAACCCATCGGCGTGGCGGGCACTTGCCAACCTGACACATCTGAGTTCGTGAACTGCAGCTGGTGCTGGCCCCGGGTCCCATTTTCCCTCGGTGTCCCGAGCAAAGCAAGTCAGGCCTCACCACAGCGCCTGGGAGACCACGGGCAGGAAGGGATCAAATTTTCCAGTTTTGCCTCAAGTGTGTCACCACATCAGCACACAACTGCTTCGCCTCATGCCAGTGTGTTGTGTCACACCTCATATTTCACACGATAAAGCACAGCCCAGTGATGCAAGTCCCTTCTCTTGCCGGACGACTGGTATTTATGGAGATAGCAGTTACCAGGAAGCCAGGATTTAGGGCACGCAAAGGCTGGTGGTGGCACAGAGCCCTTGCTACTGGTGGGTGGGATTGCTTTACCTCTCCCTGAACTCCAGCCAGGCCACTCAGCACATCTCCAGCCACAAGAAGTTTCCAGCTGTTTTGGTTCGCACCAGAGGAGGGGGAGAAGCGGGGGAGGCTCTATCAGCTCTTCCCGGGGAATGTGGTTCAGTTCCTCGCACCTCATCTTTGGTCAGGAAACTGAGATGGGGATAGGCAAAGCTGCTGAGCCTACTTAGACAGAATACCTCAAGAAAACATGCGGAGCCAAATTACGTCTCGCTAACTTCTCCCGGCCCAACACCTTCCACAGCTCTGCTGCAGGGAACGCAGGGCAGCACTGGGACCTTTTCCTTGGCCTCTGCTATGGAACAGCTCCTGGGCTCTCACATGCTCTTGTTCTCAAAGGTGGGGAAAGCCACCGCTGTGAGCTGGGACACTGAAGCACCAAGAATAGCAGGATCAGGCAGATCCCAGATTCCACGGTCCTTGTGCCCAGTGTTTCCTGCTGCTGAGTGATTCTGACAGCCTCTTCTATGGATTTTAAGAGGGACACAGTGGAGAGAAGCCAGGGTGAACATTCCCATGCAAGGAAAATGAGGTGGCTGTGTCAGAATAACTGGCACAGGCTGGATCCAGCCCTCCCTTGGGTGCAACAATTCAGCCACGGGTCTCTGGTTTTTTTCCAGCTCAGGGTTTCAAGAACCCTGAGTCCTCTGTGGTCAATGGTAGATGTGCTCCAGGCATGGGAAGATGTGGCCACTCCTGCAAAGCACAGCCAACAGTTACTGGACTACCTTTCCCAGCAGGGATACAACAAGCACAGCACAGCACAGAGATGAGGCCATGCACCCTGGAGAGCAAAGAGCCTCCCAGATCAGCCTACACATGGCAGCATGGAGGTGTGAGGTCAAAATAACCCTCTGCCCACTGCTGACATCATTCACATCCTGACATCATTCACATCCTGATCCTCTCCCAGCCAGGAGGATGATGAGGGAGTTCAGGGCACGGGTCATTGAAGGGGGTATTCACTGTCACTGCAGAGCAGCTGGAGCCCACAGACAACAGCTGAGGGGTCTTGGCCTAAAGCCAGGCACGGGGACATCAGTGGGAGGTGAACTAGAGGAGTCTGGGCTGTGTGAGTCATCCAAGATCAGGCATCCATGACTGCAGAGGGATGAAACGAGGGTAGCTTGGAGAAAAAACAATTGTTGTGTTTAAACCCAGCAGGGAGCGGAACACCTCCCAGCCCTCACTCAATCCCCCATGGTGGGATGGGGAAGAGAATTGAGAAAAGGTAAAACCATGGGTTGAGATAAAGACAGTTTAATAGGAGAGAAAATGAAGGGGAAATAATAATAATGATAAAAGAATACACAAAACAAGTGACGCACAAAGCAATTGCTCACCACTCACTGAGCGATGCCCAGTCAGTCCCCAAACAGCACCCACCAACCCCTGGTTAACTTCCCCCATTTTTTTTGTCCAGCATGCTGCCACATGGTCTGGAATATCCCTTTGGTCTGTGGGATCAGCTGTCCTGGCTGTGTCCCCTCCCAGTTTCTTGTGCCCCCAGCCTCCTTGTTGGCAGGGCAGCATGAGAGGATGAAAAGTCCTTGGCCACTGCTCAGCAACAACTAAAACATCAACATTATTCTCATCCCAAATCCAAAACACAGCACTGCACCAGCTACTAGGCAGAAAAAATAACCTGCTTCCAGCTGAAACCAGGACATTGTCAAATCAACATCCCAATCCCTTCCCTCAGTTTCTTCAAACTGGTGACAATAGGATATGTTCCCATGAGGCTCTGGGGAGTGGAAGTTCTCAGATGGTGGAGACACTGTAATTCTTTTATCTGGGCAACAGGAAGAAAAGAGAAAGAAATGAAAGCAGTTCATTTCTTGCAGCTGCTGTTCTGATGTTCCTTGCAATCCCTTCGTTTTGATTTCAGATGTATGGTCTGCTCTGGGTTTTTTGGGTTTTTTCCCTACTGTGATGACATTTATGGCAGAAAGGGGATTTCATCATCTCCCCATGGCCATTCTCACCAGCTGCTCTTGCCCCTTTCCCTGCCTTGCTCCACTTGGTCTAATAAACTTTTTTTTTTGCTTGGTCCAGTTTCCTTCCTTGTACATCATCTCTTACATCATCTCTGTACTTATCTCAGGTTCTATCATTTCCTATTTCCAAGCACCTCTGAGAATAGCAATAAACACCACGTACAGCAGTATCTTGGCATAACACATCAGCTGTAGGCAGCAGTTCTAAGTGACAGAAAACTAGCTTGGAAATCTAAGATTTCTTCACCACAGGACACCCACTTGGTAATAACTGGGCACCAGTTCATTAAGAAAATCAGTATTTACAGTTCCTCACCCTACAGGAAGATCTAGGCCAAAAAAAGGTGAAGATTTGTTAAGTAGGACCCCACTCTCACATGCCCTCTGCTGCTCCCAACTGGATTGAAATTCTCTCTTGTTTCAGAATGATTTATGGCTAAATGCTATCATTATAAAGCAGAATCAGACTTCTGTGTAAGATAACACTCATTAGGCAGACTTTCTGACTAGATTTTTTTCACTGTTTCATTGATTATTTTTACATTGTAATGTGCAAAAACCTATTCATGTCTTTATTAGCCTGACTTGTTTCCTACATTTATGAAAAAGATCTTTCTTTGATAACGGTTGTTATTGCTGGAATAAATGTCAGACTACAATCTACTGTAATACATCTTTATGAATTGCCTTCTCTAATTTTGTTAGTTGAAAAAAAACCCACCTAATTTGAAGAGATAAAACCTTCTGGAAGTGGAACATTGCCACTAATTAGGATAACAAGAACGTAGGTATGAGTTGCTGGGGATACTGGAACCTAAGCTTATTTTTCCAACACAAGAAGAGGCATATTTTTCTGGAACAGCCTTTCTTCTCTTACTGAAATTCTGCTGCTTTGAGGGAAATTATTGACATTAATCTCCTTATCCATGATTCCCTTAGGAAAAATGCTGACCAGGATTCAGCAGCTCCAGATTCAGGTTCTGGGTTTGCTATAAATACCGTGTACGACCTTGAGCAAGCCGCTGTTGTTCTGTGACTTAGTTTTTCCATCTGTAAAATGGCAGTAATGATGAATCCCGTGTTTTATTGCCAGCTCTTACATTACACATATCTGCAGGAGAACTGCTCACTGAATCTCCTCATGCCTTGGCTCCTCATCTCTAAAAGGGGAATAATAATACTTCCCTTGTCTACTTATTTTGACTACATTTTGTTCACGTTTGGATGTACTTGAAGTACTGTGGGAGTCTGCCCCAGGATGCAAACAACACATTCCTCTTCTCTCTTACTGCAGGCATGGTACTGTTTGACCCTTGAATGTCTGCTGTGTTATCTGTGCTGGTTTGACCTCTCAGGGGAAGCTACTCTGTCAGTAACAGAACTGACTGACTTGCACTAAAGCACGAGGGAAGCACTCACGGAGTGCACTGTGGTAGATAAACTGCAGGGTAACATCATCATTACGGTCAGTAGCAAGTATTTAGGGGACAGAACATCTTGAATTCACACTATCTCTGCACATCAACACTTACTTACTGCAGTACCTCCAGCCCCACAACTTCTGCTCAGCTAAAAACCACATCCATGAGTGCTAGCAGTCCCACCTGGATCTAAATTTATGTACACCTTACAAGGAAGCGACCACTAACAAATTTTTATATTTGATAGCTCAATTTAAAACCAGAATATCCTCACGTGACTACTGGAGAGAGAATTAGGGTAAGCAGAGATATAAATGTCTACAATGAGCAACCTTTTATCATTGCTGCAGAGGTGACTTACACCATGGGGACACAGAAGATTTAATACAGTGCCCGGCTAAGGGAAGGAATTTTGCACAATATTAGATGACAGAGTTGTTCCATTGTTTAAGTATCACAGGCATTATTAGTCTCTCATGAGACTGGGGTAAAAACTCATAGCCTGTGCCTCTCACATCTGCCTTTGAACAAGGTTGTCTGTGTAATTATGCATGTGAAGTATGTCTGCCTGTAAACACCAAATCCATGCAGCTGAATTTTGATTTAAAAATTCCTCCCAGCCCTCCAAGCAGACACATCAGTCTTCACTGCCTAGCCAGCTTAAAGTAAGACCTGATTCCACCTGGACTGATTGCATTTCAGTAGCAGGGGAGGAGTACAGACACATTTGCAGGATCCATTCTATCACTTTTCAGTGTGCAGACCAGCCAAACGCAAGGCAACACTTGAGGTTGAGCAAAAAAGGACAGAGCCCCTTAGAGATGTGAATTTCTTTCTCTTTATTATTTAAATACCCATTATTTAGTGTCTCTGCATGACCAAATTATTATTCTTTTTCAGATGTTTTTCTGGAATTCACTAGATTCCACAATCTGCTGTTGAAATGCTGGTACAGCTAGATCAATATGAAAAGCCAGCTTGTTCAACAGCAGTTTTCCAGGCAGACTTACAGAATGTCAGCTGTTTGAACCCAGAGAAGATAACAGTTCTCCTCTGTTTATGTTTCCAATAATTTATGTTTCCAATAATTCAGATTATAGCTCATCAAAATGAAGACATTATGGGCAACTATGTCTCATTTTCTTGCAAGGAAGCTGGAATACCAAGAGCTGGTTGAGAAACCAAGGAACTGAATTTTAAAAGCAGCACAGGCAGTTCATGCTCCCATCTCCCTGCCTTGCAGCACCATCTACAGAGATGCTGTCAAAATCACACCCACTGCAAACCTCGGGAAGCTCCAGTTCCCTGGACAAACAAACCCTGGCTCAGTGTTTAACCTGCTCAGGAAACTGCAAGTCTGACAGCCCTAAAAACTGAAATCCTCCTGCAGCAAGGTGAAGGCAAGAATATGATCCATTTTCCCAGGACCCCCTCAGAAAATGCACCTCTAGCAATGGCAGAGGTAACCCAGACACTTTGCTGGGTTTTTTTCTTTAAAAACTTTCCTGCAGAAGAACTTCTCTGGCAGAGAAGTGTTCCATCTGCAAAAGGATGGTGGGATTTTCAGGGCAAAATGCACTTCACGGTCCATTAATCCTGAATTTGGCACAAGCTGATTGCTCAGGCTTCAAAAGAGTGCAATATTTCACCTCCTCCATGTATCTACTCAATTACACAAGATAAAACATCGTGGGGATTGACTTTCATCTGATCACTGGAGCATAAGGTCTGCTTGCCCTTCACGTGGCCTGGGTACCCAAACAGTGATACAAGGACTGGACCACAACAAAGGAGTTTTTAAGCACAAGCAAAAGAGTTTGCAGTTTAAAAGCTGGAGTTTGAAATATGTCTCTGATTATGTTGCCATTTTAAAAAAAATATATATATGCTTATCTATTCACCTCAAAATAGAATGTTCTTCTGCATATGGAGTGGTTTTTTCCACCAGAAGCCAGATCCAAATGCCACAGTAGTAACTGGGAAGTTCCCCACCAGGCCCTGGCTGTGGGAGGAGGTGGGTGCAGGAATGTGCCAGTGCAGGCAGCATTGCTATCTCATGGCTCACTGGGAGCAGCAGGAAAGAACAGGCAATAAAAAAGCAGATAAAAGGGCAAAGGAAGGCACAGGCTCCAAACCTATGGCAGTGGGCTTAGGCACAGACATGCAGCAGCCCTGAATATTAACAGTACACACTTAGGAAGATGTATTTAAGAGTATGTGCTGTCTTGGGAGGGGAAAATATGACCTGGGTTTTCTACGATCAGATCAAGTGCTACATTCTAACGTGGCTGTTTGCCCTTGCCATGCCTGTAGGGAGGACATACCAGGACCCAATTCCTCTGATGGTTGAACATATTCTTCTGATTTCCAACCTACATTTACTCATTACCAGGCAGAATAGAACTGCCAGCTCTTATCTTCTATGAAAACCAACTACCTTACAAAGTCATCAGGTTAGTCCAGCACTGTCCACCTTCAGTAAATAAATCCATGTTGCATTTTAGCCTGTTTCTCTCTGCCATCATGTCTGCTATTATTCTTTCTTGCTAAATTTATCCCAAAGTTTTGTATTTTACTTGGATCGGACCTCAATCATTTTTTCTCTTTTTAAAAGCTGGAAGAATTTTTCCTGTTCTCAAATTGTGTTGTGTTGCTCATGCAGTGACGCTGTTACCCAGCCAGATATAAAGTGCTCTTGGATGTCTGAGTCAGAAACTAGAATATTCCAGCTGAAAGGTGTCTATAATGATCATTTAGCCCAAATCATTGTTGCGTTATGATCTTGATGATTTGTTCCACTTGGATGAGGCAATTTCTGTCTCCATGCATTCATTTCCTCTGTGTACATTTCCACTACATATTATACACTCATTTCTGTCCTGCCTCTCTCCCTTTCACCACCTCTTCCCCTCCTCTCCTTCCCCTCCTCCTATGAATGCCTGAAGAACATTTTGCTATTTGTTTTAATTTCCTTTGCAAGATCTACCTTAGCTTTACTTCTGGCACATTTCCCTTTATGCCTACACTTCCTAAGATGTAGTTTTCTTTGATTAATCCTTTTTTCCATTCCTTCTACTCCCTTTGCTTATTCCTAATATCCACTTTGAAGTGGTTATTCACCAAGTCTGGACCCGTTCCTTGCAGAGTTTTAGCCCTCTGTGTGCAAGTCCCAAATACTTTTTATAGCCCCTGCTTAAATTCCAAGCCTGCCCAACATCCAAAACTTTTTAAGCTGGCAAAAATCAGAAAGCAAATTTTGCTAATTGCTGCTGTGTACCAACTTCCAGCACACTGGGCTGCCTACTGGGTTCAATCTCCATCCAAATGAGATATTCCAAATGGTTTTTCCTAAAAGATCACGGCGAGACCACCGATGCCAGGAGAAATTTCTCTTGACCTCCAGCCACGGCAGCAGTGCCAAGAGAAGGCAGGAAGGTCATTAGCTGTTCTCATAGTATAAAAATTGTTACAGTAGATTAAAAATTAGCATGAAGAAATGAAGCACACACACATATTTTTAAAGGCCTTGTCAGGCAGCCAAAGTGAAAGCAGATTTCACCAGACCACGAAAAATGAAATGCGTGCATTAGGCCTTGTATGGCTGGAGCTTATTTCCTTGCTAAATTCCAAGTTTCAGGTCTCTCCCACTGAGACAGAAGGGCTGCTCAAGAAAACTCCCCAAATATCTTATAATAACGGAGGGAATTTTTTTTTTTTCTATTTTTCACGGTACAAGTTTGCCCAGGCAGTTAAATAAAAACGAGATAACATTTCCAGAAAATGTGGTTGTGATTATAGTCCCTGTTCCTGCCATATGTGTAAATACTGGTTGGTATGGGAGGGTGTTTTGAGGATTTAAGCGAGGGAGTCTCCTGATGATCCGCGGGCAGCAGCTTCCCTGGCTGTGCTGGGCAGTGGCCACTGCTGACTGCTGTTTCCATGGGGGATTTGTCGGATGTCCCTTGGAATAAAGGCATGGGATGCATTGGAGGGAGCCCAAACCCACCTCGTGTCATGTCTGCCCCACACTGGGACTGACAGAGCAGCTGGGAAAAGTAATTTTAGTCACCGTTTTGAAGTCTCTCTTGAAAAGTCAAACCCCATATTGATGTTTTAAATGGCTTGCTCACTTTCAGGGAACGTCCTGGGTTTTGAATGGTTGGGGCAGAAAAAAAAAGCTCCATGTGGTTGTTTGGAAAACAGAAAATTGAGTGGAAGCAAAGGAAATGGCAAGGAAAGGGTGGAAGAGATTCAGAAGAAAAAAACCAAATGGGATGTGGGCATAGACGTGAGGATGGACGCAGGGTTGGACTGGAGCTGGACTGGAGATGGACGTGGGGATGGACTGGGAATGGACATGGGGATGGGGATGGACAAGGGGATGGACACGGACATGGGGATGGGGATGGACACGGACATGGGGATGGACACGGACATGGACACAGACGCGCGTGGCGCTGCCCGGCCGCCGGAGGGCCGGAACTCTGTTGTCGCGGCCGCGGTCCCGGGCGGAGCGGAGCGGCGCGGGCGGGCCGGAAGGCGGCGGGCGCTGCACAACGCGGAAGTGCCGGTGCGGGCCGGGGCGATGGCGGCGCCCGGCGGCCGCGGGGGCCCGGGCTGGGGGGTCCCGGTCCCGGCCAGGGGCGGCCCGGCCCCGGCCCTCTGAGTGGTCCCGGTCACGGCCCTCTGAGGGGTCTCCGCCCCGACCCTCCGAGGGGCGGCCGCCGCGTCTGCCGCGGGCCCCGGGCTGGGCTCGGGCCGCGGGCCCGGCGGGGCGGGGGGCCATGGCCACCCGGCGTCTCACGGACGCGTTCTTGTTGTTGCGGAACAACGCGGTGCAGAGCCGGCAACTGCTGGCCGAGCAAGTGAGTAGTTTCGGCTCCTCCAGCCCTCTGAATTCACGTAGCATGGCTGCTGCGGTGAGTCTCCTCCCTTCATCCTTCTGTACTCGCCGCGCCCCGGGCTGCCAGGCGGCCGTGCCCCGCCCCGCCCTGCCCCGGCCCTCGCCCGCCCCGGTTACCCCTTCCTCTGAACCCTCTCCTCAAAACCCCTCCGTCCCCCGACCTTCCTCTCTCTGCCCCTCCCTCCCTCCCCACCCTGTTGATTCCTGTTTTCCCACTCGTTCACGTCGAACGAATAGAAGAGATCTGTGTGTGCTGATCGCATCTCTGTTCGCTTCGTGCATAATAAATGTGTTACTGTTCTAACAGCTTCATGTTAGCATTAACATGAGGTTTTTGATGCCTCCTTACCTGCAAAAACAGAAATTCACAAAGCAGAACTCTTCTATTCACCTCACTGTGGGCACTGTTAAATACACTGGTGTAGTTTATTCCCATTGCTTAAATTTCTCCATAACTTGCTCAGATGTTCATTGCCCTTTTTATTTATCCCTAAATACAAACAATACTCAAACACATCTGTGAGAGAGGAGTCAGTAGATTCTAGTGTAACTCCTCTTTACAGAAACTACCAAAAGTTACTGGTTCAGAGGCAGTTTCAGTAGCTTTTTCTAGGTTTTGAGCTAGTCAGGCTGTGATGGGCTGCTTGGCAGCTCAGCTCTGCTCAGGTTTTCACACTTTCTGTTTAAACTTATCATTCATTTGTCATAGCCACCAGTAAATATCTGCTGGCAATCTCATCATTCTAAATAGCTTTACATTAATGCATTTTTGTTAGGAAAAGCAGTGCTTCCTGTTGCTGTCAGTGGTCTTTGTTCATTGCTAGCTTTATTACACCTGTGTCTAATAAGCTGTGTATTAAATTGCATTTGCAGAACAGGAAATGTCAATAGTAATTTGTATTATACATGTGTACTTTGGCTCTGCATTTAGTCCTTGTTAATTTCTTTTTTTGCCATATCAATGTCACTTCTGTAGATCCTTGGTTTTTTTAAAGTATTACCTAGAGAAAGTAGTGATATTTTTAACTCACTACTCCTGAGCAGTGAAACTGCACTTTACTCAGCAGCCAGTGCAATAACACTTAGCACCTGCATCAAATATTTATTTGCAGTGTTTGTTAACATTAATTGAAGTTTTTTGCTGGGCTGCTCACTCGAATGCAATGGAGGCTCTCAGTGACCGTAAAGTGTCCATCTGTGCAATGGGTGAAGTGAGTTAGGGGCTCAGTTTTGGCCCTGGTGAGCATTTCAGAGTTCCACAGTTGTTACAAGTGAACTGTTTTAGCAAGAAGTGTGAAGTTGCTGGTGTGAGCTGTTTGTCTTTCATGGTTTTAGGTGCCTGTCGCTGTCAGAGTTGCAGGTTTCCTTTGGGTGGTACCCCCACAGCAGAGCTGCTGTGTGCCAGCAGGGCAGGGTTGCAAATTCTAGCCCACAGTATTCAGCTTCCCTTAGTTCATCTCCACCTTCCTCCTCAAGAAATCCTTTGCTGTGATAACTCTCCGTCAAGAATTGCATTCTTAAACTCAGATAATCAAAGCAGCATCTTTAACAGTAGAGTCCTGTTCCAAAAGCCTGGGGATTCTCATAAGAAATCATCAGTTGATGCTGCTTTATTAAACCACAAGTATGTCATCCAATTTTAGGTCTGACTTTGTTAATCTTGGAGTGAAAGATCCTTTTGCTCACACATCCCCTCCACAGTGCAAGGATTGATGAACAGAGAAGGTGCAGATACGTTACCTTGTGTATTTTTTTTCGGATCCCTGCAGGGTTTATATTCCCTAAAAGTAGAGCACAGCTCAAGTGTGTACAGAAGTGACTGAACATTTGCTTTTGCTTTGTGTCCTTTGCAGTCTGTTTTATCCTGTGAGAACTGGGGTGTTTGTCAATAAATGTCCTACAAAAGCTTCTCTGTGCCCCCTCCAATCATAATCAAACCCAGTGGATGCTGAGTGCTGCAGTCAGACTGCCCTTGCTGTCATACTTCACTGTATTCTATTGCAGGTTTTCCACCTGACGTTTCAGTATTTAGAAACTTCACTGAGCAATTACTTTGTAGAACAAACCAAGCTCTGCACTTGATCTCTTATGTTCTTGCTGTTTACCAAGGAACTGAAATATTTCTTTTAAAATTTGGTGGATTAAGCAAAATGCTGATTTAAAATGCGATATCAGAATGTATTTATTGATTAACCATGTCTTAAAAGCCAGTTTGTTTGTTCTTGGTAAACCATCATGCTTTAAAAATAAATCAATATTTTCTCAACTGACCATGCCCTATATCTGTCCTATGTCTCTTTTTTCCCTTTTGTCTTTCGCTGTCTCTAACTGGATGGGGCTGATGGGATCCACAAATCACTTCAGGAGCTGGATGAGGTATTGTTTTTCACATTTTATTCTGCCATGGTACATCAAGCCTACATCACTGAGCTAAAATACTCTTTCTTTATTCTGCTAGTTTATAGAATTTCATTATATAGGATGAAGTGTCTGTGCACAGTAGAAAGACAGGCTGCATAGAGAAATCAAGAATTTTGTGATATGTTAGATTGTGAACAGATAAATGTATGAACCAGTCTGAGTTACTGTGCACACATGGGGTAGAGTGACTTTGCACAGTGAAGCCATTAGCTATTCTTCATGCTGTGCATGAATTATGCAAACTTTATTGATTAGGAAATAAGGTCAGGGATAAAGAAATTGCTTTCAAGAAAGAGTTGCTAGGGAAGGAAGGGGGATTGTTTTTTAAAAAGAGATGGGGTAGGGAACCACAAAACTTTCCAGGCCTGATAAAGGAAAATTAGAAATTTGGGAGAAACTAGGAAGGGGCTGTTTGTATGAAACCTTTCCCAAGTAATTAGTTAATGTTTGCAAATGGTATCATTGATCATCATCTCCAGTATTGCCTTGGCTATTTGTGTTTAGCACATTTTAATTTCCATTAACTAAGTAATTTAACCACTTGAGTTGCATGTCAGTTTGCAGGAGTGTTTGTTCTTCAAAATAGCATTGTTTGAGAACAAGCACTTAAAATAAAACTTTTTTTCTGAGATTTTCCCAAAGTCAGTTTTCAAATTTGCCAGGCCCAATGTGAACTGTGCTGCAACATTGGCTGTGAATTGTTGTACCAGCATGAGAGTTACTTGAATTCTCACTGCAATATCATCTTTCCTCCTGGAAAATCTGCTAAGTATTTATTCTAAGAGCAACTCTGAGCTTTCAGATCCTGTAGGAAGTGGGAGGGTGTAGGTCATTAGCACAGAGGGACAAACCAGAAGATGTGATGTTTGATCATGAGCAAACACATCTCTGAGGTTAATTTCTATCAGAAGGCAAACGTGCAGGTTTTCTGATGCTCAAGGATTTGGATCTAATTAGACTAAAGCTAATTTGCTGTCTTTTTTTCCCTCTGCAGCTGGCTGACGATCGCATGGCCCTGGTGTCAGGGATAAGCTTAGATCCCGAGGCAGCCATCGGAGTGACGAAGCGGTTGCCTCCCAAATGGGTCGATGGCGCAGACGAAGTAAGTGCTGTGCTCTGGCACATCCAGCACACGGTTGGACTTCCCATGGAGGGATTTATTAGTGTCCTCACTCACATTCTGTCAGCTGTGTGACAGAAATAGTATCACAAGAAAGATTTAAATAAGAGCTTTCGTTGGAATTTTTGTTTGAACCGGGTGAGGAGGAGTCCAGCTGAATAAACCCTAAAGTGGTGGAGATGAGCATTCAGTGTTCAAAACCAGGAAATATTAGTGTTTTCTAGCAGGAGAATTTTCCTGCCTGTGCAGTCTGGATGCCGTGCAAGTTCTGGAAATATTTGGACAAATGCAAAGGAATGATTCTGGAAGCATCCAATTAAAAACTTTTTCTAGTATTTGGAGTGTGAAGCTATTCTTGACTTTCAGAAAATCCTCTTTAAATGTACTCTCAGAACACATGTTGGCTTATCAGTTTGTGTGGACAGAACCCATTGTGCAGAAAGATGCCTAGGCTCCTTTTTACTGCTATAATAATCATCCTTACAGATCTTTAATTACTTGGTTGAAAGCATGGTATTTAACTTCTGCTGTTGAGTTGAGGCCATCCAATGTTTGATGGAGTTGAAGGTGTGACCTGAATTTTCATTTATATTTTTGGAAGTTGGCTAAATCTTCTTGCTTTGGTACTGTATAATTATAAAAATATTATTCCATCTTAATGAAGCATATTTGAAAACAGCAGTCTTGGCTAAGATTAAGAAGTAGGTTTAGTAGCAAACTCAAAGTCTATTGAGAGTATTCAGTTTCTTAGCTTTTTATGTGGCTATTAATGGTATTTGGTTTGCCTTTTATGTTACAGATTTCTCTCAGTGATTTTAGTCTAACATTTGTCAGAACCTTTTCCCCTGAAGCATGAATTACTTCCTTTTCTTCCTGTTGGGCTTTTTTTTTAGATTCAGTATGATATTGCCAGGGTTAAACAGAAGATGAAAGAATTAGCCAGTCTTCATGATAAACATCTAAACAGACCCACACTGGATGACAGCAGTGAAGAGGAACGGGTAATAGAAATAACAACCCAAGAGATCACACAGGTACAGAGTGCTTTGCATCCTAAACCTCCAGTTTGGCACATCTTTAATGCATTAGGATCAGGCAGTGGTTTGCTCTGAGCAAAGGATTTATTTTATGATCAGTATTGGAGTGAGCCAGAAGTCCTGGGCTCTGCTCTGAACTTCCCAACGAGTCACTTAAACCTCCCTGTTCTTTCCCTTACGTGTTTGCTTTTCTACTTGGAATAGGAATGGGAGATAAATCAGATTTACAGATACCTCAGAGAAATGCAGATATCTATTCTAAGGCTTGCAGTCTAGCTAATTGTAATGAAGAAAAGTCTTTGGTCAGAGACAGTTGTGTTACTCTGCTGCCTTGTTATCTTGAAGTTATTTGTTCATTTATGTTCTATTTCCATATTTTTTAAACATTGCACAGAGCAAATTAAAAAATCCCTTTAAAAAATGGAGAAACCAAAATATTAATCTTCAATGTGGCACTTTTGCAATGTGATGTTTAAGGTGTGTGCTGCTGTATGTTTGTCCACTAATGGAATTGTTTTCTCAGTTATTCCACAGATGTCAGAGAGCAGTCCAGGTGTTGCAGAGCAGGTCACGTACTTGTACAGAACAAGAAGCACGTGTTCTCAGGAATGTAGTGTCTTCCTTAGCACAGTCCCTTCAGGACCTCTCCACCAACTTTAGGCATGCACAGTCTGACTATCTCAAACGTAAGCATAAGAGATGTAACAGTAATGCATGGGCCCCTTCTCTGGAAACCACTCACTGAGGTGTGCTTATTTTCTTGGTTGGGAAAACTGAAGCACAGAAGGGTTAAGTGATACACACAGGACTAATGAGAGGTTAGAATTTGAGAGTTTCTGGTTCACAGCCCATGGTCAAACTGCTTTGATCTATTTCTTTTTCATGTTGCTAAAGAAGAAATGTCATAGTTAAGTGTATCAACAAAACAGAGTATTTCATCCATCCACATTTTTAATGCATTTTGCTTCTCCAGTTGTGGTTTGCAAAGCTGCTTCTGTTACAGTGGTGAAGCAGCCACTGGTTTGCAGCCATGACACCTGCTGCAGATGGCAGGCTGTGATAGATAAAGCTTATAAGCTAGTCTGTGATAAATTAGAATTCTGCATCCATAAACAAATTGGAAGTGGAACAACCTCTGTTTAAGACTCTAAAATTTTGTTTGATTCTATTTTAAGATGTGTCAGATTATTTTAATCTTGAAAGAAACCCACAAAAACTTGATTTTCAAATTTAGCATTGACATTTCTTCCTCCTGTGGTATAAATGGCACAGGTGGAACTGAAGATCACAGTTCAGACAAGGGGTGTTCCTAAGATAATTTGTTACAAAATAGCCTGGAGTGATCACTCTCTAAGACTCTTAACTAATTTTTTTAACTTTGTGGAGCATAACAACTTAAAAATCACTAATTTAATCAGTATTGCAAGTCTGGTTGAATTTGTTATGCTTTTGTTAAATAGTAAGCCTGACAGTTGAAATTTGAATATTGTGATTTACATAATTTACTAGACAGATTTTCTTATTTGTGCTTTTCTGTCTGGTGCTTCAGATCTCGGCTCTGATTATAGTGTTCATAAATATCATGCTCAAACATAGTTTGTCTTTTACAGGTATGAAGAATAGAGAAGAAAGGTCCAAACACTTCTTTGACACCTCAGTCCCACTGATGGATGATGGGGAGGATGATACACTTTATGATAGAGTAAGTTAAGATGTTATTACACAAATTTGATATGAATTGCATTTTCTCAGGTTATAAATATCTGTCAGAATTATGAAATCTTGTAATCCTTTTAATTCTTTCTAATGTTTTCATACTGTTAATATTAGTTCAACGTGTAAATCTTGTATTTCAACAGGGTTTTACAGATGACCAGCTGGCATTGGTGGAGCAAAACACACTGATGGTGGAAGAGAGGGAACGAGAAATCCGTCAGATTGTGCAGTCAATCTCCGATCTCAATGAAATATTTAGGGACCTGGGAGCAATGATAGTAGAACAGGTACATTGACAGCACAGTGTTAGTAAGAAGTGGGACATTCCATATAGTGTTAAGGCTTCCAGACTCACTTTTCCTAACTTACTTCTTCATGCTTGGGTTTCCTCTGCTTGAAATATGCCACAAGTTGAGTTAATGAAAATAAATGAATAATAATTCAACTGGTAATGTGTGTTAGACTTTAAAAAAAAAAAAAAAAAGGCCATAGGAAGCCAAAGTTCTCTTGCTTATTTCTCCCAGAGATTCAGTTTACATTAAATATGTCAGCCAAAAGCACATGGTCTGGAATTAAGATGATTTTTAGGGATGTGATGTGAGATGGTGACAGAGCTGCCATTAGGAACTGAGCAAGGAAGTTGCTTAATGAAGTCCCAACCAGTTCTTGTGTAAAAGTTCATTGTTTACATAGTTCATGAGCTGTTTGCTGTGGGTGTTGTTAATGACTCTGCTGCTTATGATAATAGTTGCTTTATGAAGTTCATTTAGGTTCAATTTGGTGCTTGTTTTCTCCATTTTACTTAGGGAACAGTTCTAGATAGAATTGACTATAATATTGAACAGTCATGTATGAAAACTGAAGACGGTCTAAAACAACTGCATAAGGTAAGCTGATGGAATACTTAAGCCATTTTGCATATCTAATAATCTTTTATAATTAAATAGCTATTAAGTTATTCAGTCAGTTTTCATTTGTACATTGTCCCTTTTAGAAATTACTTCTGTAGAGTATGAAATGTCCAGCTGTACTGTAGGAGGAACTTTCCATATAATTTCTGTTAATGTCATGCTTGATGCCTCAAGTTAATTTCTTAAATGACTTTCTGGGCATCCAACCAATGTGCTTTGATATTTATATTGCTGACCTGGTGGCACCTGTCTGCAATTCCGTCTCTGTTTGGAGAGCCAGGCACTTGGGAATAGGGATAGTTATTGGGTACCTCAGTGCAGATTTTAGTTGGAAAACATTATCTCAATCATGTGAGCAGAAAGAATAATTATTAATGTTTTCTCTTACCATCTGACACTTAGATGTCAGGTCCAACCTCTTACTTTAATGTGAAGCTTTTGCTATGAACACCTGAAAAGTTTTAAAAGCATTGATCTCAGCAGATCAGAGTTTTGTGGTCATTTTGTTTTGGTTTTATTTTGAAGTTTCATTAATTAAAAACAAAATACAAGCTTTGTTTTGTTTAGCTTCTGTTAGTAGACTTCCATTTGGCTTTTGGAGAGTTTTCTCTCTGTTGTGTCCTATTAATTCCCCTGGGAAAAGGAGGAGAAAGATCAGAAAATATGGTTAGAAGAAAGAAGGAATGAAGCAGAAAACTTGAGAACCAACTCTAAAGTAAAGCTTTCAGTTCTAATTAAATGAAAATGCACAGCTGACCAGGTACAACAAATATGCCTATTAAAAAAGGAAGTTTTGTTGTGAATTTTAATGTCCTTCAAATACGATCCAGGAATCTTATCTCAGCAAGCTGAGTCTTCTCTTTAACATGGGTGGGTGTGATTTCAGTGCACATTTACCTTCCCTGGAGCTTACGGTGCAGAGCAGCGTTACTGTGTGGGAATTGCCTGCAGTATACATTGTATGAGATGTCAGGTTATCAAAGAACAGTTTGAAACACATGGACTTCACTTACACTAAACAAGAGTCTGTACTGCAGCCTTGCAGAAATCTAATTATTAACTCTTTCTTCTCTGTTTTATAGGCAGAGCAATATCAAAAGAAGAATCGGAAGATGCTCGTTATTTTAATTTTGTTTGTTATAGTAATTGTCCTTATTGTTGTTCTTATTGGTGTAAAGTCACACTAGGTTTTGCTTCATTTTCTCATTTTTGGAGTTTCTGTGGACTTTTTTCCCAATGTGAATGGATGGACCTGCACTCCAGAAAGCTGCCTTTGAACGTACGAGCCCTTGTGGTACAACATCTGTGCAATGTTTCTGTAGAATTCTTCAAAGTACAAGTTTGGTGACCTGTGAGGTGTTTGTAAGGATTATATGGAAAATGTCAGGAAATTTGATGCTCCCACACAAAAACATTTGGCGCCCTATGCAGAGGTATTTGGAAACACAGTACTTAAGAATAATTAAAAATTGAAGTTTACCAGTGACTATAGTAATTAGTGTGTTACTGTGAACAAAAATGTGTTGTCTTCTATATTCTTATGTCATCATTGTTACAGGCTTCAAATTTAAACAATGTTACCGAGTCAATGGGACTGGATATCAAAAATTGATCTAGATGTAAAATTTGTTGAGACACAAAACTGTTTGACTGAATGCCCTTTCTTCCAGACTCAAAAACTCCAAAGAACTGGATAGACGGCTAAAAAGGAAAGCTTTTAGCAACCAGAACGTAATCCAACCCCTGTGATCTTAATTTAGATACTGCAGCATTACTAAGAATCAGTGGTACTTGATCTTGTAAATAACAAGATGTAATCACTGCCATAATTTAACATGTTGAGTTAATTAAAAAATTTTCTGAGCTTGAGTAATCATGGGAATGATTTTCCTTCATTGGGATGATCATATATTTTTTTTCATGCATAATTTTTTTAGTTTAAAGTACAGACATTACATTAAAGCAGTGGTGATGTTAAGCTGAAAAAATGGAATAGAAACCCAAAAAGAGAATCTCTCTGGCCTGCTGTAGTGGATCTTGGATGTTTCAAACTGTAGCTGCTGTATAAGTTGTTTGTTTTACAGTGCATTTGTCCATATGGGTTATGTATTTTGTATAAGAAGTGGCTTCACTACAGTAGATATTACATCCATTTTCCCTGACAGAAGATTCTCTTTCAAATGTCTGCCTGGAAGAGGATGTGTTCATGGTCTTTTACTGACCATGAGAGATGTCATGCAAGTGACATGTTACAAGGCCTTCAGAGGAGAATTTGGGGTTTTCACTATTTTTTCAGTGGAAAACTTTGCTGCAGGCCGTACAACAGAAATTAGGGCAGCATATAAGTAATAGAACACTGTTAATTTAATTCAGGCCTTGTCTTAATATTTTTAATACTGCTTTTTTATATGTTTGGGGGTTTTTTTTCCCAAAGGGACTGTACCTTCCTTCATTTTTTGACTTACACAAGTGCTCCGCATAGACCTGCAGAGATGCTCTGCTCCAAGCCCCAGAAGTGCAGTTTCAAAACACTATGATATTGAAGTTGCATCTGTTACTTACCCTGAGTTTCTTTACTCTTTGCTAAAGAGGACCTGAGACGTGGCTTTAAACTGACCATTTTCAGGAATGGATCTGAAAGCAAAGACTGCAAAAACGTGAAAGCCTTGGCTTTTTGTGGGGCTTATGAAAAGCTTTGTATCAGTCCTGTTACCTCTAGAGAAAGGGGATGTTGAACTACCAAAACTGCCAGTTAAAACTCTACGTTGAATTAATGGTGTAAATTGGTGAAAGGAAGAATGAGGCTTGTGTTGGGTGTGCAGCTCCCCTGTTCTGGTGATAGATTTTTCAATGATTGTGAGTAAAACTACTGTCTCCCTCGTGCTGTCTGCATCACTTGTTGTGAAGCAGCAAATTGCTATAATTTAATATACTGTATTTGCAACTTTCTCTCTAACAGGAGATTGTGTTATTTATTTCTGTCTTGACCGGTGCTTTTGACATTTTATCATGGCAGATGGATTCAAAGAAGTAATAAAACACTTCCAACCTAATTGGGCAATTATTCTTTTTTTATTTAAATTACTGAAGCATACTTTTGTGATGTTAACATATTTCTGTTCTTCATAGTAAATGAAAGTGGCAGCGGTGTGAAGTATCTTTTTTTAAAAAAAATAACTTCTGTAGCACAACGTCATCTGCATTGTCAAGTTATTTCCCATGAGTTATGCCCACTGTCTACCTACTTTCTACCCAAATTCTGTACAAGGAAATGCATTTTTAGTGAGGTTAAACTCAGATGTCAAGTGTCCTGCATAACTTGAGCTGGAATTTATTGAAGCTTGATTATATTGAGGAAGAAAACTCAGGACAGGCTTCTAAATCATTGCAGGTGTGTGGCTTATTCTGAGTCAGTCTGAATAAGCATCAGCAGTTAAATCAGATCTGATGCTGTGCTTTGTGGGAGTATCCCCACAACAGGGGTGCTGCCTGTGCCTTTGGGCAATGAAAGCCCCAAAAAGCCACAGCAGCTGCTGCCCCCTCAGGTATTCCAGGAGCTGCCTGAGCCTCCTGCCTGCGCTTCTGCCCAGCCCTGCTGCAAACAAAGCTGGGACCCTCTCTCAGGCTGCGGCTTCTTCATGGTTGCTGGATTCTTCTCAGCCTATATGGAAATATACTCAAATTCCTTACAAAGGAACAGAACAGCATTGCTAGAGCATCTCTGTCTCCTCACCTGGTAGGAATGGCCTGTAAAGCTGTTGGCTTGTACACAATTTCGCCACTAAAATGCATGTGAGCGTGCAAAAAATGAGCTGCAACTTGTTAATAGAAAATAATTATATGCCAAAAGGACAGTCTTAAAAGCACTGTAATGGCAAATTTATTTCTACTGCAAGTTTTCTCTAGAAACTGAAAAGTAATGTGGAAGAATTGGTTTCCTGCTTGATGATTTTTGGAATGTGCTAAAAATTGGAGTATCTACTTGATGTAGTGTTCACTGCCTAGATTGCATTGATTTAAGGTCTGCTTTTATGAACCACAACACAAAGGAGTCTTAACTCTTTTGCTTAAGTGTTTGGAAACTGCTTTGGGTACAGCCTTGCAAATTTTAAGTTCTTGGATAGGTGACAGTGAAACTGATTTTGTTGGAAAAAATATATGTTTACTATTAAAATCCAAACCAAACAGCCTTCTTAAACAAAATTCATTAAAACAGGGAATTCATTATAATTTTGCATATTAATTACAATGGATTGTGTAAGATTATATTTTACTGGCTTAATTCTGTGAATATTTGTAGAGGATCAATAATTGAAAGACAGGTCCTTGCTGCAGCTCCTGCTGAAGCTCAGACAAATAGAAACGTTTGCAGCTGTTGCTGGTGGGATGTTCACAGGGAGTTTCTGTAGATAAAATTGATTTCCTCACTCCATTCCCTTCAGGAGGACCCTCCTCTGCTGCCCTTAACTGCAGCAACAGGATCGCAATAGGTGAGTGTTTCCTACTATTTTATTTGCTTTTCAGATGCTGTGGATTCAGGGAATGTGCTGGTTTTGGACTCTTAGAGCAGCAGGAACAGCAGATTTTGAACTCAGTGATTGGGAGCTTACTGCCTGGAGGAATCTTTGGAATGTCTCAATCCTGAAGCAATTGCAGAGTCTCACTCCCACGCTGATCTTATGTATTGGGATGACAGTGGACTCCATAGCAGTGTATTTTTTGTGGCTCAGTAAAGAGACTCGTTAAAGTTGGAGCCTGTGTATTGAGTTACTGTCCCGTCTGTGAGGCTGCACGACCGACCTCTGCAACAGATGTTCCTACAACTTTCATTTTCAATAAAGTTTCTATGATGTCCCTTCAAAGACCTTACTCTAAGGAAGTTTTTTTTCTGGAATTCAGCCTGGTTTTTCGTTTGTTTTTTGGTGTTTTTTTTTTTTCCTTTTAGATGTATTTCCATTATATGCATCAGCATTCACTTTTCCCGCATAGGTGGAAGATTGCACAGACCTGCCAGCCTCTCCTGGCTGCAGATCAATGAGCATCAGGTTCCCCAGGGAATGGTCACAGCACCAAACCTGTCTGAGTTCCAGGAGCCTTTGGACAACGCTCTCAGGGACAGGGTGGGATTGTTGGGGTGTCTGTGCAGGGCAGGAGTTGGACTCGATCTCTGTGGGGTCCTCCCTACTCAGCAGATTCTGATAACTGTCCGCTGACCAAACATTAATTGCGCTTGGCAACTACAAAAATATTAGAATAAACACCTTCTTATATTCCAACCCACCATGCAAGTGTACGGTGAAAACAGGCGCTTGGAAAGCACTGTTTTCTCAGCGGTCTGCCCCGCAGCCTGCTCTCCCCGTGCCCGGCGCTGCCCGGGGCCGTGCTCGGCCCTCCCGCGACACCGGCGCGTCCCCGCCCCGCGGAGCCGGGGCCGGGCCCGGGGCGGGGCGGCGCGGCCGGGCCGGGCAGGAAGATGGCGAACGTGCAGCTGGAGTTCCAGGCCAGCGCGGGCGAGGCGGACCCGCAGAGCCGCCCGCTGCTCGTGCTGGGGCAGCTGCACAACCTGCACCGCCTGCCCTGGGCGCAGCTGCGGGGGAAGCTGCAGCCGCGGGTCACCGAGGAGGTGAGGCCGCGCCGCGGGTCCGCGCCCCCTCAGAGCCCGGCAGCGCC
This sequence comes from Corvus hawaiiensis, assembly GCF_020740725.1. Lineage (NCBI taxonomy): Eukaryota > Metazoa > Chordata > Aves > Passeriformes > Corvidae > Corvus > Corvus hawaiiensis. The sequence goes on along the minus strand of NC_063229.1, from coordinate 13,153,280 downwards.
CGCAGGGCCCCCGCGCCGCGTGTCCGCCCGGCCCAGCGGCCTCGTGGTGCGGCGGCCGCCCCGGCCCTGAGCCGGGCCCTGACCGCCGCTGTGCCCCGGGGACCCCCCAGCCGGGCCGGGCCGAGCCTGTTGCTGCGGCGGGGCCGCCCCGCAGCCGCTCCCGCGCCCCCTGTGCCCACCCCGGCGGGGGAAGGACGCTTTGCACCCGCTGAGGGGACGGGGGACGGCTGCAGTGAGCGCTGAGAGCCCCCTCCCCGCCCGCAGCCACTGCGGTGGGAGCTGCGGACCTGTTTGTTTAGTGGTGGTGATGGCTTGTGGTAGAATGATAAACGTTTTGCATTGCGGCTTTTAGGTCGCTGGATGTTTGGCAGGGGATTTTATACAGGACTCCCCAGTCTCTTAAGACAATATTTACCCTTCTTGGTTTTATTTGTTTTTAATTAAATTGCTATGTGAAATAATAATTCGAAGCTAGTAAATCCATCGTCCTATTTATCACTAGGAGAACTGTCTCAAGTTAAGAAAGCTCTGAACCAGCCTGTGCACTAAACAGTGTGGTTTTAAATTGTAATTCATACGGCTTAAAGGAGATGCTTGTCATGGAAAGTACGTTTATATTTTCTGGTTAATGAACAGGTTTGTCAAATTTCCTGGTTCTTTTCACTCCAGAGGTTGTTGTACACAATTTCTTTGTTTCCAACACCTAAACCCTTGTCATTAAAAAGTGCCTAAATACAGCAGGAGTGAGGTGGGAAGGAAAGTCTGGCACAGGTCTTTGTCTTTAAATCCTTCGTTTCTCCCCAGATCTGGCAGTCTGCTCTGGGCACTCTGAATCCCAACCCCACGGACAGCTGTCCCCTGTACCTGAACTATGCCACGGTGGCCGCACTGCCATCCAGGGTCAGCCGGCACAACAGCCCATCCGCAGCTCAGTTCATCACCCGCCTGGTCAGGAACTGCCTGCCAGGAGGGGTCAACAGATGCATTGTTGTAAGTGGCTCTTGAATTGCTCTGGTGAAATGTCTAGTGAGTGTTTTCTCGACTTTTCCGGGTTGTAGGTGTCTCCAAGGAGACTGGAGGTGGACAAGTTTGACTGATATAATTATACTGACATGAGTGGTTTTGCACTGACATGTAGGCAAGACCTGACTGTAATGGCTTGTGCATGCTCAAGCAGCTGGAGGGAATTAAGGTTGGATATGTATGGAACGTCTTCAACCAGGAATGCCCATGAAAAAGGAACTATTAGTGGCTTTTTCCAAACTGGGATTTGGGATGTTAGCACATGCTTCAGGAGATTGATGTAGCCTTAGTGAAGGGTGTTATGTCTGTGTCACAGAACCCATGAGAGGTGCCTTGTTTGTGTTGTTCAGTGAGTTTCAAAAGTCTTCATGCAAACTAATGCTCCAGTGTGAGTCCTTTGCAGGACAAGCTCTTGGACTGCTTTCGTCATCTTCTGTATGAGCCTGATGAATTTATTTGTTTCTATGGCTTCTCCAGATCATACCAGATTTGTGGGTTGTTAGAGTAGACTCATACAGTCAGTGTCAGTGACAAAATTAAATTAACACTCTTCAGTTGGAAAACTTATTTGCAAGAGTAATAACTACTTAATTTTTACCCTTTGAAAATGTTTAACTAAAACTGCTTTCCATTGGTAATTTCTGTAATGAACTTCGGAAAAGGGATCTACCTGTTAACAAACTTTTGGGTTAGTATTAGCCACATTCTCATACAACTTCTACCACCACTTTCTCATACAATTTCTGTCTTTGTTTCATTTGTTTTGAGCACGTATTGGTGATTCCTGTGCTTTTTTTGGTCCTGATCTGTAGTCTAACCTGTGTTAATTGCACTGGTGTAATTAAAGCAGTCCAGCTCCCTTATAAGGATGAACTAATTCCAGCAGTGTAATTCTTTTCCATGCAGGAAATGAACTGGACCATTTCACTGTGGTACTTTTACTCTGCCTCTCCATCCATTCAAAACATGATGAATGAGCTTGTCTTGACTCAGGGCTCGGTTATTTCCCATCCACCTCCTTTTTCCCCCTCTTCCCCAGTAATACCCCAGGTAACAGATCCTTTTAAGTGTATCCTTCCACACCTTGGTGCTGTGTGATGAGTTTTGCTGCTGGCTGGTGTTTCAGATGGTGTGTGAGCGCTCCGAAGTCTTTGCCTCCGCGTGTGCCCTGGCCAGGGCCTTCCCCCTGTTCACACATCGGTCCAGCGCCTCCAGACGCACAGAGAAGAAAACTGTGACAGTGGAGTTCTTCCTGGTTGGCCAAAATAACGGACCAATGGAAGTGGCAACACTTAAAGTAAGATTTTGGGGGTTTTCTGTCATCTTTTTGTTCAGTTTGTTGCATGTGCAAATGCGTCTGTCTGAAGCTGCCTCTGGAATAGGTGTTGTATAATTATCTTAGCTCAAGGTTCCTTGAAGTTGATCAGTTCACAGCATCTCTTGAGTAGAAATACTGAACGTATTACTGCAGCAGATGCTGAAGATGTTATTCAGAATTTAGATTTCAGGGGTGGAAAACACCAAACAAACAGCACAAAGAAAATGTCTCCTCTCTCATGTGTATCACAGATGCAAATAGTGTATTCTCAGCCTTTAATACTACATTGCTTTTAGTGTGTGGGCTTCTCACTTTTTCTACCCAGGCAAAAGCTGTGACTGTGCAGGTGAATATCACAGTGAAGTCACTAAAAGTTGCTTAACAGGGGTCACATATGGCCTCTGCTATTTCTTTCTGATGCACCTCTTTGGCTGAGTTTTTCTGGCAGAACTGTGGCCAGAAATGAGACCCTAAGAAACAAAACAGCTTGGAGATGAGCTGTACATGACAGTGAAATATGTTTAAGTCATCTTTCGGTGGCAGAAAATCAAAGACTGTTTCCCTTGTTTGACTGTTACAGAGAGGAAACTCCACATCAGGTAACTGTTGGCATGCCAGGTCATTCCTCTTCAAGATCCATAAATTTAAAAGGTATTCCAAGGTTTGCAGTTAATCTGTTAAGGAACTCCCTGTTCAGTGTTCCAAGTTCTGTGCTTCAGTACAGATGGATACTCCCTTAGCTGATCAGTCAGTGAGGTTACAGAAATCCCTTACAAGTTTTGGCAGTGGATTTGACAAAGGACATGGTGTTGCTGCAATTGAAATTCACAGAATTGCAGCATTAGGGTATGGGTTTTTTTCAGTATGTTTTGGTCCTTACTCTGTGAACTGATCTGGCCCCAGAAAATGGTGCCAGCCCAGTTTTCAGCAAAGTGGCAAAGACAGACGTGCTGAGAGTACAACTCTTGATCACTCCATTTTTCCATGCCCCAAATCAGAAAAAGCATAGCTGGTGTCAAAAATAGTTCGTTCAGATAGGTAGATTCCAAACCACTTGGGTTATTTTTAACTTAGAAACAAAGCTGCAATTATTTCTACGTCCTGTTTTTCCCCTTGATGTCAATGCCAAAAATATTATTGGCTTCCTCCTAGCTGAGTTTGCACCCCTTAAATTCAACCAGCACCAGACAGCTAATGCAGAGCATGGAAGAGGCATGTGGTAGGACATTTTTATCTAAACCTCTCCCTTGGCATGTTGTATTTCACACCTACTGCATTGTCCAGGGTATTTTACGGTGAGGACTAGCAGGGATTGTCAGAGTTTTACAAGGCACTTATTAAGGGCTGCCATTATCCAGGTTCTCTGGAGCACTCTGGAAACACAAATACAGGCACAGCTTATTTCTGGAAGTCATGCTGCTCCCCTGGGGCTTGGCCTTGGGGTTAGAGTACCTCCTTTTACCTGCATGGCCCTGACAGGGAATCACTCCAGACAGGGCTTGGCTGCCGAGGTCCTTATCCCTTTAGGGACAGTAAAGCAATCAGAAGTAATTGCAGAGAGTCAGGCACCAGTCCAAAGCAAGCCAGGGTTTAGGAGTGTGCTGGGATACAAATGTATGGAGTCCTTAGGCTGGTCTGGCCAAGCCAAACTTCAGATACCTCAGCATGAGTGAGTGTCCAACACCTCAGATTCCTTTGAAACCCATCTTGACTCACCCATGTGCTGTGTGTGGTCCTCAGTGTAGTGTGGGTACTGGAAAGCTTGCACAAAGTTTCCTTCCTCCAGGTCTTACAGCTTCAAGTTGTTAATTCATGGGAGCTAAAAGTTGAAGCTTGGTGTCTGGTGTCTTCATGGTCTTTTTTTTTTGCCAGGAGGATCCTTCTCTAAGGAAACAGCCTTGGCTGCTTGACCATTTTCCTTCTGTCCAGTCTTGCTTAGATAAGTTTTTGCTCAGTCCAGGTGAGGGTCAGTCCATTTTACCACAGAAATCAGGAAACAGTGTATGTTTTATATAAACATGAAATATTGCAGTTTCCCCGTGGGCCTGCCATATAGAATGTCTCACAGCAGCAATCTTTATTGCCCTGCACCACTGTGCCTGTCCTGTACAAACTGTGCAGTTTCCCATGTTGCAGATTACACAATCTCTGCAGGTTTCCAACCCCAGCAGCCCATAAGCTCATTGTGACTTCCTGAATTAGCTGCTTCTTATCTTTCTTTCCTCCGCCTCACATTGCCTTCTTGGTCTCCTTTTGTTAATGGGGAAGGATACTAATTTTGCAATATCAGTTTGCTGGGTGAAGGAGTACAGTTGCTTAGAAATTAGAGCACGTGGAAAAATAAGTTGGCCCCATAGAAAAAGTAATGGTTAGCTTGGCTGACACTGTTTAACTGTGCAGTGCCTGAGGTGGTGGCAGTTAAGCATTAACATGCTCCAAAGGAACCACACATTTGGTGTTGGCTGCAGAGGGATAAATGCAAACTTTGCTAAAGCCCAGGCCCTTCTCAGGTGTCCTCCCTTGTGTTTGCAGTGTCTGGCCAGTGCCACCGAAGGGGTCCGGCTGGCTGCACGCATCGTGGACACCCCGTGCAATGAGATGAACACTGATTCCTTCCTGGAGGTTGGTGATGCCCTGATGAGGAAGAGTTGCTAGCTGGAAGTCTGGACTGCAGTAATCAAACCCGAGTGCTGCTGTCTCTCAGTGAAAACTGTGTGTCAGCAGTGGGCAGCACAGCAAACCAGGGGTGCTCAGGCTCTTCCTTTGGCCTTTCACATTTCCTAGAACTGTGCAAAGTTGGAAGGAGGCAGAGTTCACAGCTTGGAGTAGTGCACTGGGAAGCTGAAAACATGAGTTCTTCATTTGGTCATAGCACTGGATTTTTGTCTTAAACCTGATGGTGACCAGAGTTACTGAAATTATGGGACAGCTGACATATTTCCAAATGAGCTTTATCGTAGAGATCTGGAAGGCTGTTAAGAATGAAATTATTCCTGTCCTATTACATCGTGATCCAACAGAGTGAACAGTTGTCCTTTACCTCAGAAGATTTCTTTTACTGGCAGGGCCTAAAGGTCAAATTTATATTTCATGCCATAGTAAGTCAAGGATGTGTCGGTGGAATTAGGCCATTGGAAAAGCAGCACCACTCCCAAAATTGTGAATGTTTGTATGTGTATACATGAAAAATCACGAAAGCCCCTTAATTGGGTACCCATTTGTGTGGAAAGGCACAAATGTGTCCTAATGACTGACTGACAATGTCCCTTTTTTTTTTTTTTAATTATTAAGGAAATCAAAAAAGTTGGCAAGGATCTTCGGATTACTCCTACCATTATCCGAGATGAGGAGCTGAAAGAGAGAGGCTTTGGAGGTATATCTTGTTGAGTATTCCATTTTTTTCCTAGCAGATGACTGGAATGTTTTGCCATCTCCGTTGTAATGTTTTATTTGCACGTTTTTGAAACTGTTTTATTGCCCATAGTGTTCCAAGATGTTTTACAGAAAATACCCACAGGAGTTCCCCACAGTCTTTCTTCCCCACAGGTGGTTTAATTCTCTGTTTTCTAGGGATCTATGGAGTTGGAAAGGCAGCTCTACATCCTCCAGCCCTGGCAGTTCTCAGTCACACTCCAGATGGTGCCACACAGACCATTGCTTGGGTGGGCAAAGGTATTGTGTATGACACTGGAGGACTCAGCATCAAGGGAAAGGTACAGAAGCACTTCTGCTGCTGCTGCCTTTGCTTACACTGTTGTTTTCTGCTGAAAGTAATTCAGATAATGTCTGTAGGAAACAAAAGTACTTTTTTATTGAGTTAAGTGCTTGATTTGTTGTCATCCATGTGGACACAAACTATCAGGGGAGAAGACCAAATGGGATTCAAAGACCACTACAGAACAATTAGCAAATAGCAACCCTTTAAATATTGCCTGCTGAAAGGCAGAAAGTAGGAACAAAGATGTTTAATTTCTGGTTTCAAAGATAGAATGAAAACCTGTTGGAGTTAGACTCAGTGTGAAACTTATAAACAACATTTTTCTTTTTACTTTTCTAACAGTTTAGCAGCCCCAGTTTAGTACTTTTCAGTTCCAAGACCAGATCCACCAATGAGCAGAGGCACACGTTCCTTGTTTGTGTTGTTGACAGCTGAGCACTGTCAAAACCAGAGTCTCAGAAGCACCAGAAACCCTGGTTCTAGCAGGCAGTACTGTGAAATTCTCTTTCAAAGACAAAAAAAATTCTGTGGTTCTGTTTAAACAGACTACTATGCCTGGAATGAAACGAGACTGTGGTGGAGCAGCTGCTATTTTGGGTGCCTTCAAAGCCACTGTAAAGCAAGTAAGTAAAATGTGTTAATTGATATCGTGTATCCCAGCACTGCCAAGGAGCTTGGATAAATTCCCAGAGACAGAGGCCTGTCTAATCCTGAAGTTCTGACCTGCCACTGCTCTTTAGTGAGCTTGAGCCACTCTGCTCTTTCTGCTATTTCAGGAAAATATTTTCATCTTTACTGAGATTTTGAGAATTGTGAGAAATTCCCTGAGTGCTTTTTTTTTTTTAAGGGTCTTCCTTGAATTTCAGAGTTTGTTCTGTGGACTGAATGGTTTCTAGTCTCTTGAATCAGCTCTGTACTTGAGTTATCCAGTGCTGATTTTGTTTAAGCTGTGGGATTTGGGGCAGCTGTTGTCACCTTAGCAAAGAAGGGGACGAGTGACTCTGGGATATGAAGTCTTTCTGGATTCCAATTCCTGTGCCAGGTCTAATATTAACCTAGTGGGGAAGTAGCAGCTCTAGTGTCATCAGGAGCTGCTTGTTGGTTTGCCTCTGTGGTCAGAAAGTAGTGGGGAAGCTGAGAAGAAGCCAGGTATCGAAATATGAAGAATTAAAAGTACTCCTCTTGCACTTTTAATAATGCAAACGGGGGGAAAGTGGCTGCTGCCAATAAAACTCTGCCCTCTCCACAAATCCAGTGACTGAGTCTTGCTGACAGAGCAGCTGTTGCCTCCAAGGAGTATCCAAAGTTCAAAAAATATTTACTGCTGCAGATTAATGCATAGATCTGATGGATGCTTTGTCCAGGGGCTGATCAGTGCCAAATTCCCATTTCTCAGTAGTCTAGCTCTGTGCCTTGGCCCAAACAGCATGTTTGATGTGGAAAGATTGTAAACTTCACAGTTACCTTCTGGGAATTAAAATGGAAAACAGATTTGTGAGCTGCATCTCGGGCAGAACAACTACCTTGCATTACTAAATCCTTCAGAAAGTTAGATCAGAGGTCTGCAAGGGGCAAGAGCTGGAACTTACACGGTGCTTTGGGAGACTTTGGGATAGCTGTGGATGGGGGACATCCTTCCAGTGGTTCAGTCCTTGTTTCCAACGTAGTTCTGTGTGTGATCATCTGCACTGAGAGAAGTTCCATTCACAGTCACAGTAGATGTGAGCACAAGTGATCTGTCAGTTCATACACAATTACTGCAACAGTGAATAAACTGGCAGTGATGTGTTTGGACAAACTGAGCCTGGAGAAATCTTTATATGCCTTTATATGTAAAAACAAAAGAATGAACTCACTGCTTAATTTTACAGTCTCGTGTGAGAAGACCTTTAAATAACATCCCTGCAGAAAATGTGTTCAGAGAGACAGTGGGAAGAATTTGTTGTTACTGTTTCAAGACTTTTTTTTTTTTTTAATGCTTTTAAGAATAAAAGAAAAGTTGAAGAGGTTTCACTGAGCTATGCTTTGTCATAGAGACTGAAGTGGGAAATGTGTGTTGGATAGAAAGCTCAGTGGGAAGAGGGGCAGAGGTTATTTTCCTTCTTCATAAAATATCTGCCTGCCTGCTGTTCAGCAGTTACACAACATGATTTTAAAGGCTTTGGATGGCAAAATTAAACAAGTGATTTTTCCTAGAAAGATGCATTTCCTCCATTGTGAGCTTTCCAACACAAGGGAGAAGAGAAAAACATTGACTTAAATTTTTGATTTCTTTCTTGTTAACATGATCCTGCATGTTAGCATAATAAATCCTGCTTTTGAGGAGCTACAGGCAGAATGAGAGTTGGGAAAAGGCAACTGATACTGGAAATAGATTTTCAGTTTTTGACAGTAGGTTAACAACATGTCTCTCTTGGAGGAAGAAAATCCAATGCAGTGAGATACTGTGAATAGTTGGGTTATGGATGGAAGGTTGTCTCCCCTGCAATGCTGTCTGCCCACCAGCTGGGCTAGAAACTGAAATGACTTTCTGGCTTCTAAGTGCTGCCCATTATTTTGAAAGGGTTTGATTGATGCCTTTGCCCTTTAGACTTCAGAACATGAGCTGATTCAGCAAGCCCAGATTTCTTTAGCCATGGACTTTTATCAAGAGATTAAGAGCAAAACTGGCCCAGGTTTTCCCCTAGAATTTGGTGTTGTTAACTATCCCAGTTAAGGAGGAACAATGTTTTCATTTGTTAAATGCTGCTGTCTCCCTGTCTGTTCCTAGAATCCCTCCACACAATACAACTGCTGTATAAATAACACAATCATCATCCATTTTAAAATACCATCCATAACCACATAAGCACTTGACTTTAAACCAAAATAAAACATTATGAGATAAACCAGAAAAGAGGAGGCTAAGGAGAAAAAAAAAATAAAAGAAAAAAACCCCAACAGGTTAAAAATGCTGTGTGCCTCCTGGCAGGGATGACAATTTTAAAAAAACCCAACTAACACCCGCCCACCTGTCCAAAAACCCTACCAGTTTTCCTATGAAAATCGTAGCATTGCTGTCAAGAAGTCTTAATCCTTCACTGATTTGAGTCCCAATAAATGAGCTTGATGTGAATTGAAAGCCATTTCTCCCCTCTGGTTGTTACAGGGGTTTAAGGACAATCTTCACGCTGTTTTTTGTCTGGCTGAGAACGCAGTGGGACCACGTGCAACGAGACCTGATGACATTCATGTTCTTTACTCTGGAAAGTAAGATTGTATCTCTTCCCATAAACAGAGCAAACATCATTTCTGTTCATCTGAGAGCCATGCAGATTGTGAAGCTGTCTGTAAATATTGATAATAGTATTTCATACATCCATAGTAGTGAGTTTTAAGTGTGCTTGGAGTTTCCTGCGGGGTATGTAAATACACATCAAAATACATGTATATCATAAGCTGAACTTCCCTTAAAGCACTCACATTTAGGTGGGTTTTGTAGTACAGGCAGTTTTCTGTGTCCATCTGTTGCTGCATTGTGTGGCAGCAGCAAAGACAGGCCACCAGGGGATCAGAATCTCTTTTAAGGACAGATGTTACCTCTTTGGCAGTAGTTTTTAGAATTCCAGCAAGGCATCACACAGGCTCAACAAGCAGACCCTGCCATGAGGGCAGTAGTGTCATTTCCCTTTTCCTTGTGTCCTCTGTCTGGATGGTTGGAGCTGGGGAATAGCAGCCCTACAGACTTGCAGAGTCAAAAAAGAAAAGCACAGGAGGTTTGAGGCTGCTCTCTAAAGTGTTCTAGTCCAGACAGGTGATCCTGACTTCCAGCCCTAAGCACTCCAGTCTGAAATGCCCTGTCTCCCTCCCAGAACTGTGGAAATCAATAACACTGATGCAGAAGGTCGCCTGATCCTGGCTGATGGAGTTGCTTACGCCTGCAAAGACCTTGGAGCTGATATCATTCTGGATATGGCCACTCTTACTGGAGCTCAGGTACAACAGTCTTACGTTCATAACTCAGTTTCTTTTCTGTTCTTTATGCAACTTTTTGCTTTTGCATACTTAAATTAAAAATGGTGTTCTTCTGATGACATCAGCAGCTGATGTAAGTGGGCTGGTACTCCATGTTTGCAATTCAATTTATAATTCCCAGAACTGATTTGTTAATAGTCATCAGGATTTTCTTGTTCATGAAATGGCTTCCATTGTAAGTCATACACAGAATGGTACAAGGCTACAAATTCAACAGCATTATTTTCTAGCATCTGTTCCTGATTTTTAGAAGGTTCTATTGACGAGCAGTAGTGGAGGGTGACTTCTTCCTGATTTTGTCCTTTTTCTCACCAGGGAATTGCCACAGGAAAATACCATGCTGCTGTCCTTACCAATAATGAAGAGTGGGAAAAGGCTTGTGTTAAAGCTGGCAGGAACTGTGGAGACTTGGTCCATCCTCTGGTGTACTGCCCTGAGCTCCACTTCAGTGAATTTACCTCTGCTGTAGCTGATATGAAGAACTCTGTAGCAGTAAGATTTATTTTTTCTTTTAATTTTCTCTGTTACATAAAAACGTGTGTTTTTAGACAGTGAGCTGTCCTGCTCATAGCTGGCTGAAAGCTCTTCATAGGGGCTGTAACCTTTTAGAAATGGCCCATATTGTTTTGGTCTTCAGGGTCTTTCACCTGGGGCTTTGCAGGCTGTATTTAGTGTCAGTTTTAAACAGGGTGACCTGCTGCAAAGGTTTCTTTGGGCTGCTTGCCTTTTAAATATGGCCCTACATGAATGCTGAATTCCTGGATGGAGACCTTTTAGGGAATCAAGATGGGCATTCCTCAGATCATACATCACCAGCAGAGACTATTGGCTGGGAGTGCAGAAACCAGGAAATTGAGGACGGAGGCCTCAGAATTGGTGCGGCTGCTTTTGCTGCATTTGAGAATTCCAGTGTGCAGTGAGAGTCCAAAAACGCTGCAGAAAGGAGTGTGGGCAGAAGAGGAATCGAGCAGGGCCGCACTACTGCTAGGGACTAAGTCAAGGATTTACAGTAAAGTTGGTTTGTAAGACTGTTTTAGGGCCATTCTTTAAGCTTTGACTGAGATTTGCGTAACTGTCTTTCCTGTAGGCAGAATGAACCACTGACATCTTTTCTTGCAAGACCAACTCTATTTTTATTGCTCCTACAGGACCGGGACAATACCCCCAGCTCCTGTGCTGGGCTCTTCATTGCCTCTCACATCGGCTTCGACTGGCCTGGGGTGTGGGTGCACATAGACATCGCTGCTCCCGTGCACGCCGTGAGTGTTCCTGACCCTCTCTGGGCACACAGGCTGGGGAAACACACCTGCTGATGGCTGCAGGGGCTCTGGATTGTGTCCATCCAGCTCAGGGTGACAGAAATAGGTGGAGAGGGGTCCTTTAGAAAAGCACTGACTCATCTCTGTTGCGAGTTTCTTGGTTTGGTAGTTTCATCTCTTCGTATTTTTCATTTTGGTTTTAAAATATTCTAGCAGTCACTTTAATCAGTGACATCTTTATCATTGTGAGCATTGACAACTTGCCTGCTCTCTGTTCATGGCAATAATCCCAGCCTTCCGTTCTCAGCCATGTTGTTTTAGGATGATTGACCAGAGTTGATCACCCTTCCAAAAATACGTTCCCTCTTGGGGATTTCCTTTCCTCCCTTTGGTGGAACCTGTGTATATTCTTTTTTTTCCTAAAAACCAAGGCAATTCACTCCACCTGCCTCTTTTTTTTTTAAACACAGTTTATTCAGCTCTTATTCCAAATCCATGCTCAGGCTGGGTGGGAGATCCCCTGCCTTGAACAATGCTGGCCTCTATCCACCCACAAGTCAGTGGGAGCTCTGTTCTCATGTGTTGGTTTAATCCAGCTGGGACAGATTCCAGTGGCAGTGAGGATACAACAGCACAGAGCATGCCTGCCAGGGATTGGCTGTGGCTGTTGACCACCACAGAGTGAGTAGCCACATGAAAACTAATTCAAATCCTACAGTCTGAAGTGTGAATTGTGTGGTTTTGGTTTTGTTCTAGGGTGAACGAGCTACTGGCTATGGCGTGGCTTTGTTGCTGTCCCTGTTTGGAGGGGCCTCTGAAGACCCTTTGCTGAACCTCGTGTCTCCTCTTGGGTGCAATGGAGACTCTCCCCCTGAGGAGATGGAGAGGGACTCCAAGAGACGGCGCCTGGTTTGACGCAGCCCCAGCCCTGCCAGGTGTGGGGTTACCTCACTTTGCACTGATCTGTTCTCAAGCAATGAAAATGTCCCACGTCAGAAATTGCCTTTTTTTTTTTTTTACTATCATGATAAGATTTATTACTTGTTTCTGATAAAAACAGCCTGATGTATTGTTTAGTTAGTTTTTTTTTTTTTAAATTATTGGTGCACGCAGTTGCTGAACAATATCAGTGGTGCAGAGTCCAGGCTCAACTAACTGTATCAGGAAGAGGCCACGTCCTCCTCTGAGCTCCTCACAAAACCTAACTAAGTGCATTCATGCATGAGAAGCTCTCTCTAGTCTGAAGAAGCAACTGCAGTTATTGCTTACAAAGCCTTCTGAATTACTTATTATATGTGAGGTTTTATCAGACATTTCTGCAGGCCCCACTACATCTCAGAACACAGGATAAGGAAAAAAAGGTCTTTAGACAGACTTGGCTCATTCAGAGACAACTTGGCTTAGCAGCAAAGGAGATGTAACGAGAAAAGGCCTATAGTTTTAATAAGGTGCTGTTTCCGCATGTTTTAATGTTCTTCTGACCAGTAAAATCAGCAAAAAGGGTTCAGAACATATCTCTATGTAATTGTTTCACATACAAATTACAGAATGTATTAATGTTAAATGAGGAAAACAATAGAGGGACTGTGATTGAGTAAAATGGGTTTACAAAGCAGAGTGGCTTCTTGCCACTTTATAAATTTATTATTATTAAAGAAGCTTACATATCCCATGTGGTGTTTGTGGTGTAATTTATATTTCAGAGAACTCTTGAGCGCTCCAAAACTTTGTGTACAACATCATTACTCTGTTCACATTCCTTTTCCCAGCACTCAGAGCTGAGAGAGGAACAGCTTGCACTGAGTGGTTTGGGGCAGTTCTGCAGAACTTCTGATTCACTTCATTTGTTTGATTCAGCAGCAGTCAGGGATGCTCAGTGTGGGTTTCTGTACGAGCCACAAGGAACTTCCAGGCATTGCTTTGGCTGGGACACCCACGGGAAGTGACTGGGCCCAGCTGATGTCATGGCAGTGGCAGGGTGGGGAACAGAAAGACCAAGTCCCTGTCCTGGGGCTCCAGCATCAGCTTTTGGAAACATTTCCTGGCTCCAGCAGCGTCAGCACCCCCCAGCACCCCCGTGGCTGCTTTGCAGATCAGGTCAAGCTGAGCTGTGAGGGATTGTCCCTTTCTCTGTTGAGGGGATCTCTGGAGAACTGGTGCTGGTTTTAGCTGGAGTTCCAACAACAAGGGACACCAAGAGTCTTTTTGATTAAAGACTGCATGGAAAGCTTAATGCAGAAGGGAGAAAAAATACTTCATTCTGGTTGGGTGGCCCTATTTGACAGACAAAAAGTAACAAAAAAAAACCAACTGCAGAACTTCATTACTTCCTGTATTTGTTTCTCCCTTGCTGTTCTGGCTCCCCAGTCCACTTGAGTTTTAATAAATCTGTATCTAAATGAGTTCTGCCTTTGGTCATTCTTAACACTTGGTATAAAGCACTATCTGGTACCAAAAACTGCCATGGGAAATGTGTTGATGAAGTTATTTTTATTACAGACTCAGCATTGAAGCAAATACCAACATGTTCTAATTTCAGTGCTCTGAGATCATCTTCAATCTCCATCTTGTAGAAGCATTCTTTAAATTAATAAATTCTAATTTTGAAATGTAGTGTTTTGCCAGATTTTTACATAAAAAGTAGCCTGTGTCTTTGTGGCGCGAGGCTCAGTTCTGATGTTATTCACTGAATGGTAACAGAGAAGTTGGGTTTTGATGGCTGATTATCATATTCTTCAACTTTGCTGTGTCTCAGGGCATATCATTCTGCTGGATTTAATTTGGAAGGCACTTAATAGAAGCTGCTTTTAAAACTAAGTACCTTATATTAAAGAAATCTATTAAGCACCTGAAAAGCAAATGGGATGTTTGGGAAATCAAAAACTGAAAACCAGATGAAGTTTGCCAAAGGACAGTAAAATAAATTAATTCAACACCTAATAATAAAAAAGTCTGATGCTTCCTCTGGATCAGAGATACAAAATAAAAATCAAGGCTCTTTCTTTCAAATCTGTATTAAAATGTCTTTCTGTTCCTCATGTACATTATTATTTCCTTCTGTTTTGATAAAAGGTCTGTTCTCCAGAGCACAAGCTTTGGACCTACACAAGACAGTGACTTGTGAGCTCTACTTGCCAAATAAATTATTGTCTTTCCTCTGTGTTTCACAGAGCTCACACTAGGATCATTCCCATTAAGCTCACAGTGTCTCTTAACCCCTAATGAGTAGAATTTTAGTTCTTTAGTTTACTCATCTGCTTCTGGGTGCTGGGCAATTTTAACTCCTGGTTTTGCCCTGATGTATCCTGGTGTGAGACCTGGAAGCAATCTGCAAAAGGGAGATCCCAAAACTGCCTTATAAATAGCAAATGCATAGAAATTAATATGTGGGGTTGTTACCAAAGTAAGAAATAAACCCATGTTCAGCAGTAGAGCTGGAATTTGTCTCTACAGCTGCCACCACTGCTAATCCCTGGGGTGAGCAGGTTCCAGAAGCCACCCTGACCATGTGTCCCACCATCACTGACATAGAAAGCTCCCCCGGCCCTTCCGTGTGACAGAGTAGCAGTTATTTACAGGAAACACTTCCAGACACCAGAGCCCGACCTCTGGGTTTAGGTGACTGCACTTGAAGTGTATTCTGGCCCCACTTAAGCAACTTTAAACACAGTCCCACACAGGGCAGGGAGCACCTGCAGAGCTTTGCAAAACTACTGGGCCCTGAGTCCTCCTCACTGTGGGGAGCCCTGGACCAACCCTTCAAAGGCACTGAAGGTCACCTCAGTGTCAAAGAACTGAACTTGGGGACCCCCAAACTCCAGGTTCCCAGATGTCCCCCTCCTCAGCTGCCTCCTGAGCACACACAGGAGCCAGAGCAGGGTCACAGAGTCAGAGAAGTGCCTCTCTGCGTTGTTTTGTAGGTCTTAGAGCTTAAATCCCTGCAGCTGTGGGTCCGGCACTTCTAAGAGGAGGTTGACAACCATACGGTAATGCACCCCTTCAGGAGAGCTCCTTCTCATTTCCTCCTTGGAGCTGTACCAGGATGGCCCAGTGGAAGCTGACACAGGCAGCAGGTGAGTTAAGAAGTGTCTCTGCCATGGTACAGACCATCCCTGCTCTTTATCTTGTGACAGCAACATCCTGTGGGCAGCAGTTTGCTATGAACTGTGTGGCAGACTTGGGAGGACAAGGCTGATCTGCTGGTTTGCTTGTTAAAGTGAAGAGGAGCTGGTGCTCAGTCAGGGAAAAACCTGTCTGTGATGTGTTCCACTTGTAAACCTTACTGCAGGAAAGGTCTTTTCTGGCTTTGTTGTGTTTTGCCAGGAGGAAATGAAGCCAGCACTGTATTTTATCCCATTTTGGTACTGCCAAGTGCTGTCTGAACTGGGAACTGGCAGCAGGCACATCACCAGAGTTTTACCTGGTGCTCCAGAAAGGTGGACTTGAGCAAAACAATACTTAGGGATTAACTCCTGCTGGGCAGTTCTGACCCCGGGAAGGTGCAGTAGAGATCTGGGTTCCCTTTGGGTGTGTTGGACCTTACCTGTAGCCTCTGGTTTTGAGCTGAGTGTGGAGGGATCAACACCCCCTGCTTTCCTGGGACCAGTGTGAGAGCGGGAGGCACGGACATCCCAGCCTGTTTGTAATGTGGACAAACTCTTGGACAAAGTAATTTTTTGGAAAATAGTCTTTGGGACATGAAGACAATCACCTGTATCCCAAGGTTGTTCCAGGTGAGTCAGAGCACATTTTATTTTCTAGTTACCTGTGCACAAAGCTACTACTAACCACATTTCCTACAGCTGGGAAAGCATCCATGCAGGCAAAGGTTCCTTCTGTACTTACACTGCACTGACCCTGAAGCTGCACAAAGGCACATGAGGAAATTAAATTGATTTTTCTCCATTTTCATGTGTAAGGGATAGAATTAGTATGTCTTACTCCTCAGGCCCCATTGTGATTTGTGTCTTGGAAATTCTGTTGCCTTGGTATGTGATGTCTTCTGGGCTCTGGGTGGGAAAGCAATAGTTTTCCAAAACTGCTGTGCAGGGATTTTATCTTTTTCCCTTTCATGTTTTCTTTCAAACGCTTCTCTTACACAAAACCCACAGAGAGAGTTCCAGGCAGCGTCCACCCATATGAAACCAGACATTTTTTCCACAATCTTTTTATAGATTTGATAATATTTAACTCGGCATGCCTTAAAAATGTATGGAGTACATAAAATTCATTATAAATGTCACCAAATGGGCCAATGGCTTTTTAATATCACTGCCACAAGACTGCATTTTAACCTATTTCCTGTCTGGATCCATTCCAGTGGCAATTCCAGGAGGGGAATATATTTAGTCTATATTTACTTAGTCTGTTTAACTTTCAGTTAGTGTCTTTGGCTGATCCCGTGGCCGTGCTATTTTGGGATGATTTATACAATATTTACATTAAATTCTGCTAATATTTCCTTGCCTCTTGAAGTCGGATTACACTATTTACATCTCAAAGGCCCAAGCTGGAGGAATAAGCAGCTGTTCCAGGCACCAGAGAGAATTTAGTGTAGGGGAGGCTGCCAGCAATGAGACCATGAGTCTGAAATACTTGTGGAGGAATTATTTAGGATTGGACCAGTCCTCCATGAAGGAAGGGGGAATCATGGAATGGTTTGGGTTGGAAGGGACTTTAAAGACTGTCTAGTTCCAAACCTCCTGCCATGGGCAGGGACACCTTCCACTGTCCCAGGCTGCTCCCAGCCCTGTCCAATCTGGCCTTGGACACTCCCAGGGATGGGGCAGCCACAGCTTCTTTGGGAAACCAACTCCAGGTGTGAGGTTGTTCCCCTCATAGAGAAGAATTTCTTCCCAATATCTAATCAAATCTGCCCTTTTTCAGCTTGAAGCCATTGCCTTTTGTCCTGTCACTATGCACTCTTGTCCAAAGCCCCTCTCCAGCTCTCTTGGAGCCCCTTTGAGCACTGGAAGGGGCTCTAAGATCTCTCTGGAGCCTTTTCTTCTCCTGGCTGAACAACCGCAGCTCTTTCAGCCTGTCTTCACAGGAGAGAAGCTCCAGCCCTCTGAGCATCCTTATGGCCTCCTCTGGACTTGCTCCAGCTGATCCATGTCCGTAGATCAGAGGGAATTCCCTTCACGTCTCCAGTGGTGGAGCAAAGCCCTCAGCTGAAGGCAACAAAGTGTCTCTCTTACTCTGGCCTCTGTGTGGTGTGGCAGGAGAAGCAGGACAATGGTCCTGAGCTGTGTGATTGAGCCTTTACAAAGCTGAGAGAAACCTTCAAATCAAAGGTTGGATGCTGAGGTCGTATTCTTTACAGCAAACAAACAAACAAAAAAGTAGGTTTTGGATTTATAACAAAAATTAAGACCAGACAGATTCAGCATCACTTAATTTGACTGCAAACATGCATCACAATTGGAGAGGAAAACATTCTTCTCTGCATGAATGGAAATTTATCTTCAGGATTGACCTGTGCAGTAATGAAGCAGCAAATGGATGAGATCAAAGTGCGCTGAGCCAACCACCCTCAATCCCAACAATATTTGGCAGAACAAATGATTCTCCTGCATTGAAGGCACAATGTAATTTAGTGGTCCAGGGAAGAAATCCAAATAATGAAAATATTTGACAGCTACTCTTACTTGGGGGGGTGAAGAATCCAAATTAGCTGGAATTTCAGGCTATAATGATTCTCAGAGGACTCTACAGACTTTTTAAGTATAGAGGATGGTTCCAACAGATTCTTAATGGCTTGAAACTCTGGAAGCAAATCTTGCTTTGAAAGCCAGTGAAACTTTAGGATGAATAAATATTTTTTTTCTTTTTACTCAATTTAGTTCTCATTTTCAAGTCCATGAATTGTCTATAGTTCATGAACAAAACGTTTCAAGTCTTATATCCTTGCTAATCCACTCTAACACTGGGCTGAAGGACATTCATTGTACTTTAAAAATGTCTCATTTGCAAGGTTACTCACTTCAATACTAAGAAAAACTTCATCAGTAGTAAGAAAAACGTACCTGTGGATAAATAATCTGTCATCCAGAAGGATTTTGTTGGCCTTGGAACAGATCAAATGACATACAAAAAAAGAATAAAGGGCAGAGCCAAAGCGAGAACTGAAGCAGAAATTCCTGTGATTCAGAATGCTCACGAAATAGAAAGTCTTTCTGGCTTGGAGAGCACAAAGCAAAGTACAAGGCAGACAGATAAAACCTCTCTGGCTCCTCGAGTTCATTGTCATGAAATATTCTGAACCATGGGGGTGGGAGGAAAAAAAAAAGAAGAATTCAACTGAATCATTTCTGTTTTCTAGGAACAAGGGGGTGAGATTGCTAAAGAGCATTTTTAGCTCAGATGAATCAATAAACCAGACCAGGGTATGGGATAATGGAACTTCTAACCACTGCAGGTGTGAGGTGGTAACAGAGTGTTAACCAAGCCTTTCCTAAAAGCTTTTGCTGACTCGGTCACTGATAATCCCAGTCTGGGATACTCGGGCTGATTTATGGGCACTGAGAGGATGATGTGAGTTAAATCATCTAAACTGTACCTGCTTGGTAACCCCTCTGAAATACCAGGGTGTGTTTACATTACCCATCACACAGGGCACCAAACAGGTGCCAGATTACTTTGTCAGAAGTTTAATTTTCCCTAAAAGGCCACAGAGATGACGTGCAGTGTGAAAATGAGCATCTGTCCCTGAGTATGACACGAGGACAGCCCTGGCAGGGGGTTTCTCTGAGGGCAGACACACACACACACCACTGGGACCAAGCCTCTGCCAGGGCAGCAGTGCTCATTCAGGACAACTGACACCACCTTTTTAGTCCACACATGATTCAAATCCTTAAAAAAACTAGAAACTATTAAGTGTTACTATATTAATTGTTTTAGATGGTTTTTGCGCTGATCACATGCATATTGTACCTGTACTCCATGCTCAGCCTCAAAATGATGGTAACCACCAGGTCAAATCACTAAAACAATCTAAAAATCAGTGGAGTTCAGAGTTTTGTGGATGATTTAGAAAAACAAAATCTGAGGAAACTGTGCCTGTAAGTCCTGTGTGTGCTGATCTCAGTGCATGTTTAGATTTTTAGCACCAGTTGACCATAGCATAATGGAACACAAGTTCATGTTTGTAGTCTCTTTATTAGTGTTTTTTATGCGATGTTCATACAGTTGAAGGCAGTTACTGAGCTCTAAGTAGGAACATCTAGGAAGAAAATAATTTTCCATGTACATTGAAGTGTGCTGGGCAACAGCAGCGTTTGGGAGGGACAGAGTGGAAAATGTACACGTCTGGATAAAATACACTCAGTCCCCTCGGGCAAGGGCAGCTCCTGGAGGGCAGAGAGATTTATTCCTGCAGGTCCTGTCTGCCTGTGGAGACACTTCTCCATCCTGGTGGGCTGTTTCCACTTCCCCACGTCATCTTTCCTACTGGTAATGGCTCCTTGGCTTCCCCCTGCCCCGAGCTGAGCCAGGGCTGCCACCGGCTCCTTTTGCCATCATTTTTCTGCACAGCCCAAGGAGAGAACAGGGACAGAGACACAGAGTGACGCTGCTGCTTCACCTGCATCCTGGAGATGCTGCTCTTCCTCCAGTGGGCTTTTGGTTTGCTTCAAATTCTCACTTTTTTTCTGTCTTATTTTGATTAGTTTCATCCAACTTGTTGAAAACAAAGTTAAGGTGATGACTGCTCTAAATTAGGTGTGCACATTGTCTGAACTCAGTGTCTTACAAACACTGTCCTCGTGACATAAACCTGTAACTTCAATGTTATAGAAATCACCAGAAAACTCAGATTTGATTTAGAAATTATTTTAAAAATGAGAAACGATCATTTTTTTAGTCTAAACTTTTTTCAACTAGTCAAATACTTTTATTCTATTGTTTTTTGGTTTTTTTAAAATTTCCTGTCAGATCAGCCCTGATGAATAAATCCAGATTGCAAATTGGGAAATATTTTTCCTGAAGACGTAAGATTAAACTAAAGCCAAGGAGGCACTGGCTGTAGGCCTGGTGTTTAGAACACCAGCCTTTTGTTTGTTATGGGCATCCACACACCAGCCTTTTGTTTGTTATGGGCATCCACACTCACAACTTTCTTTTCCATCAGGCTGTCGCATTCTTTCTCCTAAGACTGGGTATCCCACCAAGGTTCTTCTTCCTGAACCATCCTTCACAAGCAGTTTCACAGCACTTCACCACTTTTCCCATCTGTCTGAAATCCTTCCACGATAGCAAAATAGCATTGCCTTTGTCTTCAGCAGACTTAGCAGTGGGCAAGCCCACAAACCTAATCTGAAGCCTGTTGTATGAATATCAGAAGGGATGAGGATGGTTCTTAAACGTGTATTTTGTTGGATATCACTTTGACATGTGAGATGTAAAGGCTGTGACAGAAACAGACTTTAATCTCTTCGGCCAGCAGGAATTGAACATATGCCTTTTAAAATTGCCCCCCTCCTAGGAACACATGTAAACTTGCAAGTCAGGAAATAATAGAGAGACAATTATTCATCCGAGTATTAATACTTCTTCTGATATTATTGTTTTTATTTTTGTGGAGCACAGCTTACTTTGGACCAGGCCAGCATTTGGAAGCTCTCCATCCCCAGATCTGATATCCAAAACAGGAAGCGGATTTGACAGGCACATGCAACACTATAGGCAAACACAAAGCACCACCATAAAGGGTTGGCTCCAGACCAGCTTTGTATGTGATGTTGAAACATTTGGTGTTCTGCTTAAGGTTTCTGCGAGGAAACATCTGTGAGATTCTGCTGCAGATAACACAAAATGTTTGATCAATCCTTGTTCACCTAGAGAGGCACTGGGAAAGGCTTCACTGGAGAATGAAAATGTGCCTCGTGTTGGGATAGCCTGGGTGACCTGAGGCTTGCAGGGCTGTTTGCATCCCCTTGCTGAGGGTCCTCTCACCATTTGCTTCATCCATCTCCTCTCCCCTGGCTATCACAAATATCTAAACAGGATTTTTGTTTTAAAGAGCCTTTTGCAACCTCTTTATCCCATGCAGATCAATAGATTATTTAGCCCACTGACTGAAGCAGAAGTCATTGAAATGATTTCTAGCCAACTGGCAAATGCATTCCAGCTCTCTTTAATAGAGAAAGCCAAACAGAAATAGAAGGATGAAAGTCAGTGCAAAAAAACCCCCAAAAACTACTCAGTGCAAACTCTGCTCGCACTGCAAGGTTCTCCTTCTCCTGATAAACACCACAGCCTGATATACAGCAGAGCTTGGTACTGCTTGGCCCTCCTGTGACATTGCTCCAGCAACCTCTCAGTGATTAAAATAAGGCTCCTATCCCCAGGCAGGGTCAAACAGCCCTTGGCACCAGCCTGTGGATCACCAGGAGTTCAGGCTGCCACAGTGGTGTAAATGAAACTGAAGCTCACAAAACCTTTCTTTTTATTTTCCCCCCAACAAAATTCAATAGAGAAGTGACAGTTTTTCCTCCCTCTGAAAATCTGTGCTAATGGACACTCTGGGTTTGGCTTTCCTGCTTCCCTGATGCTGGGCCACACAGGACCAGAAAAGCACAGTGTATGTATTCCAAATGCCACCATGCTGCCACTGAAGCTGAGAATTGACAATGTGGAAGCACAGAAATATCTCCAGTATTTAACTAATGTTCCCTTAAGCAGCAGGCCAAGTATTTCCAAAAGAAGATGATGTGGTTTGTCCCCTCCTGTAATAAGAAGAAAACAAATCTGTTGGGCATGATGCTCTCCCCATACTGACTTGACACCTTTTCTATAATTATCCCTGTCTGTGGCTGCAAATGCCCCTAGAGTAGGTGCCTTATCTTGCCTTAAACGTTGTCACTTAGCAACTGAGGTCAAAAATGCAGAGATTGGTGAAGAGCAGTCACTGCTCCTGAACACATGTAATGTGTTTTCTTCTACCTTCCATGGCATCATTTGTTTTTCTCAAATACTTGAAACAGTGAGAGCTGAACAACTGGTAGAAACAGAGGAATGTTCTTGGCAGCAGAAACTTCTGCTTCAGGAGCCAGGTATGGTCCTCCCAATAGTCTGTGTTGCTCCCATATTGGCTGGAAGGTCTCTCCTGTGAGCATGAACCCTTTCCATCTCTATTCCATGTGCTGTTTTGTGATATCCAAAAGCCTGTTCCCATTCCAGCACCAAGCAAAGCACGGCTAAGGGGTTTGCAAGAGCACACGTGGAGCTTCCCAGCCAAGCTGGGTACCTGTGTCCACAAACGAAGTGCTTGTGTTTGCACAACTGGCATTTAGTAAATCTGTCCTAAGGACATTTTGGTAACGGGTTCCAGCCTTAGTTTAGCACAATGTTTATCTGTGCTGCTAAAGAGAAGGTCAGAGCACCACACCAGGAGGAACTTGTGTTGTTTCTTTACTGTGCTCATTCCATGTCACTTTTTGGAGAGATTCTTGTTTATCTTATGTCTCTCAATCACAAGTTGCCTTAGCAACAGTCAGACTGCGAATGCATAGAGGAGCTGCAATTAAACCACATTTGCACCTTATTTTTCCCACAGAACTTGCAGAGGTACACAAGCAACACCTTTCCTCGTGTGGTATTGAGAGAGATTTAGAACCTTACAAACTACACAAGTCAAAAAGGCAGCATAGTTTGGAGGGGATGTCTGTCCCAGTGGCCATAGCTTTTATAGGTGTAAATTAGGGAGTTCAGGTCGCAAAGGCTTTGGCGGCAGGAGTTACTTTGTGTGGGCATTGCGCAGCACACTGTGAGGTCTGAGCATTATCAGAAAATGGAGGTGAAGTCTAATTGCTGCACTTTTCTTCAGTATCAGCAAATGGCTCTTTTCTCCAACAGTTAATTAAGTCAGCATAGGAAGAGGAAAGTTTCATGTGGCTGTAAAGCACCCTCCCCTCTGGACTCCACATTCCTCGTTGAAGTGCCGCG
The DNA here is from genome assembly GCF_020740725.1 of Corvus hawaiiensis. Classification (NCBI taxonomy): domain Eukaryota; kingdom Metazoa; phylum Chordata; class Aves; order Passeriformes; family Corvidae; genus Corvus; species Corvus hawaiiensis. Next base: position 13,130,002 of record NC_063229.1, on the reverse strand, counting down.
GACAAACCGAATGACAAGTGTTCCCAACACCAGTGTTCTCCCGTGCAGGCTCCAGCACTGGCCACTCACTGCTCCAGGCTCTCCTAAAAAGCCAAATTCTTGGGCTGTGATAAACTGGTAGGGCTGGAACAAGGTCCCAGGATTTAATAACAAGAGTTGGACTTTGCATGTGGCCTGCCCTCAGAGGCTGAAAATGAACACAGGGATTTCATGAGTGCCTTTGCCAAGTAATCCTGGTTTGTCCCTCACATTATTCCTAACATGTTTCAGGTTAAGGGAGAGTATAATACAGCATCAGAATGAAAACACAGTTAGTTTTACTTTTCTCTGAGAGGCTGGCTTACCTGAGTAGGGACTGAGAAAACGTGGAATTCCTCTCTTTGTGCCAAGAAGCATGCTGGGCAGTCAGTGTGGTTTGAAGCCAAAGCTGATGAGAACTGATTGTGTGATTCGAGGGAAGAATTCCTCTGGGGAGGTATTTAGCCCTGCAAAGAAACTTGGGACAAGCAGGATGTTCCCGTAAGCAGGAAGGAATGGGGAACTACGCAAGGCATGAATGCCTCTGGTCACGAGCCATCAAATGATGCAGGACCAAACCAGCAGAACAAAAGTGGCTCAGCTGCAATTGTGATGCCCTGGGCCTGCAAGGCAGCAGAAACAGGGAAAGAAATTCTGCCATTTAAATTCTGATGTGCTTCAAAATTCGTTGTATCAGTGCATAGATTTTCTGCGTTATCCTTTTTGATTCCCTTCTGCAAAGCAAAATTAGGGATTAATCAGCTCCAGAGCGAAAATGTGGTGTGTCTGCACCAAACAAGTGGGCATCCTGAAGGCTGATTTGGCCTGTCCGTAAGGAATGAGGTAGGACAGAATCCTTTAGGGAGCCAGGGGTCAGTGCCCTTTTGGCCATGTTTCTTGGCTCTTCTGGTCTTGGTCTCCACCACACTCATGGAGTTGGTATATTCAGTCCCTGTGCCTTTCATTTGCTGCTCCAAATGCCATTATAGTCCCATTTCGATAGAAAAGCAGATGTCACACTGGAAAACTATGTGCACATTAAAATTATGTGCAAATGTTATAAAAAGTATCCTGTTAATGTATTGTAAAGTCAGTTTAGGCAGACATAACAGACCAGGTGAGCACGTATGCTCTTCTTCATCACCCTAAAACTCAGTGAGGCCACACGATGTACTAGACAAAGCAAAGCTTCTCTTTAGCACTGGTTCCTTATCTCTTGTACATGCTGTGAACAAACTTTATCCCAATTCCATTTTTGCTCTGTGCTGGGGTTTGAATTCGGGTCATGGAATACAGCACATACCTCTTTGTTGTTCTCTTCCTCCTTGTGTTCCTAGTCTTCCGAATGAGACAGTATTTTGGGAATTTAGGCCTTTGACAGGTTTGGGGGTTTGTTTGCATTTTGGTTTGGTTTTTTAAAAATACTTTTAAGTGTGACACTACTTCAAAATATTCCAAGATCAGGGATCTGTAGGCAGAAGATACTGCCAGCATTGACTCTGCTGAGCTTGCCAAGCAGAAAGCAGTGCTGGAAAATGTACAGTTTCATAATTTTCCATCTATTCTATTGAATAATTAACTTGAAATCTCTCTTATGTCTACCACCCAGAAATGTAACTGCAGTAATAAAAAAAAAGGGGGGGGGAGGAAGCACCCTTGTGATATAAACCACAGCAAACTGCATGACAGTAACCAAATGTGCAGTGAAGTTGCTCCAGTAAAGCATTTATTCTCTCTTCCAAGGATAGACTTATTCAGTCCTTGTGTTATAACTGAGATAAAGGATAGGCTAACCTAATAGATGGTGCAATTGGATACCTTTTTTTGGTTTGTTTTATTTTGTTATAGCCAATACTGGATGTGGTTTAGTGGATCTAATACACCACATTTGTACTGCATTCCAGAAGTAGAGCCATGCTTTGGCGTCCCACCATCCAATCCCAACATTACAAACCCAATCTTCCCAACTGTGCTTTAGTAGATAAGAACAAAAATGCCCTTCCCAAGAGGCAGCAGATGTGGAATGCTGGATCATAAGGCAGGAGAAGCTGTGCAGGAGCTGGACAGACACCGTCCCCCTTTCGCTGTGCCGGCTGCAAGTCTGGGGAACCGTGGGACAATCTGCAGGAAGATGAGATGGGAAACAAAGTGCATTGTATGGGGTGATGGAGCTCTGAAATAAGAGGTGACTTTAATTGAGAACAATGATGGAATTAAAAGAAATCCCACATTTGTTTGGCAATACTATTGATATTGGGAACGGTATTTTAATTCAAAGCCATCTCTCCATCTTTCCACGAGCTCTGCTGTGCCTCTGGGAGACAGCCTGGAGCAGGAACTTGACTTCTCTACTGCTTAGTTTTGATTTTGACTGTAGCATTTTATCTCTTTATGAAAATTGTTGTAATCAGAATGTCCTAGACCCTTTCCCTGCAGTTTGAAGGCAAACTGGGAATGTGGATTGCTGGTGCATTTTGAAGGGGAAATGCTCTGATAATATGAGGTGAAAGGTTTGGATATGAATGAGGTTGATATGAATGCAAATAAAATCTATTAACAAGAAGCTTTGGGTAAACTTCGACTTTTAGATAATGAGAGAGGGATGGGTTGTTTTTTAAAGTACAGAGAAGCACATTTTCCTGATTTCTCTTCTGCCCCAAATGGAAAACATCTTTTACTGAAATCAGAGTGGTTATTGCATAACCAATGAAAGTAGAATTCCGTTAATAACCTTTGATGATCTCTATTTTAAATTAATCAATAGCACATGGGAAAACCCTGAAATACTGATTTTGTTTCCTCAGACACAAAACTGACCAAATGCCAGTTTAAAATAAAACAAAAGAACTGGCATGTTTTGTAAGTCAACAATTTTTTATTGCCAATTTATTCCTTGAAGGTGTGGGGCTGTAAAGTTGGGATTGTTAGTGGGATGGAGAAGCACAGACTTCAGCTACCTCTTCATTGCAGTGGGTATTGCCAAGCTAATAATGCAGTTACAGGGTGCTGCTTTCAATGAGGGGTTAGTTGTGCCAAAAAAAGCAACACTCATAAATTAGGTCATATATTCATGTTGTCCAATTGTTTCATGTACCAACTTTACTGAGTATTTTCTTTAAGGGTAAAGAATAACCAAGGGTATATTTTACAGACTATTCTTCAAAACAAGTTTCCAAAAATAATAAACACAGGAAAACAAGTTCATATCAGTTATTAAAAACTCAGCTAATAGAATTTAAAGTAAGTAAAGTAAAAAATTTTTTGTAATAGAACAATGGAAAAAATTATCCTTCTTTTCCAGGAGAGCTTTCCATGCTAAATTGCACTCGTGTACAAGAACTGTCAGAATGCTACAGTTTCAGCAGGATGAATGAAGTTTTATATGATAGACTAAAATTTAAACCATGCATATTTTATGACTAAAAAGAAACCATTTATGAAAAAAGAAATCCAACTGCTGGTGAAGGTGAGGTGCAAGGAGTGTCCCTGGGCCAACAGCAATTGTTCTCATTGCTTCAGAAAGGGGGAACAAGCTCCCAGGGAGCTGTTCCTGTTTCCTTGCCCTTCAGTTCTCAGATGGAAAGCACAAACTGTGTCCATCGATTGCTTTGCAGGTACATTTACTGTATACATTTCCAATCATCAAACCAAAGGCTGGGATTTGCTTTCTGTCCAATAATCCTCATTTTCTCTGAAATGGGAACTATTGATCCCTTATATTTCACTTTAATCCAGACTCTTTGTTGCTGAACAAGTACTTTGAAATGTGGCTGTAGGATCATTCTTTCTAAATTAGAGTTTCTCTGCTTGGTTTCTTTCCTGATACAGGTAACTAGTCAAAGCAGAAGTGTTCTTCACATTGAAAACAAACAAAAAAACCCATCTTTTTTTTATTAATGCTCTAAAGTCTAGTTCTTGAGTTTAAGATGAATGCACAGAGTCTCTATGCAATGTATCCTTCAATGCTTAGTAGGCCGTATGAAGAGACTTTAAAGAACATTCTAAGTAGCAACCCAAGCATCACAGAGGCCTGAACTGTCCACCTAAATTAACTCAAATGCTTATGAGGAATGGCTACAGTGCTAAACGTTCTGAATTTCCACCTATTCATCCAGTACCAACCGAGCTCAGAGCAAACTAGGCTGGAGACTGGGGACAGTAGAGGTACAGCAGCACAAGACTTCTGGTTTATATCCTCAGTAATACTCAGGACAGGATTAACTGGCAAAGCAGGACACAATTAAGTTGATCTAGAGATACTAGTACTGCTGCCTCACTCAACAAATCCTCTTTCTGTCATATTAATTATTTACTGAAGCCATTTGCTACTTAAACTGTGAAAGCTGAAACGCATCTGTGAATTTTCCTTTTAATCTTTGGCTAAGGATTTTGTAGTAGATAATCCAGCAGAGTGTGTATGGTGGGTCTGTGATTTCTGATGCCAAATGTATCTGTGAATGAACTTTGCAGCTCTGAAAACACAGAGCTCTTTACGATTATTTGCCAAAAAAGCAATTACAAGCTGTTTGGAGGCTGGTACTTGTGCGCAGTCTCCTTTTATGTTATTGTTAGCTTTAAAGGGAATTCATCACAGGGCGAAGCAGAGCTCCCATCCAGAGTTCAGTCAGAATGCTGGAACATGTTTGCACCCCTCAGCACATGGATGGAAATGTTCAGTTGAAGCAATGCAGGTGGTCAGACTGTGCCCTGGATCACACCAATTCCCAGGGCTTCCCCCAGCCCCGGGCAGCTGCCTGCTGCTCCCACACAGGAACAGGGATTAGTCCAGGGACTGTGCCTTAATTACAGCCTTTCCAAAGGGAGTTTCTGTCTGTGGATGCTCCCCTCTGTGGAGTGTCAGTGCTGCAGAGGAACGAGTCCTTCTCAAGTCCCCAGCACAAGCGAGGCAGTTAAGGAGCAACACTCTGCAGGCTCCACACACTCATCTGTTTCTCTATTCCAGCTCCAGGTTATTGCTGCTCTCAGTGGAATTTAATTCAGTCCATGGGAAGGCTGAGTGATAGTTAAATTTGCATTCTGCACCTAAAATCTTGTTGGAATGACTGCAGACTGGCTGGTGCTGGCTGTAGGAAGAACTATTTCATAATGGGAGCACAGATGTCCTCAGCAAAAATTAAAAAAGCTCATCAAAACTTCCTTTGCTGCCCAGTGAAAAACGCTCCTTGAGATATAGAAAATCACATTTTTAAATGGAAGTGAAACCAAAGTATCTTGTATCATGTTAACAAAGGTGTCTTTTTTGCCACATGGAACTGTTTGTTATCATGAAAAGACTTCATTGCCTTCATTGTTCCATTCTCTTGTAATATTTTCAGTAGTAATAACAGCAAGGGCAATCATTAATGCTTTGCACTTCCAGGAGGGCTTTATAAATGAGAGGCTTCAAGGTTTTTTTTTCCTGTTTTTTCCACTGTTCTCTCTTTCACTTGGACCTTTCCATTTTGTTCAGTGGAGGCTGAAGGTCTCCAGCTTGGCACTGAAGGACCCTCCTGGGTGAAGGGCAGCTGTCTCTCAGTTCTAAAAAACACAAGTCTTTTCCTTGGACACTCCAGCCTGGAGTGTTTGGCTCCGTCCAGGCAAAGAGTTAATCCTTATTCTACAGAAACCATTGGGAAGTTGAAAAATACGACAGTGAAGTAGCAGCAAAATACAGCACGTGAGGAGGATGAGAGAGAACATTGTATTTTCCAATGTTTTTTTTCTGTTGTTGCACCAGAAGAGGAGAGGTGAAAAACTCCGGATCGCTCCCTTTTGTGCTTGCACCTGAGCACTGCAGCATTAGCAAGGAGGAAGAACAGGCAGACCCCTGGACTGATGAGACAGCAGATGTGAGAAAGCATGGAGCGAAAGAACAGCCAAAACGGTGAGAAAGAAATGAAGGAGTTTTGTTCTTTTTTTAAATTTTAATGAGGCTGGTGTTAATACACTGGGGCCTCATTAGCAGCTTACAGACGGCACTGAAGCTGGCCATCTCAAAGCAGCAGCTCTGCCTTTGCTCTTGGTGGACACTTTGAGGGACGTGGTACTGCAGGACCAGGCACAGCCAGCCCGTGGCACTGGTGACATCTAGAGGACTCCAGCTCTCGGCACCAGCCACAGCTTCGTGCAGGGGAAGGATGGGCTTCCCGGCCGTGGGGCATCTCCTGCTGCCAGCTGAGCTCATCTCACAGTGATGTGGCAGAGGACAACATTAAAAATCTCTCCGTGTGCACATGTAACTGCCCCTGAGGAAACTCTCCACTGTAGTTTCAGAGTTCATTAACTGAGGGTGTAAATTGCACTACTGCAAGCAGGGAATAGGCCACAACCTGCTACTTCACTGCTGTGATTGACTTATCAGGAGCCTGTGTCTGGGGAAGCTCTGACACCATCCCCACAGCTGGGGTCGAGTGACAGTGTGTGACACAGAGCAGATGCAGCTGCTGTGCTCTGGGAGCATTTCCCCTGTTCTCTTCCCAGTCACTTGATGGTATCTTGCCCTGGAAGCAGTGCACAAATAATCATATCACATAATTATGACCACAACTGCAGCTACAGTGCATCGATGCCTCTATTTCCTGCAGTCCTAATGACAAGCAGGTGTCAGGCAACACGAAAAAATACACAGAGAAGGTGTAAGTGGGAGCTCCAACTGCTCTGCAGGGCTGCTGCTTCCCAGCTCTTGTGGGAACGTCACTGCAGTACCTTCCTGAGAGCCTGGGTTTGCTCAGCCTCCGTGGTCCTGGCAGCTCCGACTCTCCCTTGGCTCTGGAGTGTGTTGGCACAGAGGTTCAGTGGCAGAGCTGCCAGGCTGCTCCAGGGCTTGCTGGAAGTGGGGACACCAGCCTTCCCCATGTCCCCTGTCCTGTGCAGCCAGCGGTGCTTTCGTGTTCTGTGCTTTTTTCACCAAGTAAAGTAGATCCCTTGTTTCTCTGACATTTTCTCCTTTAAAGATGCATGAGAACAGTGAAGACTAGCAGGCAAAGTCAGCCTGACCCAGTGCTTCAATGGCAAATATTAAACTGCAGCGCTCAGAGAAATTATGAAATCTCTACTGGTAGAATTTAACAACCTACTTACACTGGAGCCAACCAGGACAGATTTATAAAGCTGTAAAATCAGCTAATTCTGTTTTAAATTATTTCAGAACCTGAACAGCACAAGCTGTCTTTTAAAATCAAAGGGCAAATTTGACATTAAAAAATGAGATTATACATTGTAGCCAAAATTAAATGCTGTTGACCCAATCATATAACAAGTATTTGTGAGGAATAGCAGGGACAAGGATTTCTGGGATCGTTTCCACTCAAAGAGAAAATTGATGGTAGTCTCCATTTCTCTCAAGCCTCCAGACCTCCATGCTATTCTAAAAGTCCTCTTCCACATGACATCCTTCCATGCCCACAATACCTCCCTGCTACTTGTTTGCCCTTTCTCTTGCTCACAAAGTGCTGTGGGACCATCAGTGCCCAAATCAGCTGGGTCCTTGTTTGCAGAGTGTTTCTCAGAAACCCCCTTGGGCTGCAGAGTCAGGCCTGGGACTTGCCACACTTCAGGTTTTAGTCACTCAAACCAGAGGTCTGTAATTGCTCCATCGCTAAGGCTGACAGAGCAGCGTGTAGCCCTGTTACCCACTTCAGTTCAGCCTTGTGTTAATTCCGTGAATAAGAGCACTGACATACGATACAGGGTTTGCAGCACGGAGCTTTTAACCAAAGCAGGATGCTGGCTGAACTCCAGGACATACAGTTGTTCTCTGCTTATTACACTAAACATGCAGTTATGTTATCCAAACTGTACATCTGAGTAAGAGTTTGCTGCTTCAGCTGAAACGCTTTGCTCAGATCTTACTTGCTTTTTCCAAAAGGTTGTGTGATGTCTTCAGACACTGATTCAGAGATGAGTGTTCGTGTCCTACTGCTTTAATTAGTCACATGGACTGAGGAACGCGCTTGCTGTGAAGCAACACAGGCTGGCTTCAACCTTCTCCTTCAGAAAGGCGACTCGTGCTCCTTTAGGATACGAGGACAGCCGCGGCATTGGAAGGACGATCGCTGAAGGAATTGCATGTTTCACAGGGAACACGGTCATTGCCAACCGAGTTTTCTAAGTGCTCGCCCTTGCTGCTGGCCGGGGCTGTCTGTGAGTCCTTTATCGCCCCGATGCGAGCGCTGTTATTGCAGCATCACTCGCCCCGGCTCTCGTTCCTGCCGCAGGCGCTATCTCAATGCGTGAAACCACACGGGCTTGTTTTTTCCTACCCGGGTTGATAAGAGCCAACAGATGTCAGTGCAGCCTGAACAACACGGGGCCGTGCTCTGTTCAGGGCTCTGCTCCTGCAGAAACATCCCCGGGTGGGAGTTCCGCCGTCGGATGGCTGCGGATACCTGGGCGAGGGGGAGAGCGGCGCCCAGAACAGTATCGGTGTGTTAGGGGAGGCTGCACAGGCTCTCACAGCTAAAAATACCCGCCCAAGTATTTTTAAAAACACGTTCGAGGGTCCTTATAAACACACGGACTTTGTTGACAGAACAAGACTGCTCATTTATGTTGTGTATTATCCTTGAAAACCTGCTCTGTTTGTGCAGGGAGTCCCATGACAACCTCGGCTTGCTGAGGGTGCCACAATGATCTCAACAACAAATGTGTCCCTTTATCTGCTGGAGAGGGACAGAGGGGAAGCAGGAAGTATCTGCAGGCTGTAGGGAAAGCAGTTAAGAAATGCGAATAAACTGCTTTATCAAAATATTGCTTTGCTGTTTTCACAAGTGCAATCCCAGTGGCTTTCTAGCCCAGCTCAGGGCGCCTCTTCTATGCCAAGTTAATGCCAGATTTGTGTGTAAAGCCCAGCAAAATCAGTGGAATTGGCTCAGTCATCTGGTTAAGTAATGTCTGAATGGAGGGGATTTGACAATGGGATTTACTCTTTTCCACCTGAAGCCATAAATACGTTTTCAGGCGGCAGCTGTAGGACAGAGAAGGCCGCTCTAGAGAACTTCACACATGGTCGGGGGGGGGGGGGGGGTGAGGGAAAGTGAAAATATTTTGATATCCCTAAAAGAAAACTTGGGCATGAAGCCACAAACCGAGATAATCAGGGGAAAACCAACCATTACGATAGCCAAGGGGAAAGGTAGCAAGTTTTATTGTATTTGAGACTGAAAAGTTTGTACTTTGGAGCTTGGATGGTGATACTGGCTGGTTCTGTGCCTGATCTTCTATCCCTCACTGCATTGTCAGGACCAGAGAGAGGACAAATGCTGGATATGGGGATGAAAGATCTCATGGAAATCACCGTGGGATAACTCACCTCTGCATAAAGTTAATCAGGATATGAATAAGTCAGATGTTTATCTATTCAGCTACACACCACACACAGTGAAGTGCAGAGCTTTGCTCCTGGAGTCCAGGACTTATCCCTGTGGCTGATGGGAACCAACATGGACTGGAAGGGTGTCAGTCAGAACTGACATTTAGACCAGGACATCGTCCCCTCCCCCAGCTGTATCTACATGCTCCAGTCTCTCCAAATAAAGACTTTGCCTTTTTCATACATGGAATGGACTTGGATATCCTAGATGGAGGTGGCTTTGCTCAGCCCACGCCCCATGAGCCCAGGTGGAAGCTGAAAGCTGCTGTGCAGGAACAGCAACACTGTTTGTTGACCATGTCTCCAGACACTTTGCCATGGCTAGAAGCACCAATACCTCTTGTCATTTTATATCTGAAATACATTTCAAATGGAGCTAATTCTACCTATCGTGCCTTATCTGTGCATCACAATGTTTACTTTACAGATGAGCCACCTTTTAGATTAAGAGATGTGACGAGGCCAGTGACAGTGGCTTTGTGTTATAGGTATCAGGAGCTCTTGATTTTCAGATTTCTTCAGAAAGAAGACAAAAAATTAACAGTTTGGATTTATACTTAAACAAGGATTTAGGAATCCATGATTGAAATTAGGCACTTAGTCACCATTTTAGATCCAAACTACAATGTAGGAAACAGAGAAATGACAGCAAAATAGGAGTTAAGTGAAGGAAAGAACCAAAAGCAAAGACCAGATAGAACCTGCTTCAGCTAAAATGAATGGAAAACTCTCACAGTCTGCAGTGGGTGTTTAGTCATATAAACACTGAACAAATCCCACAAATGTAGATTTCTCTCCTTATGCCCATAAAGCCTTGTTTTGTAACTGGGTGGCAGGATTTATTTTCAGGAGTGCTCAGCACCCTTTGTTGCTCCAGCCAGACAGTGCACAGCAGTTTCAAGAGCTAAGCCTTTACTCAGATGTCTTTAACCACCGTGCCAGGCTACAGCCACCTACACTGGAAAAGCTGAGTGCAAACTGAGGCCCTGGAGAGCGGCTGCCTGTGGGAGGGCAGTGCCAGCAGCAGGGCTGACACATGCTGCTTTGCACCAAGAAATGAGGCTTGTACATATGGATCACTAAAAGGGGTGGGAGTTTGAGTTCAGTCAATTATATTCCTTCCCAAGGTACAAATAAATGCAAATTTTACTCATCTACATTTCTCTTGTTGTCAAATTTCCTAGTGTTGATCCAACTATTTTTGCTTGTGTCCATGTGTCTTCTTTTAATGTTGAAGTCTCACAGTTGCTGCCTCTTTTCTTTTCTTCCTTAATATTTTCTGCATTCCCAAATGACCCTCTGCTTTTTAACCTCTCCCCTTTCCCACCCCAGTTTCATGGTAGAAACAGCAGAATAAATATGCAGAGAGATCTGCAGCCCAGTGCTCAGGGAAGGACAACTGTCTATTCCCTTCCTCCCTCCTGTCAGGAAGAGGCAGATCTTGAAGGTAATTTCCTCTTCTATCTTTGAAACTGCTGATTTCAAAAAGCTGTCAGTCTGTGTCATGCAGTCTTACCCAGGTGAAACATGTGACTTTACCCTTGCTGTCACTTTTGGCCACTAGCTGAAACTGGTGTAAGCAGGGAAATGATGAACTGTGCCTGGCATTGTTAACAGCTGGAATTCAAGTAACTACGTCTATGCTGTAACCACGGGCAGGGCCATAGCCAGGGCTACAGCAGGATATGAGATTTCTGATTTCCTGAAACAAGTAATTTGTAAGTTTTATGAGTTATTCTAGGGGTTTGGAATAATAGGATGAGGGAAAGCCTGTCTTCCACTTTGGAATCCTACTTCATTCTCAGATTTCCATTTCAGAGGATGGACATTACAGCCAAGAAAGGCTTGGTGTGCTTTGCAGAACTTGTCACCTGCACTGAAAGTTTTCAGAGTAACCAAACCAAGACAGGCTGACCTTAAACTTGTCTTGCTGTGAATTGCACCAACAGGAAAACTCTACCTGCCTACCCCGAGTCAGGAGAACAAACTTATAGGCTGAATGTTCCTACTAGTTTGTCATTTTAGTTTTTGGGTTTGTTTGTTTTATTCACAGTCCTCAGGAGAGTTCCCTTTCCTTTTTGCAGGTGGCACATGGAGAGATCCCCACAAACCAGCCTGTTTCAAAGAACTGTCCTGTCTGCAAGTATAAGATGCATCTCATCTCAGTGTCTCTCCAAAAAGCACAGGAAGAGAAAGAAAACTATTAATAATGTTCTAGGCTGACCTTTACATTTTCTTGTTATACTACAATCTCAGGGGTGTGTTCATCAAAAGAACGAACTCTGGGTCCCAGAGGAAAAGGCATTACAACAGTGGAGACAGAATGAGTCATGTGGGCATCTCGAGCCTGATGTGAGGTGGATTAATTGCTGCAACAGGCAGCAACTGCTGCTGAACCTTGGGCTAACAGTGATGTGCAAACTGAACTTCCCTGCCGTGTAGTGATTTCATTCTTACACTTACCAATTGCTGTAACAATTCCAGGAGATTTTGAAAGAGAAATTTGCATCAAGAAGACACCTAACTTGTGAGCAAGCACTGAGAGGAGAAACGGAGATTTCAGTGAGAACGACACGGGCTATTTGCAGAGGACAGGCTACAGCACAGAGAGCTGGTTGGAAAGCTTCAACTCCAGAGTGCAGGATGTGTGGCCAGGCCCCAGAGACCATTAGTCATCTCATAAGTGAATGCTCAGAGCTGGCCGGAGATGAGTAGAAAATACAGCATGACAAAGCTGGCAGTGCTGTGCATGGACCGTGCTGCCAGGGAAGGGGGCATGGCCCCAACCGGCATCATCACCCCAGGCCAGGTAAACTGAGAGGACTGAGGAGGTGAATGTGAAGTTTGTTGTCAGAAGGCAAATGTGGTGCCTCCAGAGGAAGTTCATCAGTAACTTCTCCACTGGATGACGGCATTGGTAGAAAATAACAAGAAGTCACTGACAAATATGTGCGTGGCAGGAAGTGAATTAAAAACGGGGCATGAAAATGGCACAGGTGTTGGTGCCATGTCCTTCTTTCCAGTAGGCTCAGGTGTTGTGTTGAAGAGCTCAGGCGCAGTGTCCAAGCTGGACACAGCTCTCTGTGGACCAGCGCTCTCCCCGCCGCCGCAGCATCCTCACGATGGGATGTCGGCTCAGGTCCCGACCTGGCAAAAGCCGGGGTGAAACGTCAGGCCAGCGCTGGCTCCGGCGGTTTGGGGTGCGGGGAATGGGAAGCGCTGACCCCCAGCTCTCCCCGCGGGGCGGGAGGGGGGTCCGCAGACAGCCCGCAGGTCCCCGCCGGCCCCGGGCGCTGCGGGACGCGACCCCCGCTCCTCGGGGGGGGCAGGCGGGGGGCGCGGCGGCCGCTCCCCCGCAGGGCCGGCGGCTGCGGCGGGGGCCGCTTTCCAGAGAATACGGTAAACATGTCCGCATCACGTGCGGCCGCTCCCGCCGGCCGCGGCGCGGGACCGGCCGGGAGGGCGGGACGGGACGGGACCCGCGCTCCGCGCCCGGCCGAGCGGGGCCGCTTTAAGAGGCCGCCGGGCGCCGCCGCCTCGCCCTGCCCGCCCCGGCGGAGAGCGATGCCCGCGGCGCCGTAGGGCGGGCGGCTCCGGCACGATGGGGCTGTGCTACAGCCTGCGCTCCCGCCTGGCCGCCGCGCACCCCTCCGCGCCCTACGGCAGCCGCGGCGAGCCGGACACCCCCGCGCCGGCGGAGCACGGGGACCCGCAGGTGCGGCACCGGCTGCGGCAGGACCTGGTGGCCAAGGAGCGGGCGGACAAGAAGCGGAGCAAGAGCATCGACAAGACCCTGAAGGCGGAGAAGCGCGAGTACAAGCAGACGCACCGACTGCTGCTGCTGGGTGAGCGGGGCGGCGCAGCCCGGCGCGGTTCGGTTCAGCCCTGCCCGGCAGGTGCGGGGCCCGAGGCCGCTGCCGGTGCCCGAGCGGGCGGAGGGGGCGGCGGCCGCGGGGGCTCCGGGGCGGGGCGGGCGCGCACGTGGCGGCGGCGCCGGGCGGGGGCTCCGGGGCCGGGGGCTCGGCGGGGCTGCGGCAGCGCGGGGGGAACGCGGCCGGGATTTGCGGGGGTACCGGGGGTACCGGGGCTGTGGGGGGGTCCGTGGCCGCAGGTGCCGCTGTGTACGGTAGGAGCCGGTGGCCGGCCCGAGGGAAGGAGCAGCCTCCGCACCCCCGTGAAGGTGATGCTCGGCGCCAGAACGGAGCCGCGGCCGCCTGTCCCCACGCTGGCTGCTCACACAGAGCCACGCAGCGGGACCGCGGCAGCAGCAGCGGTGGCTGAGCGGGGGCGGCTCTCCCGTAAGGAGCCAGCCCGAGTTTTCTGTGTGCGGGAGTGATTTGCCGTTGTCTGCTCCGCCTCCCCGAATGCACAGCGGGGAGATGCAGCCTCTCGGGCTGCGCGGTTCCATCCAGCGCTGCCCCGTGCACCAGCCCTTGTTCCCTGCATGGCAGCTCGTCCCTGCCCTGGGCTGCGCAGGGCTCACGGGCGGGGATGCTCCTGCACGGTGACAGCACCGGCAGTGCCTTCCCGAGGGGTGCCTTATGGAAAGGCAATTTATTTATCCAATTGTGTGATGTCTGACCTTGTGTGGTACACGACCCCAACCCAAACAGATGTAGAAAGTCATGTATTGGCCTTCAGGTAAGTCGAAGGAGGCTGGAAATGTTTCTACTCCTTCTTCCCCCAGTGCAATGCAGGTGGAATACAGGTTACCCTGAACATCTTGGAATAATAGAGAATATTTTCAAATGTTCACAAATAACTTAAGCGCTTCTCACCCTCAGAGCGTGCGTGGTTCCGCAGGACATAAACAGCAAAATTTGGCTTTCATCTTTTTGGTGTGTATATGCAGCCTGTAACAGAGGAGTTGAATTGTAAGGAGCTTTAGAAAACAATACTGGACCTAGTTTTCTGCATCTTGGTGGTAAAAGTTTCTATTCCAGAAGCAGAGCTTCTTTTGATGTGGTTGCAGCTATACTGATGCAAGTCTGTTCATAAAGGTGTCCCTCCTTCTCGTGGGAAGGGGGTTGAGCTACACTTGTGGGAAGAATAAAGCTTGTGTGCTGTGACTGTTGGTCAGGAATCACATCTCTACCCAACGTGCATTCCTTCCAAGCACACAATACCTGTAGGGATATTATCATCTGGTGTTTGGTTTTAATGTATTTCCAGTTTGTTCTGTCATGAATAAGTGTATGAAGGAGGAGCCGTGAGAACTTTTCTCTCTTTGTAAATTAAATAACTCAGAAAAAAATCCAACAGCAGGGCTAGTTTTGATGTTAATCTGCAAGCCTTTAAGTCATAAAAGCTATCTTATACAGGCTTCTGTGGCGATATTTCAGTTGCCTGGTTTTTAATAAAGAGCTGGGTTTTGCTGCTATGACATTGAACAGTGAGTGGGTTAAACAACACATCTGAGTGGTTTGGAGTTGTCTATGGTGAAGCCAACAGAGAGAGCTTTCTTTGTCGAAGTACTGATTTATAAATCTGATGGATATGAGTCAGTGTTATGCTGGCAGTCGTTTATTATATTTCAGCCTGGACTTGAATAGCAGGAAGTCACTTTTTGGCCCTCTTGGAAATCTTGGGATGCCTAACAGACCCATTTCCCTGCTCCTTGCATGGGGACTGTCAGTTTTCTAGTTAGCTTCCTTCCCTTGCTGCTTCTCCCCTGCATCCCGCTCTCACTGTTGCTTTGAGAATTTTCTGCCTCTAAGCTGGAGTATGAAGTTTGGGGTACATTTGGTGATCTTTCATGTGCATCAGCAGGTATTGCTGCCACAGCTGAGTGTGTCTGTGCTGAGACTGCACAGATGCTTAGGGATTGCACACACAGAGCAGGACAGTGATGCTTAATGAGGGGGCAGGAACATCCAGCTGAGATTTAAAGCTGCAGCTGAGTCTTCCTCTAAGGAATGGAGTTAGGGTGGGGAAAAAGTGCAGAGCCAGGAGTGTCTCCTCACTTGGGCTGAAGCTCAATGGCAAAAGCTGCAGTAGATACTTAGAGTTTCTCATTTGTGTTCCCAACTTTTTAGGCTGACGTGTAGGAGTGCATTGCTGACATGGACAGTGAAGGACACCGGGGTGCCAGCTCTTTCTTTGAGAGTAACAGATTTAAATGAAAACTGCTCTGTTGCTTCAGGTCTGCCCTGTCCCTAAGGCTAAACTATTTGTAACATATGGCTGCAGTAGCTCATGCACTTCCAAGGGCTGTGCTGGGAATGTGGAGTGTTCCTTCCTATGGTCAGCTGTACAGGACACAGGGAGTGCACAAAGTCACTGTGCTGTGTGTTTTTGTGTTGTAGTGTGTGTGTAACATACAAGTCTGTTACTCAGAGTACCACTCAGGTTATGCTCTTCAGCACAACTGGTACTTATCTTCCCACATTGTAGTTCCCTTTTTTGGAAGGAGAAGTTAATAATTTTATCTGGGTGTTCAGGGGTGTGCAGTGTAGTTACTCAGTGGACAGCTTTATGCCATTAATTGATTTAGGTTTCTTTAATAAATTTTCAGTCCTTTTTCATCACCACAGTTGTATAAGGTAAATTCCCAAGCCCTGGAACTTCTCTTAATCACAGTAGAGCAAAGATCTTGCATCTATTCTGTTTTGGGACGATAATATGACTTTGTACTTGCCATAGAGTAGAGTTTTTTTACTTTGTTTTTGTGAAATGCTCAACCAGGTGTAATCTCACTGGATTTTGTTTAGTGAACTGTACAAGTCACAACTTCAAGATTACAATCACTGTTATGTTGGCAGCATAGTGTGAGGGATACTACTGGGAATAGGAGGTGATTTTTCACTGCATGGGGGTTGTTTTTTTGTTTGAGAACAATCCTGGCTCTAAAAGTGAAAGTGTGGTTATGGGGGAAAAGATTTTACACTTTGTCATAAAACAATTCTATTATGTGTGTGCTTTCTTACTGGTGGCAGTAATGTGGGTTTTCCTCTATCTTTTTCTTTTTTTTTTTTTTCTTTTAAAGACTTTAGAGAATGAATCTGGCTCGCTATAAGAGAGTGTACTTGGGCTGGTCCCCTCTCAGTGCTTTGCCAATCTCTGTGTACTTCGCTTTTTCACTCTCTCAGGCTGAACTCTTGCCTATGTAAAAAGTACTTGTAGCTTATTCCCATCTTGAAAAGGAGCTGTGGCTATCAATATACCAATAGAGATATATGCACTTGCCACCCTAGATTTTTATATTAAACTACAACATATAAAATAATGGCCATTCTGAATCTTCCCTACATCAGTGCTTAAGTAAAAACGGTTTTAAGCAAAATATTCATGATGGTGCAAATATGAATATAAGATATGCAAATGGGAAGTTTTTATGAGGAAGTATATTATACAGAAGAAAAACACACTTTAAAAAGCTGGGGAATACCAGCATGAAGACTGACCACAGTCACCCTGTCTGTGTGTGCTGCATGGTGAGCCCCCTGCCTGCCATATAATTAAAGACTGCCTTGTATGGTTTACATTGTATTTTTTTCCACAGGGCTGGTGCTTCATTCAGGGCACAAGATGGATGTTGTGCAGTGAATGAGCAGCTATTCAATATTCTTGTCCTCCTCATACAATGTGTCACCCTGTGCCCTATTTGCGACACTCCGTCCATACCCTGTACTGAATAAAGAACTGTTGAACTCTTCATGCTGCAGCACTGATCACTGCAGGGACTGAATGGTTTGCAAATGTCAGTGCATGGCACTGCTGTGAAATGAGGTGGTATCCTCCTCCTTTTGTGGATGCTGGAAGGGGAAATGCCACCAAAGACTGTAAAGTTGAAATTGTCTGAAGATACCACTGATTTTATATGCCCTGTCTTTGCCAAACACTAATTTTAATCCATAGTACTCAACTTTTTTTTGTTGTTTTTTTTTTTAAGTAAACATTTTCTGTATTTAGAACATGGACCTCATTGTTGTGAACACTCAGTGCTTTTGCAAAGTGAGCTTTAGGTGCTCTGAAGTGCAGCCCAGGAGCGAGAAGCACAGCTGGTTATCCCTGATGGAAGCTGCATGCTGCTCTGCTGGTCAGGGCAGCTCTGTAGCAGACTGAAGCTGGCCTGGTTCTCCAGGGCAGCATGTAATGGCAAATCCCACAAAATATTCCTTCTCTTGTGGTGATTCCCTATCTTGCTAGCTCACAGGGAGGTGGTGATCCTGGCACTGCTTCTCTCAGGATGGGGTGGGGAGAGGAAGACACCCAATTATAAAGACAGGCATGTGCTCAAGCACTTGACAAAATTCCATCTTGTTGACAATATTTTCATTCACTTGCAACCAGTTTGTTTCTTGTGCCCCGTGTGTTGTGAGCTGCAGGAGAGGGCACACAACCTGCTGAAAAACCTGTTATTCTTATCAGAAGGTAATGTAATAGATGTACAGGACAAAATAGACTAAAAATGTAGAAGGAATCTTATCCTGGTGCTTCCTAATTCTCAAGAACAAGATTTTTGACATTAAATATGTTATACCAAGTTGGGATTAAATTTCCCCTTCAAGAAAAGCAGGAATAGGACCAAAAAAAAGTCCTAGGGGATGCCTGTGATAGGGATGCCTGTGATGTGTGTATCTTGTAGCTGCCTGCACACTGTGATAATTGCTGGAGAGGCAGCAGTGTGCACTTCTCCAAAATGGACGGTCTTTAGTGGTGAAGGAATTACAATATTTTCCAATAGGGCCCCCAGTAATTACCAGATACTACAAGAACACTTGGAATGGGAATCTCTGTGGTTTCCATCTGCCCAGTACTTCCCAGTGCAGACATGACAATCCTGCTGTGGACAGCAAGGAGGTGGAATGCTAATTATGGGCCTTCCTTTGCAGTAGGGAGCCTCTGCAAGAGGAGTCCTACTCAGTTCCCACTGCTGTATCCAAAATGTGATGCCTGTTCAGCTGGTAAATGGAGATCTTCTGGATTGGAATATGGTCACCCCAAACAAAAATACCTGGAAAGTTTTGCAAACTTTAAGGAAGATTTACCCAGCGTGCAAGCAATGCTGGCTGCACCTGTGATGTGATTTGGGATTGTCTGCTGAACCTCAGAACAACTTAGTGTCCTCGGCAGTGGCACCTCTATGCTTTAGATCACTTAGTAAAGTCTTTTCTCTCCTGCTCTCATTTTAAATTTCATAGGAAGGAGAGAAGCAAGCTACTTCTCATTTCCTGCTCTGTTTTGTTCTGTTTTGGTTGGTTTTGTTTTCGTTTGGGTTTTTCCTTGAGAGCTCCTGATAGTGACTCTCCTCCACATAAACAAAAGGATCCTTAGTCTCAGGCAGACACATGGTGTGGAGAGCTTCAGCCAGGGTATTTGAAGTTTGGCAAGGTTTGAGCTGCTTCAAACAGGGTCTGGCAATGGAAGGTGTCTAAAAAGCTGGAGCTGCACCGCTCTGAGTGTGTGAGGATGGAGGGCTGCTAATGGATGGCAATGCTGTGTGAGGCAAGGTGGATGTTCTCTAGAGGGATCTGAACTGCAAACGAATTCCTTTCATAGTTGTAGCTAATGCTGAGGGGATGCTCTGTGCATGTGTAAGCATGGATTTTTTTTTGGGAAGGGGGTGAGGAGTCTGTAGGATCCCCTGATCCCCAGGACCAACCATGCCTGTGCAGTCACACAGCAGCATAAATGTACACAGTTTCTCCCTTTCCCCAGCAGAGATGCCATCTCTGTGTAGTGGTAATCTGTTTTTTTCACTCATTAAATGCCTGGTGGCATAAAGATCATCATCCATCACTCTAGCAAGGCTGCATTCATCTGTAGCCATGGATCTAATTTTCAGAGTTATCCAAGACGTTTTAAAGCTAAAACTCCACCCCAACAGTGCTCTCTTTTTGACTTGACTTTTTTCAGCTTGTGATCCTGTTGCTTGGTCAGCACCATCTGCTTCCAGAGCAGGCAAAATGTCTTGCTTGCTTCTGCGCAAATGCTGCCACCATTCTCCACTGGGACATCTTAAATTGAGCTGTCTCCTGTGCAAGGGCTTCCCTAGAGGAAAAGCCTTGAGGAGTGCAGTTAATTACATGCAGTTCTTCCCTGGCTCCCTTAAATTTGGGAGTGTCCGTATTCACAAATATGCATGATTTCATTGAATTTCGTTCGAATTGCCACAATTTAAGAATGTCAGGAAAAGAGCTTGGCAATTCCCTGGTGTGAGGACAACGCAGATACTTTTCATGAGAAAGGCCAGTTACCAGGCATGTAAATCCATGATGGTTTAGATATTCAGACCTGAGGAATGTGTCTTGAGAAGTTGAACTCCACGACTTATTCTTATTGCTCCTCTGCTCAGTGAAGCATTTGAGAACCAAGCCATGCAAGCTTTATAAATAGCTCAGCCAAAGTTTTCTTTACTTCCTCTAATGTGTTCCCTCTGCAAAGAAAACTCACAGTGTCTGTGTCTGGGCAGCATTTTAAAAGATCTGTATGTCACTAAGAGGACAGAAAAGTCGATGGATATTCTCTGCATTGAGGAATGTGGGGAGGCAGCAGGTGTCACACAGATGTCAGAAAGTTGATATTTTTATTTTGCCAAGTGGAGGAAGGGGATGCTGAGGAGAATGGGTTGGTCCCTAGCGGGGAATAAGATGCAGTTTTACGATCTACAGTCTTGCTCTGTTTAGCCACATTTCCTGGAAATGGCTACACAGTGGCTACAATTTTCCACACAATTCCTGGGAAAGCCATTACATTCTGATTACAAATTGGAGGCAAAGTTGGGGGGGTCCTCCCACTGAAGGACCATTCCTCCCCCTTTTCCCCATCCTAAGCACAATTAAATACTCTTGCAAGGGGAGTTTGCATACAGAATCATAGACAACACACCAACTAACCAAACCTGGTGCCTCCCACCCCAGCACACATCCATCCCATGAGGCTGAGCTTGGCACTGGGCTGGCAGCGGATTCAGCACTATTTTCAGAATCCAAATCCACATATTTCTACCCCAGCACAGCTTCACACGGGTTGGTTTGTGCATAGTAATGCTACAGCAGCTTCATGGCTTTGGCCTCAAGGAAGTACATTGGATTCAGTGGAAAAACAAATGAAGGGAGAGCCCAAGCCCTCGCCCATCCTGTGTGAGCCCTGTGTGGGGATGGCATTTTTCAGTGCCAGTGGGAACGAACTGTGGGAGTTGCTCCTGGAAACGTCACCTGCAGCTTCCCCCTGGGAACAAAGGTGATTTATGTGTAAAGTGGACTTCTGACAGTGTAACTCAAAGTGTTTTTATGTGACTTTTATGGCAGAGGCTTTCTTTTTAAAGCGTAATTTCAGACATACCAAAGAGCTTTCAGAGCTGTTGCTGGATCCTCCTGCCCTGCACTGTCCTGAGCAGTGCTGTGATCCCACATCTCCATCCCTGGCCACTGTCACAGCTGCGCTTCCTCTGCATTATGTTACAGGAGACTTAAACCCAAATAAGTTGCTTTTATAATGTAATACTTGCATTTTGAGAGCATTCCTTTGACTTTGAAATCAGTCATATCTTGCCCTTGTGCTGTTTGACTGCTGAGGCTACCTTGCAGAGGAGCTTGTGAGGTGTGTGCTGCTCCCTTGGGCAGCCAGAAACCTGAGCCTTAACTGTAAATTGTTCCTGTCACATTGCAGAGATTTTAGATTTCATTGATACACTGGAACAATTTGGATCATGGGCTTGCTGCTGATGAATGTGTGTTGTGTGCCAGCCCCTGCAGGGACCAAAGGCTGGTGGAAGGGATTCTCCAGGCTTTAGTCCTTTCTGACTCTTCAGTTTTGCTTATGGCAGTTTGAATGGGACACAAACAACTGGGAAATCCTGACAGTCACTTTGTTGGAGATGATGAGCTGTGCTGGCTTCTTGGTGGAGGTGACAAACACATCTGAGTCCACATGCCCTGGAGAACAGAGAGCCTGGAGTGGAAACCAGCAGCTTCTCTGTCCCCAGGCTCTCACAGAATGTGGGTGCTCTGGTCCCTGGGGCACACAGGGCTTGGACAGCTCTGATGGGGAGATGCTGCTGCGGAAATGAGAGAAAAAAAGGCACTTTTTAGGGTTTGACCTTCTCTTTCTCTGTGTCATCCTCATTGCATGTACACCACAACCTCTTCCTCTTCCCTACCCCACCCCCCACCGAACACAGTTTTTAGTTTGTGGGCTGTATTTGTTTGGGTTTGCATTTTTCCTGGTCGCTTTTCATGCTGAAATCTCAGGATCACTGGTTAGCCGGGAGGTTTTCAGGAGCACGGAGGGATTTGTGGGACTGGGACTTAACAAGGGGAGGAAATGTAGACACTGAGGAGAAGGGCACGGTATTGTGAGCTAAAAATCTGCATTCAGAAGTTTTGGGTTTTTTATAAATACCAGTTAAAACTGTCTGCTTGGAAGAAAAATGCTCCATGAAATACTGTCTTGATGCTTTCCCTGCCTTACCTCCACACAGGAAATTCACCATTTGATAGAACTGATTTGTCTCTGCTGATGAAAAGCATGGAACAAATTCCTTTTAGACTTTAAAAGTGGAAAGATATTTTCTCCCCTGATCCCTTAACACTATCTGTGCTCTCATTTCTCTCAGCTTCTGTGAAGTTCAGCCTCATCTGTAGCATTTTGTGGTTTTAGGTGGTGAGTGATGCAGGACTTCACTTGCTCATGTTTCAGAAGAGTATGTATTTGTTTTTAACCGCACTTCAGATATTCACAAGGAAAATGCTTCTCGTCTGTTTTCCCCAAACAAAAATAAACATGAAATTTGAGTGGATAGTTCTTAAACATGTATATATCCTTGTGATTCCAATGGGATTATTCAGGTGAGCAAGGGCAGTGTCCGCTGTCCCCTCAGAGCCAGTGGGAACAGTGAGTCACCTGTGTGCTGCCATCCCACCTGGACACTCCATGCCCTGGGCAAGGCACAGGGACACACCTTGAAACTGGGTGTAACCCACTTCAGTGCAGAACCAGCCAATGTAGCCTGAATATCACTGTCAAGCGCAAATGGGAGTTTTATGGTACAAAGGAATTTAAGAAAATGTTATTTGAAACTTTGTTTGCCGTTGAATTATTCTTCTTTAGAAGGTTTGAGAATCCATTGTTTCTAGTAGAGGTCTAAGCAAAATCTAAATACTGCAAAGGTATTTAGTGTTCAGGATTATTTTGGGAGGGGGCTGAGGAAAGGCCTGATAGGTTATGTACTTGACCACATGTAGTTAAAAATATTATTTGGAATATAAACTTCCTTGTCTGAAGACCAGCTTTATGCACTAAGTCAAAAAGCACAAAAAGCAGTTCTCCTCCTGGGCTCCATAAGTATACCTTAATGCTGCTGAATCCTGGAAATTATGCAGGGCATGCTTTTTAAATGTTGATTTTGACTTCTTGCCTGGGACCAAGTGTAAAGTCTTTCCAAGGAAATACTTAGAAGACTTGCAATGAAACCCAAAAGCTGCTGCCAAACCTTAGTTTTTAGAAAGGGAGTAGGGGGCAATCTAGCCTGTTAAAACCTTCCAGTTGTTTGTAATTAAATCCACTTCTTCTGTGCACAATAAACATATACTTAGAAAAAGATCATTTTACATAATACTTACGTGGTTTAGTGCTGCTTTTCAGCTGCTAAAAATCAAGCAGTAGGTTTGCTATTTTTGTCTGGGAAGGTTACTGAAAGCTGGGAAGGCAGGGCTGATGCAGCTGTGCCACCGCAGTGGCACGGATCCGTGTATCCAGTGGTGACACACAGAGCGAGCCAGGGAATCCTTTTCTCATCATGAACCATCTTTCCCACTAGTTCAAGTTTGTTTTGGATTGACAGGGATGGGAATGAAGAGGAGATAAAAATATCCTGTCCGCACGTCCCTCCTTGCCAGCAGCAGCACCGCTCATGGCTTTGGTGGAAACTCTGGGATTGCAGGAGCTTCTCATCACTTTGGGGACTGGCAGGAGGCAGGACCACCAAATCCTCATCACCCTGAGCTTGGTCTGCCATGGTTCATTCAGGATTGTTTCAAATTCACTGCCATCATTCATCTGGAGGATGGGACATTAGGGTGAGGGGGACAGCCCAAGTGTGAGTTTATCCAAGAGAGAAATTTTATATTCACCCTTGACTAGGGAGGGGATTTTCTTCCAGGATGGCATGGAGAAATTGTCAGTTTTTACTGGGCAGGTTGCAGGAGCTGTTGGGTGCTGAGATGGAACATATACAAAGCATAAAAAGAACAGAGAGGAGCAGCTTAGAGGTATTATCTGATAAGTGACATAAGAAAAACTATGAAGCCTTGTAGAGCAGATTTGTTAGGATTTGAGATGAAAATCCCTGTTGCTTGCTGAGATTATCCCCCCAGCATATGGCAGGGAATGTAACAGAGATGTTGAATTAGCTGCTAATGATCTGGACACCTCTTGAAAACAGATGTTTGTAGTCCCATATAACTGCTTGCTATTTTGTTCGTCTGAAATCTGGATTACTCAGCAGCAGGCCTGGCATGGTATTAGAATGCTTACTATCTTCATTTCCCACTGATCCCACCCAGTACAGATCACCTGTTTCTTAGGAAGACTGCTGGAGTAATCTAATGTGAAACTGGGATGGAGAATGAGGGAAATGGCCCTCACTGCAGTGCCAGCAGACAGAGTTAGCCAAGGGCCAGGGAGTGGTGGGGAAGCTGCAGGAATCTCCTTGGGCAACCCAGGACATCTCTATGGCACTGTGGCACTACCCTGCTGCTATTGCATGGACAATGTTCAACTGGGGTTTCTTGAGAAGATGAGTTTTTGATAGATCTGTGTGGCAAATGATGCTGCAGTTGAGGAGGGGATTGCTCAGACTCAGTGCTGCTGCATGGGCAAGCCCCTGATGTAAAACCCCTTCTGTTATACACTTTGGTAGTTTTGGTACCCCTTTACTCACCCTGACTTTGAGCTGTCAATAAATACCTGACTTACCCTCTCCATTGTTTAAGGCACCAAAGTTTCCAACTCAGGGATGTAATTCCTGTTGCTTCTCTTAGGGATCTCTTAATTTATTTGTTACTTGAGCAATCTGCTCTATAACGCTCTTGCTATGCTTAAATTTCTTTACATTCAAAAAAATGCTCCCTAATTTACTTATCTTAATTAATATTATTGGAAGACATCTTCTTGGAGCTGGAAACCTTTATTAAGGTGGGGAAAAAAATATTAGCTGTCAGTTCAGCTCATCTATTTTCCACTTCTTCCTTAGTGTTAAACTTCCTTTTGGACTCAAGCTTTTACAGTAAAAGCAAGACCTTAACCTCAACTTCTCTTTCTAAGTTAGATTCTTTTGACCTGGCGTCATCTTTGTTACAAGGCTTCACACACTGCAGTACAATAATATTTTTCTTGTGGTGCAATGAACAGCGCTACAGATGCTGTTCCAGATGGGGTCATTTTTTCTCTAAATTAGCAACTGTCTTAATAGATATTTTCCGTGGCTTCCAAACTATGTCGTGTTGTTTGAACAAAAATGTAATTCCACAGAGAGATTTCAAGCCCAGCTTTTGCTGGGCTTCCAGAAACAATTTTTTTTTAAAATTATTTGTACAGTCAAAACGAGTTTGCAAGTGTATTGTGCTTGCATGTTGCAGTTGTGTCTTTAGAATGACATGGAAAATCTGAATATTATCTGGTATATTTTTCTCAAAGAACAGTATTTTCATGCAGGCTACCTTATTGATGTAAGGGTTCAACTATGGCAAATGTATTTTGAAACACTGGAATATTTCTTTGCATCAAGAGCAAAAAGCCCAGTTCTCTGCCTCCAGAGATACTTGTAAAGCTTCACCTCAGACTGGTTAATTTTCTGTCATTTTAAAATAATCATTTGAGATTGCAATTTTAATGTGAACAACTTGCTTCCAATCACTTGAAACTTCCATGGAGGGGTGTAGAGGATTCTTGCATAAACAAAATGTGATGTGGACTCACGAGATCCTTGGTGGTGGCTGCTCTAGCAGGACATGAGTGGACTCTCAGGAGCATTTGCTTGAGTTCTTCTTTGTCACAGACAAACGTGGAAAGTGCAGGAAATCGTGAAACATCCACTAGGACATAGTACAAGCCTTAGGATCACAGATACTTTTCAGAATATCAGTTTCTAAATAGTTGAATTTATTCCAGAGAAATCCTAATATGTTTGTTGATTATTCAACTAATATCATTACCATGGCCAGTAGCAAACTCGTAAATTTAAACTGTGCTATTTCTAGGATCTGTAATTGCTTCTGAGATGGAGAGTTTGTAGTTCAGTCCCATGTTCTTCTTGTTACTCATTGTCCCTCCTGGTTCTGTCCTGAGCCACCAGCACTCTCAATCATTCCCTGTGCTAGGCAGGATTTTTTTTATGCCAAAGGACTGTTTCAATTTTCTTACAGTTTCATCAAGTGAAAGGCCCTGAACCACCTTTAGGCCTTGCCCTGGAGCGTTGCACCCTCTGTGCTTTTGAGGGTGGGCAGCGATGGCCCCAGTCGTGGCTCACATGCCACATTCCATGAACAGCCTGGCACTGGATAAGGTGCAAAAGGGACAGCAAAAGGCACTGGGCAAACCCTGGCTGTGAGCAAGAACAGCCCTTTGTGTTTGTGCACTCGGGATCGAGCACAGTTTGTGTTGGAGCACGGAAGTGGCTCATCCTTTCACGCTGGAGGCCCGTGAGATGCTGTTGGAGCTTTTGTATTTGAGGAGAGAAAGTGGGATTTTTGTACAGCGAAAGAGCTAAAGCTGTGCCTGCAGGGTGAGGGAGATCCCTGCCAGCTCCCCATGGGAACAGGGCTGAGAGGGCATGAATTTGTTACATCTGTGGGGGCAGTTTGGTTCAGTTGAGTTCTCCTGTGAAGATGTCACAAGAGTGCATGCCTTGGCAATTAGGAATTTGTCCATGCTACATTATCAGAAGAGATTCCTATTCTATTTTTTAAATTTTATCCTCCACCTGCATCCTACTATGCATAGGGAAAATCTTGCTTCTGTGACTTGGGAAGCAGCAATTTTCCAGTGCTTCCCAAAATTTCCTCCAGAAAGAGATTATGTCACATCTGACCCAGGTGCTTATGCAAAACAGTTTGTCTCAGCACGGTGAGTTCTGGGAGGGACCCTCACACTCAGGAGCTGATCATAGCAGTGAGGACAGTGTTGGGGGAAGAGAGCTTTTCCTTGGATTAACTCAAGGGACAGTCAAACACTTTGGTTTGGCTGGCTTGGCTCTATTTCCAAGCTAGACCTTCCTATTTCTCAAGTGGGAGTAGTGTCCCTGGACCTCTAAAACCTCCAGTATTTTTTCTTTTCCTGTCCTTTGATTAAGGACTTGTTTGTTGACACTTCAGTGGGTTGTGGCTCTGATGACAGCAGGCCTTGTGTCAACCAAGAACGAGCTGCTCACTGTTGATAGTTCCAGGCTTTGTCTCTGCTTCCTAGATGTGGTCAGATAGAGGTTCTAATGGTCTTTCAAGTTGTAAGTAGGGATAATTCTCAGTAGAAAAGTCAATTAAGTAGATTTTTGCATTTCTCCAACTGTTCCCTGTTCATATATGTGGACCAGTCAGAAGAACAATCACAAGGCTGTGCAGATTTCCAAGCTGATTTTAATAGTCTGCCTGAAAAAGCAGATGTGTAAGATAAAATAGAAGGTCCTATCTGCTCAGTAAATGTTTAAAAAGTTAGCTCTGGATGTACTTTAAGAAAATAAGTGACTGAACCTACCATGGTAGTGTTTCCAGTGAACAAAGTGTGGTGTAAAGTTCAGATTTATGTTTCTTATTATAGCTTAGAGGGTTTCATCTTAAAGGAGTTTTAATAGGTGCCAAATGCTCTTGATATCTGTCAAGGTCAATTATAGATGAGATTTTTTTCCCCCCTATGTTTGCATGGAGCAGGAAACATGAAGCATCTTATTGGAATTGTTCCTAGAAGGTTTGAACTTTGCAGATGTGTGAGGTTTTCATATATCGTGGTAAAATGCTAAATCTGAAGCTCAGCAAATTACTCTGCTGGCTGTTAACAGAAGATTCCAGCTATTGCTGGGTCGGCAGGAAAAGAGATGAGATTGAAAGATTTCCAGCTCTGCCAAATGGAGATGTCCTGGTGGGTAACTGGTCCCATCAGAAAGCTGTAGGAGCAGCAATGCTGGGGCCTTGCTGCGATCGTCTTGGCAGGCCTTATCCAGCCCCAGTGCTGCTGGAGCTCTGGGCTCTTTGGCTCTCTCAACCCTAACCCTAAGCGTAACCTTAACCCTAGCCCTAGCTCTTAATCCAGACCCAGTACCATGGCATTTCCAGCTTAGAAAGATGGAGGAGCAGCAGTGTTGGGGCTCTGCCAGGATGGCCTTGGCATGCCTTTTCCAGCCCCAGTGTTCCTGGAGCTCCAGGCTCTTTGGCTCTCTCGAGCATAACCCCAGCCCCTAACGGCAGCTTGGCACTGGGCCAGAGGTGCTCAGCACCATAAGTGGCACAAATTAAGAGGTGGGCAGTTGGCAGTGGTGGCACCTCTTAAGCCTTGGATCTTCAGATCCAGGGGTTTAGCTCGAGGTTCTATTACTCTCTCTTAGCACAAAGGAGAAATCCCCACCAGATAGATTCAAGAGGTGAAAATCACACTAAAGTTTACTGGCAAATATGTCAAAATCAAACAATCAAAAACCAGTGGTCTTTGACAAAGGATGAAATACAAAATTTAATTCAACATAAAACCACTTATCACAGCGTTACTTAGTGTTAATTTAGCATAAACTTAGCCCAACTGAGAAACTTACGGCAGCTCGGCTGTCTGGCTGCTGCCATCCCAAGGCCCCTTGGTCTGGCTTGAGGGCTTCAGCAAGTCAGAACTCAAGGGTAGAATGTGCTGCTCTGGTTTCCAGCTGTAAACACAGAGATCAGTATCATGTCACAACTAAGAACTGTTAAAGTTGGACGTACACTGTTTGTTATTACTTGGTTTTTTAAGCATAACTCTTCACTACCACAGAACACTGCAGCAGAAAGGATTCGTTCATTTGCAGATAAAGTGCTGAGTTACTTTGTGCTCTATTCTTTGTTTTCTTATCTTTTCTTGACAAATGTGGGTTTTAGGGCGTCTTTCTTTGATTGCTTTCCCTTTATTAACTTTATCCCTGCCTTTTTACACTTGGTTTTTGACATGTAAGCAGTACTCTTTACATAAATATATTTTTATAAGACTGATGCTGTAGTTGTCCCTAATCTTTGGCAAAACAGTCCATATATCTTGGGTGTCCAGCATACCTCCTTTTCCATATTTATATTTCCTGAAATTTAAAGTCAGGCTTTTTCTAAAACACTGTCAAGGGATTTTTTAAATATTAAACTGTTAAGGACATAGAGCACTGTTGTAAAATGATAAACAAATACAGTACTGCAGAAATATTAAAAAACATTGTGAAAAGTCTTTTCTATTGTCACTGCTCCCTTTACTCTCTGTTAAGCAGTCAGTATTAATCAAAGTTAAAAGTCTTAGTTCACCCTCAATATATTTTTTTTCAAGGAAACCATGTAACTCCTGCAATGACAAACATTGAGCATACCACTCAAAATTGAGAAAGAACAAAATACAGAAGTCTTATAATAAAAAAAGGGATGTTATCAAATGCGTTGCATTGGCAGAACTTTTGAACAGAGTTTTCTCAGACTGGCAAGTTACAACTTTACTCAAAAAAGACTGGTTTTCCCTCCAGCTTGTTTGACATTGGAGCAGGAAAAAATTGGAGGAGCTAATTCCACTAGTTCAGAAAGAGCTGAAACATTACCATAACCCATGGAGAACAAAGTAGTCCATGGCCTGACACTGGAGGTAGATGTGTGCTGGGGGTAGAATCTCAAGAAAACAATCCCCAACAGGGAGGCATCTTGGAGCTGGCACTGAGCATCCCAAACTGCACATCAGCATCCTGCAGGACCTGGCTCCTGAAAGAAAGAATGTGGGAAGGATGCAGTGGAGGATGCAGCAAGTAGAAGGTGCAGGAGGGATGTGGGTTTATTTGTGAGGTCCAAGAAGCCCTTGCAGGGAGGATGCTATTAAAGGCCAGGGAAAATAGTGCAAAACAGGGTGATCAACATGCCCATAAAGGACTACAGCAGCTCATGTATCCCTTCCAAGAGAAATAGGTGCTTACAACTTCATCACCAATTTTCTTTTTGCCTAGTTTAGTGCTTTCTCACACTTTCTCATTTAACCTAAAGCAAGGAAATTATAATGAAAGAAAATAATTCCGAATGAAACTGTTTTCATGTCGTCCTTCTACTTTATCACTTCACGCAAATATTTGAAGGCATAACTAGGTGCTAACCTTGAAAGTTTAATGTTAGGACTAACTTCTGCTCACTGTTCACCAAAACAGGGCCACTGTGTAACAGCAATAATGTAAGTCAGTGTCAACACGGGGTGCTGATATTTTAACAGAAAACTTGAGTTCATAATAAAGCCAAGTCAAGGTTTTTAGGGTGAGTTAAATTTACTGCAGCAGCGCCCTCAAGTGCTGTGACACTTCCCAGGCCCGATGGTGTCTGTCCCATGGGACACTGGGGTTCATGTACTGAGGCTTGATTGTTTAGCCCAGTAAGAGCATGTAAATTATCTTGGTGGAATTTTGATTGCTCACACAAGTCTGTGAGACTGTTTAAATTAATACCAGTGTGAAGGGAAGGGTGCTGGTTTGGGAGTTTCCCTTTTAATTGCTCTGTGGTAAGAAAGGTGCTCTCGGGACCAGTTTGGTTGGAAGTGATGGTGAAAGGAGACCTGAGCAGAGGAGCTTTGTTCAGACAGGTCAGCCATGGGCCAGGTCCTTCAGGATGCTGATCTGTAGTTTGGGATGCTTGGTGCCAGCAGAGCCCAGTGCACAGCTTTATCAACTGCTCTGCAGCTCCTGTGGCCTTTTCTTAGTTTAGGCTGCAGAGACAGAGAAGCAGAATCTTCTCTGGTGTGACTCATTACCTAAACAGAGAATTTAGGATTTAGGCAAGTATCCACTCTCCTTTGGTACTAAGGGAACTGTGCCTGATAGGCTGTGGATTTAACCAGCACACTACTGGTATATGGTGAAAACTGTATGGACAAAACTATGGCAGTGCAAAACAACTGTGGTCTGCTAGAGGTGTTGCACATCCTAAACATACATTATTATGGTTGTGCAAGGAGCCCATAGGCCCTGGACTCACTGGACTGTGGCTTTGCCAGCAGAATTCAAGCTCTCCTTGAGGCAGCTGCTGGAGGGAGCCCTGGCTGCACTCCCTCCTCAACTTGTGAGCAGTGAAGCCCCAGTGGCTCCCAGAATTGCAGCATCTCTCTCAGCTCTCTGACAAAGCTGTCTGTGTGATTTCCTCCGTTCTCTAGAATTCCCTTCTCTTGAGCTCTCCACCTCTTGTCTCCCAGCATGTCTGATCAAAGTAGGTCAAGTCAGCTTTGTTCAAAAGCAGAATTGCCAAGTGATGCCGCTGTGTCTGGAGAAGCAAATTCAGCCTAAGGGAATGATTCCATGGGGGTAATGCAATCACAGCACCTAATAATTACCTGTATCCACAAAATGAACATTTGAGGCATTGCTCAGAGCAGAAGGCATCACTTGCAACTCTCACTGTGTAAAAGTAATGCCCTTTCCTCCTAATTATTAAGGAGTATTTTTGTAAAGATACTTCAAAGTCTTTATTTCTAATTCCTAGCATATACTATTCAAATGCGTGTTCTGTAGTGTCCTTTTGTGTGGGTTTCTCTGGATCCAGAGGGAATAGCAATTGCAATAGTGATAGCAATCTGTGGAATGAGAAATTGCAACATTTGGGCCATACCCACTCCTTATATTTTAGTCTCGAATGAGTATTTCTAGAATAAAACAGGAAGAAAGTAAGAGGTCAGAGGGAAGAGAACTTAGAAATCATTCAATTGTTTGAGTTATGAGAAAAATGGTGACACATCTTTAAAATAAACAAATACAAAGGTCAGTGGCCAGAAATTCAGTAGCCTAGGGCTTTTTTGGCCACTTAAACAAGGAAGTTCTAAAGCCTTTGGCCCAAGTGCTTCTCTCTGCTGCACATGAGGAGTTTCGCACAGCTCCTTCCTTAGGTGACCTCGGGCTGGTTTTGATTTGCACACAGGAGAAAGGATGGCTTTTCTTTTGCTGGGAGTTTTATCACTCCGGAGCAGTGCTGTGAAGAGTTGGCCACTGGATTCAGTCCCTATTACAGCTCCCTATTACAGCTCCCTATTACCCCCTGCTGCAGGCTGGAGGAAGATGTACTAAAGGTACACCCCTCTCCAGGTGAGACATCCAGCAGGCTCCTTAGGTATTTTGGGCCAAAACACAGGGGCAGTGTGTGAAATACTGTATTTTAGATACATCACACCCCATATTACGGTATTGCAGAGACAACCTGCCTCGTCCCTTTGTTCTCTTTACACCTCTACCATTGCCCTCCAATAAAGGAGGGGGAAAAGAAAGAAAGGGAAAAAAGCCCCAAAAATGCAAAACCAGAACATGAGGAGAAAAAGGAAGTGACATTATTTGGCAAAGCTTCAAGGGGAACATGACCAGGGAGTTTGGTTTTGCTGACAGAAGAGGGGGCCAAAGCTGCAAGGACCGAGGGTGGGTTTCAGATTAAAAAAGAAAGAGGGTGACAATGGGAAGGAGCCAGGGAAGTGAAGGAGCAGAGTGAAGGGCTGAGCACTCTGGGTGCACGGGAGAAGCCTCTCCCAAGCAGTGTTGTGGGTGTGAGACTGGGGTCAGCCTGCCCACGGGAGCTGGAGCTGTGCCTGCCCAGCTTGGGCTACAGCTGCCACTGTCCTCTGGCTACAGTTTTGACATCTGCAATGAGTTATTATTTGCGGGGGGGGGGGGAAGTTTGTTGAGCTATACTTTGCTTTAATAATAATATCAATTTCTATAACGTTACTGCGCAGGCATTTATTCATAGCTTGGGTGAGGTTGTACTTTCTGTCTCTGTCTTGCTTCTGCTGCTGCAACCCAGGGCATAGCGCTTCCATGGCTAATTCAGGGCTTTTGGAGAGATTTTCACTCTCTGCCTGGCTGTAAAGTACCCCTGGCCCCTGGGCTGAACTCTCTCTCTTGCTCAGAAAAGTATTTTGCAGAGCAGACACAGCAAGACAGGTTTGTCCAGGGATGCTTCTGTCTTCCTGTGCCTCTGAATGCATGTTTGGCTGTCGTTCTGCAACAACGTGGTGATGGCTAAAAGGGAGGATAATCAGGATTTCTTGCAAACACAGAGTTACAACACTGATAGCAATGTGGCAGCAAAGTTTCCATTTCCCTGCTTAAAGCATCTGCTCCCAGAAAAGCATTTGCAGAACCACTGCTGCATTCTCCTATTAATGACTTTTCAGTGATTTTTGCTTCTAGCCTTTCTGAAAGCAGCCTGCAAATGGCACTTCATTGCTAATATCACATCATGGGAGATGGTTAGTCTGAACCCCTGCTTGTAGCAGGCATCTAAAAGCTAATGGAAATTGGTAAAAATCTGTATATTATAATAAAAAAAATTATAATGCATACATGGAGCACAGCTCCAAGACGTCTGACCAGCCTGCTGCATGTCTGGTTTGGTGATATGTAAAATTTTGGACAGGCAGAGGTACACATGGACACTTTTTGTTCCTGTATAAACAAAGCATGTGAGTGCATACGTGGTCGAGCTATGGAGGGAAAATACAGCCTGAAAACTCCTGTGAAGGCAGTACAGGAGGTGATGTGACTTCCCACTGAAAAGCCAATCAAGAAGAGTATCAGAAAAGCAACTGAAATGGGGCTATTAGGAGGAATAAATGTAGGTAATGATGTTGCCAACTGTTACAATCATTTTTTCTCTGGGTCTCACCATGGTTATTGCTTTTTTTCCCTCAGCTACAATCCGTGGAGCACTGGCACTGAACTTCTGCTGTCAGTCCAAACAAGCCACGTTTTCTAGCTCTTAAGAGTTCTGAGAAATATTTCAAGTGTTCCCAAAAGGCTCATAACTGGAAGGTGTATTTTTCCTTTAAAGTCTGAAAACTTTGGGAGGGTTTGATCCCTTATTTTAAGCGGCTGGGATTTGCACATTTGTGATAAATTTCACTAAAATATTGTGTGTGGGGTGGTGTCTGTTGCCACTCTTCAGTGATGTGTGAGCTACCATCATCCTCCTGAACTGGGATTCTTTGTTTTGGCAATGAGAAGAAAATGAGGAAACCTGTGCTTCCAAGAGAGGAAATTTTAAAACACACAAGCATGTCCATATGAGATGGGAGGTGGCATTAGTGTGGCACCTGGCTCTTCTAGGTGGGAAGGAGTGGCACCCGCTGAACTGGGCGCTGGGCTGTGCCCTTGGGACTCTGTTCGGTCACGCAGCTCCTTCTGCTGCACGTGCAGCCTGTGAGTCCTGCACATGCTAATGGGAATTTCTGACAACAAATTCAGAAGGTATTAGTGAAGGAATAAATCCCGCATTGTTAAAATCTCTTGGATGAATAATTACTGCAGATAACACGGAGTGTTTATGCCTTTGCCAGCTGTGGTGCCACTTCCTGACCAACTTCTAGAGCTGACTCCAGCATCACCTTCCAGCCCCTCTCCACATCCAGACCCAAAACCAACATCTAGACTTGTCTGGAATCAATCCAGGAGCTGCTTCCAGCATAAATTCTAGAACCACCTCTAAAGCCATGTCTAGAGTAATTTCCAGCTCTAAGGTGATTTATAGAAGAGCCTTTGAACTTGCCCCTGGGTCAGGGTCTGCAGTCGCTCCCAACACTCCTCTGGCGTGAGTTAATGTGTTGATCACACATGGAGCCAAGCTGGAGCTGCCTCTGGAGCCCCCCCTTTGCTGTCTGCCGGGTGAGGTCCTGCTGGGGCCCCCCGCCAGCCCCGACCACCTCTGCTTTGCCCCCTGCCTCCTCCCTGGGCGCTGGGCAGCAGGGCACGGGGGCCAGGAGGGCATGGGCCAGCCAGCATGGCTTACTGTAGCGTTTTTTTCTTGTTCTTGTTTTTTTTCCCCGTCACTTGTGCCGCTCTCCGCGGGAAGCAGCAGTCATTTCAATGTGCGCTTTGTGGAAGCAGAGCTGTCTGAGCCCTTTAAGCGGGAGATGAGCTCAGGTAGAAGGAACGCAGAGAGCTCCTTTCATCAGCCAGGGCCCCGCCGGCGGCTGCGGGGCATGTCCGGCCAGTTATAAATGGATCATGTGTTGCTATTTTTAGCCGAGAGAGGATTGTAAATATAAAAGGGTATAAAGTGCAAAACTTAGCAACAGTGGCGTTTGTTTGCTTTTTTCTTTTTTTTTTTTTCTTTTTCTTTTTCTTCCCTTTTCTTCCCCTCCCCGTTGGCAGGAATGTATTTGGAGAGGAATGAAGTTAGAGCAGGAGCTTTGCCCGTGGACTTTGCACTGCTTCTATAGACAGGGATATATAGATCTCTATCGCCAGGCGGGGGGGGGAACGGGCTCTTCTGGTGCTGTTTGAAGAGATCCAAAAGTGCAGCCTGAAATGAGATGGAAGCGCTGGGAGGGGGAGCGGGGGGACCCGGGGCGGGCTGGGGGGAGCGGGGCCGGCTTGGGGACAGAGTTCAGCAAATGGAAAACACTGACACGGGTAAAAATAGTAACAGCGGGGTTAAAAATAGCATCTGGTGAAATAAACGCGCAGTAACTCCTGAAACCCTCCTGGGAACTGCTCCCTCCCGATCCGCCCCTGCCCTGCGCCCCGCTGCGCTCCAGCCAGGAACCCCAAAGCAAACCCCCTCAGCAGCTTGAAACCATTAAAGCAGACCCTGCACTCTGCAGAGGACGGGCTTTGGAGACTTTTTAGACGATTTCAATGGATTGTTTTGTTTTCTTTTGTTATTTTGTTTGCTGAAACTTCTCGCCAGAGAAAGGGGGAACAAATCCCTCTTTTTCTGACACCCTCGTGCGGTCCTGGGACAGAGCAGTTAAAAGGTCCTTGGGGTTGTTTCTCTCTTTTTTTCCTTCCTTTTCACTTTTTTGGTGTGGTTTTTTCCCCTTTTTTCTTCCTTTTTTTTTTTTTTTTCTTCTCTGTTTACTGGTGGTGTTCTTGCTTTGGTGTTTAAGACCGTGTTGTCGCTTCTGGGAGCGCAGAGCTGTCGCCCTGCCCTGGCCCTGGGCCCCGGCAGCGCCAAAGCCGCGGGGCAGAAGGATCTGAACCCCTGCACTGAGCTCCCCACACATGACGAAGGTGCAGGCTGTTCTCCAGGCACGGCGGGGTGGCAGAGGGAGGGGACAGGAAAGGATGGAGAGACCTTGAGGAGCTTGTTCTGTGGAGCAAAGCCTTGGCTGGTCCCCTCTCTAGAGGTGTCGAGGGCTTGAGAGTGGGAAGGGGGGTCAGGGAGGAGCAGGCGCTCCTGGGGCAGGGGAGATGCTCAAGAGGGCTGGTAGAAATCTGCTTCGAGATCTTTTATAGCTCTGGCTGTAAATGTTGTGTAAATTTTGACTGGACCAGGTAACTGAGGCGGAAACAATTGTTGTGACAGAAAATGCAGACCTGGTTTCTGAAGCTGCCCCGCCACAGGACAGGGACAAACTGGAGGCCCTGCAGTTCAGAGGCAATTACATTTTTAATCAGATTTTTTTTCTTTCCCCCAACCAAGCAGCTGCAAATCTGCACGTGGCTTTTTGTCGCCCAGGTGGAAGGGGTGGGTGTCTCAGGGGTGCATTTTTAACACGTCCTCACGGGGTAGTTCTCTGCTCTGGCTGTGGGTGGAGGAGATGCCCCGGCAGGGCTGGACCAGCCTTTGTCTGTGGGATTCCAGGTGCTCCTCTGCTGAAAAACTGGGAAACCAAACGTGATAAATGTGATTACAGGAGTTTCTGTATATCGAGGCATTTCTGGAAGTGGTTTGCAATCGCAGGTTGATGTCTCCCTGTTTTCCCAGGTCTGGTGCAGCCCTCCAAGGTGGTGCCAGTGCTGGAGGTGAAGGGGAGGGCGTTTATCTGGCAAAACGACAAAGAAGGAGAATGTCCTTAATTGTATTTAGCAGGCTAAGCCCTGAGCATTTAATTACTTTTTTTTTTTTTTTTAAGGATTGGACATTCCACAGCTTGTTTCTCTAGATCATTTTAAATTAGTTTTGATGTTTAAATATATTTCATATGAAGCCTGTCTAAATCTTTTAACCAGTATATTTTGAAAGCACAAGTATGCTTTCCTTTGATAGAGTACCTAGAAAAACCCTTTTTGTATTTGAACAAAGCTGTTTTGTTTTTATATTAGGTTGTTCCAATCCTTCTAATTTGATCATTTCAAATTTGATTCAGCACACAAAAATGATGCAGAAACTCCTGTTATGAATCTAAACTGAATGTTCATTTTCTTATCAAAATATTATTATCAAAAAATATTAGTCATTCTTCTTGGCATAGTAAACAAAGAAACATGTGGATGTGTTAATTTATTCCAGACCCAGAAAAGAGGGATAGTTTATATAAGTAAAATAAATAATCCTTGACTATTTACTAATTGGATCACTTCAACAATAGTTGACTAATAGTCACATGTCTAAACTACATCTTGCCCGTTTCTATTCTTTAGGGAATTGAACACTTAGAGAGTGTTTGTTTGTTGTTGTTTTTTTCCAGGGATTGGAATTTTAAAATTGTTACCTTTTTACATACTTTATAGTTCTTGTCTTCCGTAACTTAGGAAGTCAGAACTAGGAGGAAAAAAGCTCAAATGCAGTTGAAATGAATCCCTTGGGAGTCTGCAAAGAAATTAAACCGAGATGGTAAATAGTGTGAAGGAATTTAAGATGAGTGAACACAAGATAGAGTTATTTTTCAAGTGTATTATTTAACTGCTTTGCATAGATAGAAAAGATTTGGATTCTCAGAAACAGTGATGTGTTGATGTGTCATTTATTGGTTTTGTGTCAATGGATTTTTGAATTATACACATCTAATTCCAAATTGCATTGGTGGCACAGGAGTGAAAGTAAAAAAACCTGATTTTTTTCCTCACTACTGTAGTATAAATGTGCCAGCCTATAGCATATGAAATTCCTGTATTTCTACATATGGCTCTGCTAAATTGTTACTTGTTCAGTTGTTAGCATTGCCTGTTGAGTTATTTTGCTCCTGTTTGTAACTGCTTTAACATTTTGTTACGTTTTTCCAACTTGGAGAACACAGGTGGCACGTTGGTAATTGATAACAGCCAGCCGAGATTAACTCCTGGGATTAGGTTGTTTTAGATAACAGAATTCCACATTTGTATTTTTTCACTTGCCTGAGCTTTAAAGAAATCAATCCTGTGATTGTTGCTTGTAAGTAATAAAACTTAACCCTCCTCCTGCCAATGGTTTGATGAGGATATTGTTTGTTCAGTGAGTACTTAAATGCTCATGGGTATTTTACTACCCTCTAAAATAATTTTTTGTATTTATATATATGCATCAGAATCTAGAGTGCATTGATAACTTAGCATTTTATTTGAAAGGGATAACTTTCGAATAACTGATATTATTGAAATATCAGATAATCTATTTATTTTAAAGAGAATATATTGGAGAGTTTTGAGAACAAGTGAAAAATTTGTAATTTTTTGACAACATAAAGAGAATATCTCTGGAAAGTCACAGCTAAGATCTTGTAGTCCTTGTTTGTTCAGAATGATTTTTACAGAACTAGAATTTTTGGATGCATGGTAGGGAATTCCATACTGTGCTCTAGAAACTAAACAGAAGAATTATATTTTGTTTGAAAAAAACAGACAGTAATTGCAAAGCCAAAAATCTAAAAATAAATTCTTCTTTTCCTGGTAAACTTTTCCTGTTGCATGTTTCACAGTGAGGGCATAAAGGAGGGGGGTTGAATCAACATTTTTGATACTTGGATTTTTCCTTGGAACCTACCTCCCCTTCCCTTACCCTAAATGCATTCAGTTTGAGGTAGCATAAATAAAATTTGTTAATTTTAAATATTGGATAATATTTTTCTTCCTCATTTTTACATAGATGAATCAGATGGATAGAGTTAATGGTTTTCAGAATTTTGATATAGTCTTTTTTAATTTGAGGTTGGTCCACTTTTTCATCTAAATAGTATTCTATTATTATCAGATTAATATACTTAATTTTATTAGCATTTCTACAAACTCCATGCTAAAAGACATGGAGATATATGAAACTGCTTTACATGTGTTTGAAGATTATTCTGTACTTTTATACTGGCTCAGTACCTTTGTCCTAAATGTGAACTGTAACCATAGTGTTAAACATGCAATTGTAATACCTAAATTTTAAGGAAAAGTAGGGAATTTGGTGGCAGCAACCATGGTTAGAAATTTGGGTATTTTAAATGATGGGAGAAAGTAATACCAAATATTGTTTTGTCACTCTGTAAAATTCTTAAATCTGGTGAAAATTAATTTTTTAGCATTTTTCTAGATACTGAAAAATGAGCACAAGGAAAACTAATATTCTGGGAAGGTGTAGCGTAGCATTTCGAAATAAATGAATGCAATTAGTGAGATACTAATTATGACATTTGTTATTGATCCTTAGTGGGTTTTTTCCTCTTAGGGAAAGCTGGTTAATTAAAACAATGAAAATGCTGAGTATCTTTGTTGAGAGAAAAAGAACCCAACTTACCTTGGCACAATTCAAATAGTAAAACCCACCAAAGTGTGTCTCAAAGGAGCAGCTCTGCCAGAGCTCGCAGGAGATCTGCTCCCACTTCCCCAGCTCCTGCACTTCTCCCTGTGTGCCACAGCAGGAGCAGACACTGAAATTGCTTCTTGTTTCAGGGGAGCACAGGAACATCGGGAGGCCCCTCTGGGTGGGGAAAGCTGGGACTCGTTTAGTGATGATTCTGATTCTCTGTAATTATTTGGCAATACTGGACCTGCTCAAGTCTAATCCCTTTTTCTTTATTTGATTGTATTTTAATCGTATTTTTTTGAGTGAGAGATGTAGGGAAAACGAAGCTTGGCAAAAAAACTCAGAGTATTGACTTGCTGTTTGCATATTTGGGAAGGATTCCCTTCGAAATACTTCTAAGGCTTTAGAAAACTGGAAAGGAAAAAAAACTTTTTACAGTAAAACCACTGATGTAATTACCATTTCTTAAAGTGATGCAACACTTTCAGTTACCTAAATAGATATTTCCATGCTAATAAAACCAAGGGAGACAACTGACCTGCAATTTTAATTTCTTCTGTCAGATTGTGCTGGTTCTGTTACTGTTTTGAGACAGAGTTTTCATTCTTGAAGTCTTTACTCTTGCTCATGAGCTTTGCAGCTTCATTCCTGCTGCACAGGCGATGAGGTCGAGGGAGAGATGCTGCTGGGTCTCCTTCACATGGACAGTCCCCCTGGAAACCTGCAGAATATGAAACGTGTGCCAAGAAGGTCAAAAGTCATGTGTGATTGATTTGCTTGATTTTTAACAATTGTGAGGAAAAATAAAATGTAGTCATGATTATGTAGTGATTAATAGCACTTACTCTGGATTTCTTCTTCTTATTTCCCCTCTGCAAATCCCTTGCAGTCAGAAACACAGGCAGGTATTCAGTGCATACTGCTGGTTTCCTAAAACATCCCCTCTCACAGATCTCTCCATTAGGCAGCAGAGAGCTGCCAAAGCAGGATCCTGCCGAGTATCAAAGGGCATCCCCTGCAAGGAAACGCAGCTTCTCCCAGCACTTTGACAGAGCAGCTGTCTGGCATAACCAGAGCTGCAGCTGGATAGTCCCAGCCCTGCTCATCCTGCTGTTTTTTGTTAGGAGTTTATAAATACACACTGCTGCTCGTGCAGTTAGGGTCAGGATTTTGTGGGCTGTTTGGGTCCAAAGGGCTCTGTGTGTTCCCAGACCCACACAAGAACCACTCCCAGCCAGGAGTCTCCAGCTGCCGGCAGCGGCTCCGCTATGGTCCTGGTGCAGCTTCCTATGCTCTCCATACATTCAAACCAATAGAATATTCCCAACAAACTACTGGCAGCTGCCACCAGTGGTTCAGGAGCGCGGTTCTTCACCCTCCATCCAGGGCTCTGCAGCAATGTGTTTGCTCAGATGCTCTCCCATAGCCGAGGGAGACGTCTGTTAGTGCTCATCCTAAAAACAGCCACTCCTGGGGGCTCATGGATCACACAGGAGTGTTAAAGCTTGGGATCCCTTGACCCTACCTGGGGGTCTCAAGTGGAGCTCCTCAGCCCAGGGAGCTTCCCACTGTATTGCCATACAGTGCAAGCCCAGAGGTTGATGCTGCTGCTCACACCTCAGCTTTGGGCACGGAAGTATTGGATGTACAAACGCAACTCTGGATGGAAGGGTTGGAAAAATGGAGTAGTTTAATTGAAACAGGTTTAGTCAAGCTGGCAAGTGAGCCCAGTACAGAAATAATGGGGCTTCTCGCAATGCAGCATCACCCCAGACCACTCAGGGAGAGAGCCCAGGCAAAGCGGGAGGCAGGGTCTGCACGGTTCCGCTCCCGCTCGTGCCTGGGGAGCTGGTGCAGCAGCAGCAGGTCAGCTTTCCCATATATGGGAAAACCCTGCTCTAATTTTTAAAGCTGTGTGTTGTGGCAGTGCTGAATATGGGAATTTTATAAGCAAAGCTGAATGCTTGTTATGTTCATCTGGACGCCAGCATCTGGCAAGCTGTCATTGCGGTTGCCAACGTGTGCTTGCAGTCTTTGTGAAAGCAGGTTCCCAGTGTTTTCCCACCTCTTTAGGATTTTCTAGTAGCTGTGTGAACAAGGGATACAGGGGAAGGCACGATGGTGAGATGCTCTAGGAAAGCAAATGACCAGAGGGCCTCATACACGGGACATTTTGCATCAGTAGTTTGGTGAGAGAGCCAGGAGAGGATAAGGATGAGCATGGCAGCAGTAAATGTGCTGGTTCAGGGGCCTTATTTGTTAATACATATTATTTTGGTATTATTTGGATTAACACTGAGCTCATCCCTTTACTAATCTGAGTGCTTTACTCTTCTCCAAGCTGTTGCTGGCTGCCCATACAGAGAATAGACAAGCAGCCTGTCATTTCTGTAATTCTCATAATCTAATTACTGCCTGCCAGAGCAGCAAGGAACTTTTGCTAAAAATCCATGATGTACTTACTGCCTTGATGCAGATGTCTGATCTGGAGTAAAGATCAGCCAAAAATGTCCTGAGGGCTCCTAAGCATACCAGGAGGCTGAGATGCCTCTGGGACTGTGACCAGGGTTGAATTTTTCTCTTGGTTGCAGTTCACCTATGTGTGAGAATCTTAACTACAGCAATTAAAGGGTGAGGAAAATGGGAAGGACACAACCATGTCACCTCTAGGACAAAGTAGCTGTTTATGAACAAGGTTCCTGCCCTGGCAGCCTGGACAGGACAGGCCGAGCTTCCCTCCAGGCACTACTTAGCATTTTGGGTGCTCTAAATGCACTCATTTGGGGTTTTATGTTTGTTTGCTTCTAAGGTAAAAATAGAACATTAATTGTTATTTGTAAAGGGCTGGATTCTCACTACTGACCAGCCCAAGTCAAGTTAATTCATACAGTAGTTACTTCACTCAGAATACAGGGTGCAGTTTGCTGCCATTGCCCTGCTGACCAGTGCTTTTGAGCCAGCAATGTTCAAAAGTGCCTGGTGGTGCTGTTTGTGGCTCCTCTGGTGTTTATCCCTTGATTTGGGGTGGCAGTGAAAACTCTCCTTTGATGCCAGCCTGCCTGCTCCAGTAGCAGAAGTGCCAGCCATGAGCAGGATGTGAATCTAGAAACTTTTTAATGAACTTATTTAAAACCAGCCATTTTGCAGCTGTTCCAAAAACCCAGAAATGAACCCACCCTGGCCATTCTTGGCGGGCTCTGGTTATTCCCAGCACATGCCCTGTTTTAGGGGCAGCACCTGTGGGAATTTGCCA
This sequence comes from Corvus hawaiiensis, assembly GCF_020740725.1. Lineage (NCBI taxonomy): Eukaryota > Metazoa > Chordata > Aves > Passeriformes > Corvidae > Corvus > Corvus hawaiiensis. The sequence continues at coordinate 13,087,776 of NC_063229.1, read as the reverse complement.
TTTTCTCAGTAGCTGGAGAGGAAAACATTGCAGGTACTCCCTGGCTGGAAAAGAGGGATGCAGCAAGCAGCAGCTAGTTGCAAAATAGCCGCTTTAAAGCAGAAGCTGCCTCGCTCTGCCAAAGCTGAAGGGCCAGCCCCGGAATGGAATGCTTATAAAAATAAGATGGTAACCATGCAGCAGAGACGGAGAGAGACCAGGAAGTTTCAGTGTTACATACAACATGATACTCTGCTTGGAAAAATATTGTCACAATTGTAGAGATACGGGCACGGATCCATAGTTGAAAGGCATAACCCAGTACCTATCATTAGGGTGATTTCAATCTCTCATTTCCAATTTTGTCTGTGTAAGAAAACTCTTTTTGGCTTGGAAGTTCTCATGTGAAATGTGTAGCCAAAGGAGATGTGTCTGGGGAAAAGTTTGGAGTAATTGGTTAAGGCTGGTTTTGAATTAGAGAGGGGGGAAAATTTGTCTTATACCATTTCAAAACATAACAGTATATTGATTTATTTAGAAATTTACAGGATGATGGATTTATTTTAGCTTAACCATGTTGATATTTATGTGATGGCTTGGATTTTCAACAAAGTGAAAGAAAGTGCTTCTTTCATGCAACCTGATGAGGAAATAAAAACATGACAGCGATCTTTGAAAACATGAACGTTGCAGCTTCTCAGTCATACTGAATAACAGTGGGATATCTTGGTTTTCAATACTAGGGAAATCTTGCAGTCTGTACAATGAAGGTTTTCCTCTGTTTTTTAATAGTGGAATCTGATTTCTGTCATCTTGAAGACAGGCTATTCCTTGAGTTTTAATTACATCCAGAGAGAGAAGTTTCTGCTGGGACAGGGACTGATGAGATGCAAGAACTAATGTAAACTCTCTGACTTCATTCTCCTTCAGCAGGAGCCTCAGGGATGCTTCCAAGAAACCAATGTGGGGCACCGGAGAAGGGGACAAACCTGATCAGAGTATGCTGGGTTTACACTTCTATTTGTGCTCTCTCATCTGGGAAGATGTAAAGTTCTAGCACTCCTCCAGGTTCAAAAATTGTTTAAGAACATGTAGTCAGAGTGCTAGAGAGGGGGTGTACTACAATTCCTTACAAATTTGGGAAAAAAATGCTAAAGCACTACTTACGTACTCTCTCTGTCTTGTGCTCCCCCCCCTCATGGGGCGCATAGACACTGAATTTTCATCATTACCCATTAAAGGCTACTTCAATAACAAAAAAATCACTTTCTTGCTTTGTATCAAAGATGTCATTGCTGAAAAGTGAGTAGGGTGCTTTCTTTTGAGCTGTCAGTTTACAGGCGAGCTGTGCCTTCTTCTGGGATCCTGGCAAGGAATTAAGAAATTACAGATTATTTTTCCAACAATCCATTTACTTTTCTCACTGTTTTGCTCTTATCACAGTAGGGACAGAGTGGTTCACCTCTGGCGTATTTAGTTTCAGGGCAGACAGTTTGTGTGGAGGTGGGGGGTATTCCTCATGCATTTTCCTGCATTTTATGCTTTGTTTTGAACCTTCAGCCCCCAAATTTCAGTGGAGCAGATGGACCTGAGGTGAAATCACCCCACGGGCTCTGGTTATTTGCATTGTGTCAGGGTTTATCAGTGTCTGTAAAAAATACATTTCCAGCTCTGCGTGGGGTTCTGTGTGTGTTATACTGGAGGTTTTGCAAATCCTACCAGGGCTGGGAAGCACTGAGAGGACACCCAGGCCTTGACTGCATTATTTGGGTCCAGCCCTCCTCTTTTGCAGCCCTGATGTTTGATAAGTGTATTGCTTTATATCACCAGACCCTGCTCTGGTTCTGTGCAAAGATTTTCCACTCCTGCTCTCGTCTATCTTTAATAGATAATGCTTTGCGAGCATTTTATTTATTACAAAGACCTTGGCTGACATGATTCATCTTGGCAAGCAGTGAAAAAAAAAAAAAAAAAAAAAAATATATGTATTTTTATGTCACCTTTATGAGGTCTACAAAGAGTGGGCACTCAAATGTGGTACTTCTGTCAGAGATGTTAGTGTTTACTTTACAAGCAAGACAAAACTCTTAAGAACCAGCAAAAACTAGGTCTAACTAAAATAGCTTAAGTAAACAAAGATGTTTCTCTTCTGCGAGGAGGTAGATGTGTCTGTGTAAGGACGTGGTCCCTATGGAGTCTGCTCTACCACAGAGTATAAATAAAAGAAAAAAAATCTACAGTGGAAAATAAGTAAAAATAAAAAATCAGGAGGTTTGTTGCTCTTGCTTTTGGAGTGTCTCATCATCAGGTCACGGTTGGTTGGTGTGTGCTGAACACTGCTTCCCCAACTGCATGTTCCTCACTGCATCTTCCTGAGGGACAACAGCAGATTCCTCCTCTGCATGTGGGGCCAAAGAATTTCAGTTTTCCCCCAAAATGAGGTGGGGGCACGTATAATTTCATGACAGGAGCAGGTTCTGTGTAGCAGTGTGCTGAATGTCCCCCTGCCCCACTAAATCTCTGCCTGGACTGAACCAAGGGGCTATCTCAGCCTTTTTTATTGATGTAGTTGAAGACAGGTGACCTTTGTTATTTAGCAGCTTTATTGTCCTCTGCTCCACCTCGAGTATCATCTGGATTTCCAGGAAGTAGATGAAAACATTTTGTAGCCTGCAGGACGGAGGTCATCTTACAGAGGCATTCTATGAAGTTTCTTTCCTGAGGAAAGGTTTTTTTCTTGTTAAGAAGCTTGTAGCTCTATTTAAACTTTTTTTTTTTGTAGTCCATAAAGGCAGGAGAAAGATGCTGTAGACTGGCTGCACAGCCTGCTTTGTATTGCTTGAAAACAAATTGTTTCCCTTGACCTTGGTGGGAGTTGGGATGAAGTCGCAGCAAAGGAATATAGCTTAAAATACAGGGTAGAGGGTTATGCCTGCCCCCTTCTAAATCTGTGATAACCACTAAGCTTAAGTAACTTCCTAAAAGGTGTTTTATAAGGAGCCTGAACAGTGGCAAGGACTGGTATTTTAATTTTAATAGATTAGGATCGTTTGTCTAGGCAGAAAATTTAATTAATTCCTGCATCAAGCTTTAGTTTTGGCTTATAAGACCTAATGCCTTTAAAAAACTCCAGTCTCGATTTAGAAGCTGTAAGATGTAATATAAATACTTTGAAATGCAGGCACCAACATAAATTTATTTTTAAAAAGTAACAGAAAAATGTAATCTTTGTGATACTATCAGCATGCCAGATATCATATCACCTGAAACTTCTTGGGAGGTTTTCTTACAGCTCTGTTAGCTCAGACCCTGCGTGGATCAACTTTTACACATTTTTCAAGTCAGCAAGGCTGCAAACAAGGATTTAGAGACTGTAAAGCAGTAAAATTGCAAAGGAGAGACAGTGGCGTTGGAGAAAAGGGACTCTGATATTTAGTTTCTTTTTCTTGGCATTATTTAGACTCCCAAATGACAACGTTTCTAGTTTTCTAGCACAAAGGAGGCTTCATGCTGTTCAGGATCTGCTGTAAAGTTCTAGTACAAATCATTCTGTATCCCAAACAATTTATCTAGTTCAATGATATTTTTATTTCACAGCTACAGTTTATAGGCCCTAGTCTAATAGCTGGTATTTTTGGAAACCTCCCGTTTATCTAACAATAAGAGCCAGGATGGAATATCAGTTTCCACTTAGATTTTCCTGAATTCTCTCCCATGAAATCAATAACATTATTTTTTTAAATTAAGCTTTCTTTTGCTTTTAAGGAGAAAGGCTAAAAAGGAAAAAAAATTAAATTCTGTTTTAAACAAATACCAAGGCATTAAAAAAAAAAAAGAAAAATGGCATTAATTTCAGATAAGTTAAATAATCAGGGTGGGTTTTGTTACAACATTTACATCATAAAACGTGATTTTAATCGAAGGAATGTTACTGATTTACAGCATGCACTGTGGGTGCTAGAAGTACATGTGAGCAGGCCATTGTAACTTTAGTTTGTGTACATCAGTCTCACGTCTTAAATCCAAACTGTTGGGAGAGGGGCCGGGAGGCTGGAGAGGGAGAATCACATCAGAAAACTTTTTGACAAACTGACCTCCAGAAAATAACAAAGCACTGCCTCCCGGTTTTCCATTAGTCCCAACTACCTGAAAGGAGCTTTCTGCAGATGTATAATCATTGCAGTAGCACTTTCATTTCTGTCACAGAGGTCTAAATAAATGAATTGGCCATCTGCAATTAATTCACATTGTACAAATAGTTTGAAGACTGAGTCGTCTGTCTTCCGAACAGAGCGATCTATTTTTAGCTTCTCAAGCAAGCCTGTTTTGTGTTCTTTGTAGAGTCAGCGACATTCTTTCAATTTTTCAGCTTAATTAACACAAAAGAAATTGTAATCTGAGAAGGCAGCAGAAACAAGAACCCCCTGAAAACCATGAATTTGCAAGAAAGACGACAGCTTTGCAAAAGATAGATGGCAAAAAAAGAAAGAAAAAAAGTTCAGCGCAGTTTGTGGTTTTGGGGCTGGACACTGTATAGGCTAAGTTGTACACAGTTTGTTGATTTACAGTGAACACTCACAGGTTTTGCAATTAATTTTGGATTCTTTATTCTGAAAATGATAAGGGCCACAGAAAGAATGGTTTCACATGAGATAACAACTAAAACAGAATAATACTTGTGAATAAAGCAGATTTCTGTAGAATTTCTTACACAGGTCTGGTCTGGGTGTGAACCTTGGTGTGTGTTCCCTGGATGGTTGAGGGGACACTGAATCCACTGTGGATGGACTCTGTGTGCTCACAGTTGTAGGTAAATAATTATTCCAAGCTTAGATATATTCATATACATGTAATTTTTATTAGAATCTTCTCCTGACTAATGTAAAAATACCCCCTGCATCACAAGATGTATTCTGCACTGCTTGAGTTAGAAAATTTGTAGTGATCATTTGAGAGAAGGAAGGCACAGCTCGCTGCTCACAGGGATTTGAGTTAAAATGCTAGTGCTAGGTACAAAAAAAGGGAAGGAAAAAGTGGAAAACTCAGAACACCAACAGCAATCAGTGAATGTTCAGGAGTACTTTGAAATAACGAGATTTCTGTGCCTGCTGGCAAGTGCTTTTTTGTTTAAATATAATATCCATAATATAAATATACAGTATTAGTGTTTTTTGCTAATTTTAATTTGCTGTGCATTAGTACTATGCATGCATAGCATGTGAGCTTCCCAATTAAATCTTTCTAAGCGTCCGTTTGTGGGTGCTTGTCTGAAATACGCAAACAAAAGGAGGAACAATCCTAACATTCAGCCTCCCCTCTCTGAATTCAGGGAAAGAGCTTGAAAGGCTGAAGTACAACTCCAAAAACCTGGTGGCTGCTGCAGCACAGGGAGTGGGGACATGAATTCCTGCATCAACTGGTGCATCCATAGCCTTGTGTCCCGGAGTCACGCGTGCCCTCTTTTAAAAGTAAAATGTTGTATATCTTTTTTAGAATTATCCAAAAATCCAGCAAAGTTCCTAATGAGAGCCTACTGTTGTAGGTGTGGCAAACAGGTTCACCTCAGGGGTTCAGCTGGATGCCCTTGTTGAGATATACCTGCATCTGTACCTTTTGAAATCTGGTCTCCATGTGCTTTGGGAAACTATTCCCCAGACATCCTGAATATCAGCTTTTATCTGGTTCCTTCCCAAAACTGTGTCTGTAGAAGTTATATCCCACATCACCAAAAAAAAAAAAAAAAAGGCAGAAAAATGGTTTTTTTAATAAGCTGAATTTAGTTCCCAGAACTGTAAGTACCTTTGAGTGTATCAAGTTAAAGCAGAAGCCGTGACTGGGCTCCGATTAAAATATGATTAGTTCTTCAGTTGTTGCAGAACTGGGCTCCTGCAGGATGCCACCAACCTCTCTAGCTCTAACCAGTTCTGCAATACTCGAGCCTTTCCTCCCAAATTAAGTGCTGGGGGAGATTCCTTTCACTGCTGAGGGTTTGGAAGACTGTATCCTTGTTTTTCCTTTTCTGCAGAAACGTGCTCTATTTCCCCTCTGTAAATGAAAAGTGCTGTTAGTGGGGAGGAGGAGGAACATCCATGTTCTTAGAAACAAATAAGAGTTACAGAGCTGTTGCAAAGCCTCTGTGGAGGATTAAGGAGGTGTGTGACTGGAAGCGATGCTGAAAATAAATGGGAATGGTGAGCAGTGGTGGGACATTGGTTTGCTCACCTGGAAACTCGGAAAACCCGAATAAAGTAACTCATGTCATTAAAAGCTGCCTCACTCACTGTCACTGATCTTCCCAGTGCCAGATTTGATACACAGCTCTAACTACAGGTCGTACAAAAGCTGTTTATCAACGCTGGAAGTTGGTGATGAATATTAAACACTACCAAAAAATCAGTTTGCATCCCTTTGCATGAATTTGGGCTGCAAATTTTTGCACACAAAGCTGAAGGAAGTAGAGGAAAATGTCAGTATCATCTTTTTCAGTGTCTGTAACAGGCACATGTAATCAATGATCTGGGGCTTAATTATTATTTGAGTTTTAGTTGTAGGAGTTTTCCATTCTGAGCAATATGCAGACATGCCTTTTATGTTTAAGTGCTAAATGCACACATACTAATGTGTTTGAAAGTCTTCACTACTTCTGATTTTTTTTTTTGTTAAGGATTTGTGGGTATTCATTAAACAATTTCAGTACATTAAAAACAGTAAGATAGGTTTCTGTGATCTTTGTACCCTTAAATTTTTGGATCTTTGTTGAAGGAAAAGTAAGTTAAGTACAGCAACGAAACAGGAAGTATGTCCTAAAGTATGTTTGTTTTAAGTGCTGTAAGAAAGTCTATTTAAAGATCCTTCTGTAAGGATGTAAATTCTAAAATACCTATTTTGTGTAAGAGTTGTAAAATATGTGAGGTAGTCAATCATGCCTTTGGCTTTTATACCCAGCTGGGTTACTTGCCAACATAAACAAAGACTTGAAGACTTATTTTTCAGAAGTTTCAGACAGAATCCAGTGAACCTTTCCTTAATCCATAATATCCTACACATTAATTATTTCTAAAAGTATTCAACCAAGACTGTAATTTCAAAAAGCAGCATGAAGGTATCTTCCACTTCATCCATTTTATTCTCATATGATCCTCAAATAAGTAAAATATTTCCTTTTCTTTTTTTTTAAACACAAGACACAATCTGTTGATCATTTCTTTAGAAGGTCTGCACCCAGTGTTTTCTGTTGAGTCATAAGTTATGTCTGTAGACCACTGCATTGTTAAATAACAGTAAATATTCTTTGCTGCTGAATCACCCGTGGGAAGGACAGACACAGCACCCGGGCTGCAGGCACTGAAGCCGAGGGACAGAGCGCTCCATGTTGTTAGGGTTTCCAGAGAATTCTTTAGATAATTGGCTGTCCACAGTCCTCCATACTCTTAGCCCTGACAACAGCCTCCTCAACAGAATGAAGAGGAGTTTATGCTCACATGGCTGTGATCAGCTGGGCTAACCTTGCACAAGGAGTTCTGCAACAGGCTCCTTGCAGCGACTGCCGCTCCGGTAGCGGTGTCAAGGACCGTGTGACAGGAACATTGCAACCAGCGACAGCCTTGAGCCGGCCCTCTTCCCACGAGGAATGCCCAGAAACCAAAGCTAGATAGTGTTATCCCATCCATTTGTGTTCTTTACTCCCTACTCTTGGTCTTGCCTGCACTCCTGAGGGGCTCTGGCAGGAGGTTCTTAGCTCCTTGCAAGCCACACAAGAGGTCTGTGGATAATATTGGGGAGAGGTTTCCCTGCTTGGCATTTTTGGGTTTCATACATGTAACAACGTGAATTTTCACAATACAGTAATTCCTTCTGCTGAGGAGAACTCTGATTCCTCACCACCTCTTGCCGTGTTGCTGCAGAGCCCAGCAGGCAGCAGAGGGAGCACCACAGTCCCTTTTCCAGAGCCATGGGATAGCAGCACTGATTGTGTGTAAAACAGCAACGAGAAATGGAAGAAAGAAAGAGAAGAGTGAAAGACATCTTGGTTAGCAGCATACTGGAAGTAGATGAAAGGGCTGGAGGGAACAGGGTTAAATGTCTGATTATTAGGGAACGAGGAGCTAAATATGGCATCTTAATATGGCATGTGGCAAGAGGCCAGATCTGTTAGTTTGTAGATCTTAACCTGCTTCCAGTATTTGGTTTTGAGCAGGACTAAAAAACAGGAGGGGAGGGTTTTTTGGGTTCTGGTTTCGACAGCGATGGAATCTCCTGAAGAGCAATTTTAGTGCCGTGGCATCCAGCCCCAAATTTTTGTCTTGTGAGACCTTAGGATCCAAGCCACAACTCTCTACAGAATAATGTGAGTGCAGCTACAAAATGTAGTTAGGAGATCGTGGCTCTCTGGAAATGAAATGTGTCATTGACAACTGATGTTCATATCAAGAAGAGTGAGAATTTAGCTTCTACTCCTGATTTAAAATGGGTAGCATCTCCAAGGTGTCATCTTCTCATGCTCTGCATTCTACGTGTTTATGCAGTACCAGAGCTAGAAGAAGTTTCTAAAATACAAGTTTTCTTAGGAAACAACTGCATTAACGACTTTGTTATATCTGAAGATATAAATGAAAGTGACATTTATATAACAGACTTTCCAGTATAAAAACCAAAGTCTGTTGGCTAAAAACACTCAGAAGGCTTTACCATGAAAAATGGTAACAATCAGAGGTTAGATGAAATTTAGAGAAAATGTAGTGCTAGATGGGTGAATCTACTCCTTTTTCATTGCTTTTTTCCAAGTGGAATGACTTAAGATGAAGTTAACTTTTTACTACTTAAGAAGATTAGGTGGTTCATAGAAAAATAATTCAAACTGCTTATTTTTAAAGCTCTTCTAATAAGAAAACTTCAAAGAAGTTCATTTTAGAGTAGAATTCGAGTAATGCAGGTAAGGTAGTTAAAAACTCCCTCACTGAAATGTAGTTTGAAAAATAAACTTTCATGGCACCTATACAAGTATTTCTATAGATCCTTATCTGTAAGAGCAGCAACATATTTCTTTTTTTAATTAAAGATCATTATAATTGCTAATGTATGATTGTTTGGGGCATATGTGAGTCAAACTGTGGTTTTGAGAACACAATTTTTGAGAACACCTTCACCTTCACCAAATCTTTCGCCCTGTGCTTTAACATCTGTGCTGAATTAAAATACAGGCCCATGTTGGAGATGGCCTATGTCCTTGCCAGAGAGAGGAGCACCTCCAAAAGGACAAGTGAGAAAGCTGGGAATCATCCAAAATATTAAGGAAAAGAACTCTGTAAGACAGTGACCATTTTGCAGAGAGGCTGATTGGCAGTTCTGGAAAGAAACAAATAAAGGAATCTTTGAAGCCAAAGCAGAGTGGCAGAAGAGTTCCCATTATTTAGGGAATAGGTGCTGTCTCACAAAGAAGTAAAAGTTTCTAGACAGACGGGAGGCAAAATCATTGCTGTTAGGAAAGGCATAGCCAGTCTAAGAGATTAATTCAAGCCTGTTTGGCTTTTTCCATGTATTTTTGCCTTGCTTATGTGTTTTTGTTAGCTTTTTAATTTTTTTGTGGGGGGGGAAGTTGGGGTATTTTTGAAGACTTAGGACTCTGTGTTTAAGAGGTTCCTTTGCTAACCCTATACTGCTTTCGTATCAGTCTTTTAAGGATACTGTTGGAAAACCAGAGTTTCTCACAGCCAGTAAACCTTACTGAAACGTACTGAAAAACCTGTCTCCAGAAAATTGTTCCCCAAGTGCTGATGTGCCCAGATAGTGGCTTTCCAACATGGAGTGCTCTTCAGCTCGGGTCTTCAAAGGTAGTGATTCATTCTGTGATGTGGATCTGTCTAGACATGAGAACTTGATGCAATAAAAAGGTTTCTTACTTGGGTATTAAGAGACTCTAACAATTACAGAATTGTTGTTAGAGCAGAAGGTCTCAAGCCGTGGTAGGTTATTTCTGTCGTGTCTTGTGCCACCTTTTCTTTATGCAGATCAGTTTGGAGTGTTTGCCAGTGAACCTCTGTCCTGCTGCTACCTCTCACCTGGTCATTGCAGACTTCATATTGATGCTTCCATAAAGAGATCTGCTTGAGGACACTCTTTGGGGCAGTGAGATCCTGCAGTCCATTTTTCAGCTGGTGGAAGTACTGCTTCAGCACTTCACATTCTTAATTCCATGATACAATCTCAGTTTCAACTCTCTGGTAACAGGAAATCTTTTATTCATCCTTGGGCAAGGAATTTCTTAGCCTTTTTAACTTTACTCTTAAGCAGTTGTAAGCATATACAGATCACTGAAAAAGAGCATTCTTGCAAGTTGCTGCTGCACAGTTTGATCTTGTGGCTGGTGTGTCTTAGATTGGGTCATGGTCCCTACACCCAGCAGCTCTTCTGCCTTCCCTCCAGTGCAGTCCACACTGACCCATAGAGAGTCAGAATTCCATTCTTTCTAGCCCGCTTTCTTCCCTCCAAACCAGCTTTTAGGGTGGAGAAGAATTAATTCTTTTTATTTCTATGCTGAAAGATGGTTTGTGCTGGTCATGGTGGTTCTTTCTGCTTCGGGCCATTGTCATTCAGCTGGGTACAGAGTGCTTTGATCCACTATGGGGGATATAAAACCAAATACATGTAAACAAACCTTATAGCCAAAATTATGTTTGCAAAACAAAGCAGGGTTATCATTTTGATGGAGAACTATTTTTGGTGTGTCACAATTACCTTGGTCCCTTTTGCCTGCCAAAATTGTGAATTTATAAACTCCCTCACTGGTCTCCTCACTCGAGGGAAGGAAAACCAGGAAACTGAAACTCCATTTTTCTTTCAAATGAATATTAATGGCAAATGTTAGGAGGTACTTGCTCAGCTTTGTAATAATATACATGTCCATTTATGAAATGGTCCAGACAGAACAGAGGATTAGGAATACAGAATTTAAGACTGAATTTGAAAAGGCAGCACAGGAACTTCAGCTCCCAAAATATCCTCTGAAAGTTTTGCTTTATTTCACGCTGTCGGCCAGGATTCTCCTTACAGCACCACAATATTCATAATAAAGAAATAAATTAAATCCACCCCTTCCTGTATGGCTTACAACACACAGCACTGTGTGCATGCTCAGCACATGTGTAGTTTTGATAAAGAGACATTATCGAGCCTGAAATCATTTTAAATAAAACAAATAATGTGGCTGCCCAGCACTTCCTCTGGAAGTAGTTCCTTGGACAAATCTTCCTTAACTCTCACATGTATGGAGTTAGTATATATATCCTTCAGTAACACCAATTCATAGAAAGAATGTTTCAGACTCACTGTACAGCTGTGTATTTTACATATAGGGTGTGAAGTGCAGCCACGCAGGAGGGCCCTGCCTTCAGCCTGGGACTGCCGTGGCCAGGGGGATCCGGCATCTTCCAGGTGCCCCACGGCACAGGGCTGGAGGGCACAGGAGCTCCCCAGATGTCACCCCAGGGCTGGGGTTGAGGGCAGGGCGGGTTACCAGCCACTCTTGTGTTTTATGGGGCTGCAGGGGTGGTGGCAGCAGGCTCAAAGCCATCGAATCCCCGGCCCCTTGCAGCATCCCTGGTTCCCTGGATGTTCCAAGGGCTTTCCATCAAATGTGGGAATGCTGACACGGCTGTGATCCCACCGAGCAGAGGGGAGGGGGCTCACCATGGGCAGTGGGAGATTTTGGGGAGCTCATTCTCTGGGGATGACACCCAGGAGGCGGGTCCAGGTCTGGGGTGGAGGGAGCTCCTGGCCCCAGAGCTCCGGGGGCTCAGCTGTGCTCGTTCTCTGTTTGCACAGCAGAGACAGAGCTGTAAAAAGCTGATTGCTTCAGAAGGGAACAGGTCACAGTTAGACAAGGGAGCAATGGAAAAACAAATTCGTTCTTTTAACACCAGAGAGCATAAAGCAAACTGGGAGTGACCTGCAGAAGAACACAGCACAGGGTTTCTGTCCTGGTGGGTGCTTCATGGTGGGCAAAGAAAGACTGAGAAGTGTGCAGGCATTTTTTTTTCCTATTTTCAAAATAAAAAGTATCTTTGTCTGGTACTTTGAATGTAGCCAGCATGCTGGTTCTAGCTTTCCCTGGTTTTGCTGGAGGGCCTGTGGGAGACGGACTTGACAGAGTACTAGCAGCTTTCTCACCATTTTCATTTAAGAGAAACAGCATTAAGATTTTGAATAGAGCCTATTTTCTTTTTCATGAAATGTTGCTGAAAATGTCTGAGTTTGAGTGGTGTTAAGAAAAGGAAGACAGACTATTAAAAAAACTTACTTCCTTTTTGAATAATTATTTTATGATGAAACATGTAGCAGAAGGGCTTAAAGGTCACCAGTGAGACCAGGGCCCCTTGGTTCTCAGTGCTGTGCAGACACGTCGGAAGCAAACAGCTCACAACCTGTAAGAGAGGCAGATAAAAGATAGCTGGACAAAGAGGCACAAAAAAGGGAAGTGGCTCGTCCAAGGTCACCCACGGATCGGTGGCTGTGCTGGATTGAACCATCTGCAGTAGATCAGGTCTGCTGGATCCTGTTCCCCTGTTTGATCCCCACACTCGTCTCCATTCACAGTTTGTGAGCACTCAGACAGGTCTGATCATCCACAGGAGGGGATAATTCTTCACCTCTGCTGGTTTTGATGTTGCGGAGGGAAAATCCAGTACTGGACCACAGGTTCTGACCCAGCTCCCGCCTGGTTCTGACAGCCCTGGCCATGGATGTCTCTTTCCTGGCTTTGCCTGAGATAGAGCAACAAAGAAAACCTTTCACTGTGCACCTAAAGCCTTAGAGACAATCAACTGGTTCATACACATTTCTAAAATCTAACAGACACAAAAAAAAGCCCACACCAGAAAGACTTTTTCACTGCAAAAAGGGTCTAAATTCTGCAACTGCCCTAGGGCGCGTGGGGCACTCTTAATTTAACATCAAGGCACTTAAGACGTAATGGTGCTGTTAGTTTGCCAGACAGACAGATTCTTCCAGGAAAAACAGGGTACAAAAGACCCCTATTCTATAACTGTGTCAGTATGTAATCTTAGGACCTAGACTTAACATTTTTTCATCTAAAGAAAAAGATGTGAGAAAATAGCCATTTTCAAAAGGAACACTTTTAGGCCTTTAGCAATGGAGAGACAGAGTAGCAAAATCACAGTCCTGTTTTCCTTGCAGATCGTCTCTAATAGCTGCTGGTATTGAGAGTATTGTGGTTTGCTAGCACTAAAATGTAAAGTTATTTTGAGCATGAAAGCCTGGACGTCATTCTATTTAAAAAAATGTAAAAGAAGGAGAGGAATGTTTACAGCACATTAAAACCTGTGTGACAACTTAGCAAGAACTATTTTAACAGTCTTCTTATTCCCTTTCCTGTTATGCACTATAAAACGAGAATGCCGTGTCAGTAACAAATAATATTGGCATGGAGGGATGGCTCACCGTGCTCCCTGAGTCAGGCTGGGTCAGGCTCAGCCCCAGCTGCCACCCTGCTCCGGTGGGAACTGGGGCTGGTGCTGGGCTGCCCGGTGTGCTGGGGAGGTGAAGGCAGGAGCCTCCTCTCCTCTGCTGACCCCCGGGCAGGAGAAAAGCTTGGCAGTTTTGTGCTTCTTTGCAGGAATTAACTATAACCAGTATTTAGAAAACAGCCTCTGCTACTACTGCCTCCCTGGGCTTTGTGACCTAAACGTAACAAGGATTAAAGCAAGATATTTCTTTATGAAAAAAGTTTGCAGTCAGGGCTAGGACTGCAGCGAATGTTGACAAATACTGAAACTAAATATGAGAAAAGACTTGCTCCAATTTTTTTTTTTTTAATCGGCATTCCATATGTGTTATGTGGAGTGCTAGGATGTTCTGCTACTTCTGTTACATAAGAGGGTTTTTTTCTTTTTTAATAAAGTGCAGTGCAGAATGCATGAAGAGTGAGCAGAAATATCAAGAAAAAGAACTACATGAAAATAAGAAAAGCTTCTAAGTGAAAAGCTGTTGCTCAGTGTGTTATTTCCATAATTCCATTAGTTCCTTAAAGTCTCTTTTAATGTTTCTGAAGGAAAGCCTCGAAGTGAAAGGAGGGAGGCAAAGGGTTTCTTTTCTTTGGTTTAAAGGAAGATCTTGGTTACTTCTATTAGTAGATTTGGGCTTGTTTTTATTTAAAAACAAAACAAAAATCCCTTTTAAGTTTAGAATTTCTGTATGGAAAAATTCTTCTTCTTTTGCCAGAGAGAGAAGTATCTCCTTTTCATTCTGTTTGTTTTGGAGTATCTGTAGTTAAGTGTTTTGTGTTTGTTCTTTATTGAATACATTAGTGGTGCATTAATTCCTCCCTGACAATGCTCGTTTCATTGCACTCACTTCTTCCCATCTGACAAACTTGTCCTTTCACGTGATGATCCTGCTTTGCCCTCCCAGGGTTTGATTGGTAATGGCTGCATTTCCTACCTTGTTTACCTCTGAATGGTTTTTGAAGTGATTTTTGTTCTGACCCCCACAAAGGAAACAGATGACAAAAAACCCCACATTGAATTCCTGCTCCAATTCCAATCTGTTTGCTTTGGTTTTCCTTTTTAGATTATTGTTTGGCTTTAATTTGTTTGTTTCTCCTTTAAACGGGCTTGAGATTACTCAAGGGTTCCTTGTTCAACAGGTCAAAGGGTAATTTGGAGACTTTGAAACCGTCTCCCTTTTTATCACCACGTTTCGTTCTTCCCAGAGTCCAAAGGATTTTCGGTATGATAGCTCGTGGAGGATGGCTCCATCTAAGGAAAACATGAGCAGCAGACCTGAGTCACTGCAAGAAGCCATGGCAGTTTTTTTTAGATGAAAAACCCCCCACTGATCTAAGTCTAAATCAGAACCTTAATTAATCCTTATCTGTAACTAAAAGATTAAGTTTACTGGGGCTTAAATAAATTGAGGTTGGTAGGTTCGATACTCAACTACCAGTCCAGGATGAAGACCCCAAATTTAACTAACTTCAAGCCAGAGAGGCATCCATACACAAAAATATACAGTGTGTGCTATTAAAAAATGTCCTTTAACTGAAAGAGTCAATCTGTTTCAGAGTTAATCCCTGCTTTTAAAAGAGGGAGGTCAGTTCCAACTGCTCAGCCGCGGTACTGTGGATTTGTAGGACAGTAAAATGAAGCATGGGGTAATGTAGGCTCCTGAACAAAAATCCAGGTGTTGCTATAATATATGTTGTTTCATGTTCCCCCAGGTTGAGTTCTGTATCCTTCCATGGAAAAGACTTGCTGAAAATATGCTATTTCCTACAAACAAACAAAGGAAACTGTACAATTAGATCAGCACCGTTGCTTTTACTTTCTGAGCTACAGATTTTGTCCTCTCTGCTGTGTCTCCTGAGCCGTGGTAGGAACTGGAGTACAGGCTATTCCAGAGGCAAGGAAGGCTGACAACCTCCTCAGAGGCTGCAGTGCCATTTCAGTCCAGTTGCTAAGGGATGCTGGAGCAAGATGTCGTCTGTGTCTTCTCTTCCAAATGAGCACATTGGCTTGGTCACAACTCCACCCCCACAGTTCACAGCCAAAAGTTTACGAGGTCACATTCACTGTGGACAGCAAGAGCCCGTAAGGAAATGCACAACTGTCCCATCTGAAAATTAGTTAACCATTTCTTCTTTCCTGGAGGCATCCAAGTGCTCAGTGCCTTCAACTCATGAACAAATGTGAATTATTTGCAATAGGAAATAAAGGTGTTTGTCACCTGGAGGGCTTGGGAGGAAGCTGTGGGGTAAGATGGGCATCTGATCTGGGTCTCATAATCAGCTGTAAATACAAAGAGTAATTCGAGTGAATTCAGAGCCTGACTTTGGTCAATTGGGAGTAAAACTGATGCAACATCAGAACTGTAAGCAGAAAGTTTTATCCATTTAGTTAAAAAGAGAAAAGAACAGAACAACATGAAATATGTGTCTGAAAAGCCGTTTTTTAAAAGGCTCAGAATCTACTCAGTTAAGGCAATAGTAACTCCAAAACCAAGTCTTGCATTTACATTTCCAGCCAACATTTGTGAATTTTACAACAGTATTTCCTTGTCTCTTACCTATATTAGTGTGAATATCCTCATGCACAAAAAGGGAGACTACCACAAATAAATGCATTGACATACATGTAACAGTGTGTCAGATATAAAGTAAAAAGATAGTATTTTTCTTGAGGTCCTCTTGAATGATTATATCAGCAGGTATTACATGTAAATCTTAAAAGACAGAAGTTTATGTGTATAGAGTGGGGGAAGCATAAAATATGTGAACTTTTCAACAAGTTCTCTCTCCTACTGCTATTGATAGTCTGCTTCTACTTTAAATCTTTTTACCCATTTCTAAATCAAGCTAATATAGTTGTCCTAGCTGGAAGAGTAAAGTCTGTGTAAGTTATGCATTTCAGTAGGACTGCTCTAGACTACTCTTTACTAGAGTAAAGTTCAGGTTTATTTACAGGATTAGGATATTGTTACAAATCCTTCTTCATTCTCAGACACCAGGGAGTAGATTTTGGGGCAAAAGCTGTGGAAGGAAAATGGAAAAAGAATTCATCTTTCATGAAAGAAGTTAAGAAAATTAAGAGATCTCATGATTTTCATTAGGATGTAATAGAAATTAGGTCAATGGGACTAAAAATCTATTAGCTAAAGCTATCAAGTGGTCTGAAATGGATTGTAGATACAAGGAACTTTTGTACATCCTCCTTTTCTCCCAAATAGTCAATTGAAATATTACTGCTTTGAATTATCCTGCTGCTGCTCCTTGTGAGATCCTTTCTGGTTTGAGAAGTGAAAACAGCAGAATATTGCTTCACACTGCCAACCCCCCTGTTCTTTTTGTGAAATCCTTACGCCGAGATGCATGTTGGTGTGTCAGACTCTTTGCATTTACTTTAGACTGAAAAAAAAAAAACACAGAAGGAACATCAATGAATCTGAATTTAATCTGTAAGTGTGCAATACTCGCCATCTTCTGTGTGCCACCTTGTATTTCCCATTAATTTAAATAGTGCAGGATTGAGTCAATAGCTGTAAGTCTTCTGATGTCCTTTTACAGCCATTTCCACGTTCTTGTTACCTTATCCTTTTGGAAAACATTTTCATTTAACATGCAGCAGTGTTCTTTAACACCCTATTTTCAAGCTTCAAATAGTTAGACATTTATCACAGAGGTACTATGCCCATACAATATAGTTATTTTATCTTTGCATTATTTGTTCCTTAGGCTGCAGGTTCTTTGGAATCAAGTTTTAATTCTGTGATGAGTCAGGGGTCAGATTGTGCCTGCACTTACCCTTCTGATGGCAGGAGTCTCGTGAAACTGAAGTTCATGGATTTTTACAAGATGGAAGCTAATGGAACTAGCTCCAATAAGAAACACAATTTACTCCAAAGACACATTAGCAGCATTATGTTATTTAAACAAATAAAAAAGAGTGAGAACAGCTAATGTGTTGGTATGCTCACTCTTCAAATGATGGGCTCCTAATCACGACAGCAGTGAAAAAACTCGTGGCAGTTCACTGGGTTTGTGAAGTGCGGATGGTGCCTGATGTCCTGAGTCCTGTCATATTTCAGAAAGACAAAAAAAGTCTGTAATTGCTGTTAAGTTACACAATGTGGGAGTCTTCTTCTTTGTTTTCTGTAGCTTTTGACACTTTCACACTTTAGTAACACTTGTAATACACCGAGCTAATTCTTAATTCTGTTGTAAGTAACTGGGAGCTTTGTGAATTAGCTGAGTGTTTTTCTTTTTCAGCTACCTCATGCTTTGCTTAGCCTAGAGACAGAGACACAGGGTATCTGCAGCAGGGGGGCAGTGATTCCTGTCAGAGTTTAACCTCGAAGAGCCTGTCCTGGTTTCTGTTTGGGAAGGGATGGGTGTGCACTGCTGGTTAGTTAACATTAGCATTTACACAGCCACGACTCCCTTGTCCATGGATGCTTTGGCATATTTATCCATCCTGTACAGACACCATTCACCAAGATTTTAGCCTTTTGTATATCTCCAACAATATTTCTCATCTTGTTTGTGTATTCCTTCACGTTTTTAGCTTGAGACGGGCTCCCTTCCCCCCAGGTGGGACCCGGAGGGAAGCAAAGCCTGGAGGCTGGGGCAGATTTTCCCTCCTGTGTGAGGTGAGAGGTACTGGCATTTCTGCATTCTCTTCATACCTGAAACCATAAAAAAAGTATGAGGCTTTATAATTTTCAGTCTGAATTCTGCTTTTTTGTGTCCTTTATGCCTTGTAAACTCCCCAGTTAAAATATATTTGAATATTGTCTATTACATGAAACTATACAAATAAATAACCTATTAAAGATACAAGAAATTATTACCATCTTTGCTTCAGATGAATCTGGGCATTGCTGAGCTAAGTTTCTCTAAGACCTTTCAAAACCGCTCTTAGCCTAAAAGAACACCTAGGGACACCAGTAAGAGTCTCTCCTCCAGTGACTCCAGAACTCTTAGGCTCTGTGGCATTTAAAAATAGTGATGTGATGTTCCCTGTTTCTCCTGCGGTCCCCCCCCTCTTTCAGCAAGGGCAGCTCAACAGATGTATTTGATGACATTAGCTGTGACCTCCTAGTTGTTTGCTCTATTCACATAATTATTTTACTGTGTGTGTTTCTAAATATAGTAACTGAATGATGTAAGAAGGTGTGTTCGTGGGAACAGTGTGGCAGATAATTGAATTTTGCAAATGAGGGTAAATAATATTTGTATAGTAAAGGACATTTCACTAACTCATGTGTGGGGATGTGTGCATAGAGAAAAACTACCTGTGTATTTTAGTGAACAGGGTTATACAAAGAGCAAAGCGCCAGGCTTTGTTTTCCAGGTGTAACTGATAAGTTGTGTAATTTTTGTAATGGGGTTTCCAAAACATATTTTAGAGAAGAGAATGGAGCTAGACAGGGGGTAAAACCGTATGTAGAAACAAGTGTGTGCATCCAGTGGTACTCTGATGGTGCACATGGCATCCCCAGGTACCTTGAACCTCCCGTCCTAGCCGGGATGGAGCCCGGCGAATCGCGGGGTGCGAGCGAGCAGCCCCGCGGCCGGGAAGCGCATCCACCCAAAACCAGACACAAACCATTCACTACCATAACTTCCACATTAATTATTTTCAAGCGTAGCACAAGGCGCCGCGGGGCACGACTCCCGTCCAATTTATTCAGAATCCTGTTAACTCCAAGCCCGGCTCCGGGTGCCTGCATCCCGCGGGGCGGGGGGCGGCCGCGGGGCCCCCGAGCGGCGGCGGGGCCGGTTCGAAGAGGGCGCCGGCGGCGGCGCGGGGTGACGCGGGCATCATGTGAGCGGCCCCGCTCGCTCCCAGCGTGCAGTGTGGGCCCGCTCGCCCCACCCCGCGCTCCGCCGCCGCGGAGCCGCTCAATAGGGGAAGGGAAAAAAAAAAAAAAAAAAAAAAAAAAGGAAAGGGGAAAAAAAAAAAAAAGGAGAGGGAAAAAAAAAAAAAATGCGGGAGAGAGCAGGAAAAATAAGACGGGGAAAAATCCGCCCGTGAGGGACAGGTTCTGCTCGGGGCACAGAGCAAACGGGCGCTTTTTTTTTTTTTTTTCTTTTAAATTTTATTTTGTATTTTCTTCTTGCCGAGAGGATTCAGCCGCCTGGGAACTGCATGTGAAAAGAGCAGCAGCAAGGAGAGGGGAGAAAAAAAAAAAAAGGAGGAAAAAAAAGGGGGGGGTTTGGCTTCGACCCCCCCGCCCCGGTGCGGGAGGAAGGACCCGCGGCGGCCGGAGGGCGAGGAGCTGCGGCGGCCGGCGAGGGAAGGGACCGGGGCTGCGTGACCCCCGCGGCGCGGGGGGAGAGGCGAGGAAGAGACGTTTCCCGATCCTCCCCGCCGAGGATTTGGGGAGGTTTCCGCGCCTGGAGCCTGTGCCTTTGGATCTAAAGAGGATTATTATTTTTTTGGGGGTGGCACTGAAGCTGGATTTGTTCCTGTGCGTGCGGCGCGGGGGGGGTCATTTCTGCTGCCTCTAGAGGAGCCGGCGGCCCGGCCGGGGCGCGGAGATCCCCGCGGATCGCTCCGCACCCCCCGGGAAAGGTGCGCCGAGGGGATCGGCGGGGGGCGGGGGAGGAGAGGCAGCTGCAGCTGCCGGGGAGGAGGCCCGGCGGAGCGGCAGCAAAGTCATCGCTATCGGCCCCCCCTCGGCTGGCTTCGGGCTCGGCGCTCTCCATGTCTCTGGCTCTGGGCAGCGGCCGCCACAGCAGCGAGTAGGGGGGGAGGAGGAGGAGGAGGAGGAGGAAGAAGAAGGGAGCCCGGGAGTGCCTCCCTCCCTCCCTCCCTCCCCCCGGCAGCCCCGGCCGCCTCCCGTCCCCTCGCCCCGCGTCCCTGCCTTCCCCTCCCCAAGATGGGCTGTTTAGGGAACAGCAAGACGGAGGATCAGCGCAACGAGGAGAAGGCGCAGCGGGAGGCTAACAAGAAGATCGAGAAGCAGCTGCAGAAGGACAAGCAGGTCTATAGGGCCACGCACCGGCTCCTCCTGCTGGGTAAGGGGCCGCGGGCCGTCCTCTCCCCGCCGGGGCACCGGCCCCAGCCCGGGCACGGCGAGGCCGGGGAAGAGAGGTGGGGCCGGGGGGGGGTGGCGGAGCCGCAGGGCCCACCCGGGGCCGCGGGGATCCGCTATAGCAGCGCCCGGGGCGGCGGGGCCGGGGCCGCCGGGGGGACCGGCGCGGTGCGGGGGAGCGGCGGGGAGGGCTCGGGCAGCGCCCGGGGCACCGCGGGAGGGGCCGGGGCAGGTACGGAGCGGCGGAGCGGGGCCGCTCTCCGCCCGCGGGGCAGCGCCCGTCGCCGGGGTGGCAGCGGGCCTCGGGCGGGCGTGGGGAGGGGGCCGGGGATGCCGCGGCGTGGGGCCCGCGGGGAGCCTGGGAGATAAACAGGGCAGGGCAGTGACAGCGGCCGCGGGCGAGCGGCGCGGCGAGCGCGGGAGGGCCGGACACCGCTCCTCGGGCCGGGGTGCCGAGGGACGTGCGGCCAGGCCGGGGAGAGGAGGAAGAGGAAGGGAGGAAGTCGGGGAATCGTTTGGGGGAAACGGAGGGAGGATGTCGGTCCCGGAGGGAAGCGCGGCCGCGTTGGGGCCGCGGAGCAGTGCAGGGTCGGGCGGGCACGGCCCCGGCCCCGGCGGGCTCGGCAGCCTCCGCTGTCGCACCAGGAATTGAGGTACCGCGCGTTGGAGCGCTGGCAGAGCCGGGCTCCAGGTGCTGTTCCAGCGGCTCGTTTGGGTTACCTGCTCGTGTTTTTCAGGAGAGATATTTACAAATGCGGGCTGTGGCTTTCAAGGAAGGGAAAGGTCCAAATATCGATATCGGAGAGGACAAGCGTTTGTCAGGCTCGTTATTTCAGAGTATTTTGAAGTAGTGTTTTAAGATCAGATGCAGTTACGAGCCGTGGGTTGTTTTGGTCACGCCGAGGGGCCGCCTGTGCACGTTCTGCAGGGCTGTAGCGTGGAGCACAGGCTAGGCCTCGCCGAGCTGACTCAGTTTTGGGGGGAAAAAACCCTGATTGAAGGGGGAAAAAAAAAAAAAAGAATTTTTGAAGTGAATTGGTGAATTTGAAAGTGTACTATCACCAGTAAAATCTTTAAGATACTCATTTGAAGAAAGAGACTTAATATAAACGGAGAGTGACTGGGACTACAGCAGCACCTGCAGCACTGAGGAGCCTGCCAGGGCTTCAGCAGAAATCTTTTAACAGGATAATTTGGACTTCAGCTCTTGGGAAATGTCTTGGACTTCCAGATTTCAGGCTGAATGTTACGTAGATACGTAGAAACTATTTGTCATCAGACGGGTTGCTTTCGTAAGAGGCAAAATTTCAGCAAACAGAGACATGATGGGCTTGTCTGGGTTTTCTTTCTGTTTCCTTTAGTTTTGGTGGCTGAAAAATAGTTTAGATACTCGCAAATAAAAAATTGCGTGTGTTCAGTGATGGCCGTAAAGTCATCTACGTGTGTGTTTTAAAGTGATAGTTCAGCTGTTACACAGTTTCTGCCTTGAATTGAGGATAGTCTGTAACTCAGACTCACTGGTAAAAAATATAAAAGCTCACCTCCCTCTTATTATGTTACGTTTCCTTTATAAGACATATGAAATAAGCCAGGCACTTGGAAAGTGTTCTTAATTTTTTCAAATCATATTCAAATAACAACAAAGAAGAGCTGCAGAATATTCAAGTGGGTTTATGCTGCTGCTCATAGGCCCCATCACTGTACACACGTGCTTGCCCCGCTGCCACGAGCAGTCTCCCTGAAATTAATGGAACTCTCCTTGGTGGTGAAGTTAAATGTGTGTGTAATTGTTGGTGAGAATATGGCCTTAACAAGCAGCCAAATATAGAGCTAGACTTATGGAGAAACGTAGATGTAATACTTCATCTTGGTTCACTGGTGTTGTAGCCGATCCAGAGAACCCAGGTGTGTCAATACCAAACCGTATGTGTTTATAGCAAATGCAACAACTGTCCAGCCTCCTTCTTGGCCCAAGTGAAGTAAAGATTTTGGCTCCCAATGCTTATAAATATAAGATGTGATTTAATGTTACAGCTGAAATTTAGTTGTTATTAATTTTTAAGTGGACATATGACTATACCAGATACTGCCTTTGTGAATAATTCTTAGTTGTGAAGATGATCCAGTCTCTCTATCTTATCCCAGGATACTAATTCTTGATTGGTTTTGCCACCTGTGTTTATTGCATGATGCAGTCTGCCTGATCAGACAGAAGGTATATGGTATAAAATAGTGGTTTAGGGGAGAAGTGGCACTTACATAAAGAGTTGTAGATAAAAACTGCTCTCTATATGCTTACAAAACACCAGTGAGCAAGGAGAGGAAAAAAGAGTAAGGCTCTGGGATTAAAGTGTCAAAACATGCAAGCAGGTTTTATGGAGAGCAGAGGAGGACTTTTGGGAATTCATGAGGGAGAAGGAAAGGAAGGGAGAAAGCAGAGGGGGAAAGCATTTGTGAGAAAATGAACTTTGAAATGTGACTGCTATAATACAGTTTTGAACATGAGTCTCAAAATGGAGGCTTGTGCTGTCAGTGTGTGCTAGCAGAGGCCTGACATCCTATAAATACAAACTGTACCTCCCTGCCCATTCTGCCACAGATGTACGGTTCCTGTGGGTGAGACACAGGCTGAGGAGAGGAATAAACGAGTAGCCACGAGACACTAAGGGGAATCTTTCTGAATTTTGCCACGTTATGATACTACTCCTGCAAAAATATGTTTGCTTTATATAGAAAGCTGCCGATCTGGCAGCGTGGAGCAGCTCAATTAAATGCTGCTGTTGGAGTTGTTCAGCGTGCATGGAAAAACGGGTACTATAGGCAGATGGGCTGCCCTGTGCACTGGCATCCGAGCAGCACAGCAGAAATAGCATCCATCTACTTATGGAAACTGGACTAAAGTGGAGTGGGGTTTTTGCACTGCAGGTATGGAGGGGGGGAGCAGGGGAGAGCGGAGGGGGGCTCTTGGGAGCAGGCAGCCACAAAAGGTGGGCTCTGCGTCTCGTTGTGTGTAGGGTTGATTTTGGAACATGTAAGGGAGGGTGGGAGGCTGCTTACAAGACACAAATAAGAGGAGGTTTTTTGTAGCTTTGTGGGTGGAGGCTTAAAGGGATGCCTTCCTTTTTCAAATGTGAGTATCTACATATTTTATTCCTTGTGATTTAAGTTACAGAGTTTGACTGGGTGATGATGAACTGCAGCCAAACTTAGAATTCTTTAAGGATATTACAAAATTTCTTTGGTGTAATAGGGACTTCAGTCAGTCTTTCCCTCTGTCAGATAGTAGTGACAAGGCAACCAGGTCATGACGTTCCCCATCGTCTTCTCTGTGAAATGTTGAGGTTGTCCATTTTCTTTCCAAGTACTGCAGTCTGCTTTTAACATTGACACTGGAAAAACGGACAGTGAAATGATCCAAGATTCAGATCTGACACATGACTTGAGCTGGGCATTTATTTTTAGCTACAACTGAAGTTTCCAGTGGCAATTACTTCTTTCACTTTTCGCTCTTGCACTGAGAAACCCAACTTTCTCGATTTTACCCCGAAGAAAAAAATTCTAGTGTATTCCTTAATCACTTATGCTTCCTTCTGAAATTGATTTACTTTCATTGTCTAGGTGCTGGTGAATCCGGTAAAAGCACAATAGTCAAGCAGATGAGGATCCTGCACGTGAATGGATTTAATGCTGAGTAAGTGCATTTGCTTTTTCACTTTACAACGTACCTTCCTCCTTTGCGCCGCAGTCAGTGCTCCTGGTTTATATCTTGTGTATTTTCCTCTTGCTCTTTCCCTGTCTCTAGAATTTGGATGTGTATTTTTAGATGAGATTAATAGACATTAACCTGAAGAAGTCAGGCACCAATCATAAGGAAGCTCTAGCAGTGTAAAATTATTTATATCAGGGCAGAGCTGATTTGATTAAGTCTTGAGTTTTGTGGGTTTGTTAACTGCAGTTCCTTTCACAACATGGCTGACACTGATCTACCTCAGCTATAGCACATTGATTCATATTGCTGTAAACATGCCTTGTGTCAGTGTACAAAATGAGCACAATTTGCTTTATTTAGAGCAAATAAGGCTTTATTTTCTGTCTCCTCACAGAATGAAATAATACTCTGAATTTTGGGGATTTTGTTGCGTTTGCTTGTCCAGATGTTTGTGTTAAATTATCCTTCTAAAAGCTTTTATTTTTTGCACCTAATGTCTGTTCAGTTATTTGGCAGTTGTGAGGAGGGAAATGGCATTAAGATAGAGAGAATGGATATCTTGTCCTTCATCTGAGAAAAATTTGTGTTTGCTAACTTTTCAACTAACTTTGCTAGAGAGTAGGAAGAAAGTCTTCTGTGTGTTAATTTATGTTTGCAATTATGTGTGTGTGTATACCAAAACTTGCTAAATTAATACTAATTGAATCAAAGTGTTCAAATTTCAAAGCTTATTTTCTATGCTTTTTTTTCTTTTTTTTTTTTTTTTAGATTGTATTATTGGTTTTGTCTTGCTTGTTTTCAAACATAACAGTTTTATATTGCCATCCTTTAGTTTTTAGTGCTATCATCTATTTTGTGAATCCTGCCTTTTTGGAAAGGTTAAGCTTTCATTAGTCTTCCCGTAGTTAATTCTTTAATGAGAATATCTGAGCTAAAAGTTTAGCCAAGGAGCCTGGATAGTACTTTCTAATCAGCAAATGATAGTTCAGGATAAGGTACACAGTCTTTTGGATGAAAGTTCAGACTGATTCATAATAAATACATTATGTGCTACATGTTTTTAGCTCCTCTTTATAACGAAGATTTTCTTTTTCCAAAATGAACTTTTTCATAAGCACCTAGTCCTGCATCCTGTTACTGCTGAGCTGTCTCTGTCCTTTAGGCTGCTCTTATGACCAGAAACCTCTTAAAAGACTTGTGTGACTTCAAAGACTTCCATGAGTTGACTTGGTTGAGCAGCTCTCAATATTGGGTGCTGAGTAAAAAGTTCATAAATGAAAGTGGAAGTGAAGGATCCCTGGTACCTTTGAAAGTATCAATCCATTTGATCAACATGTTTTTTTCTAGGTTTTTAAGCACATGGATGCTCTTAAAAGGATTAATGATGCTGTGTAATGGATGGTGTATGATATGGGTAGATAACTTCAACCCTACAAGCTACATACCCAATCTGTGTGGAACTGGGAGCCCAGAGAGCTGTGCAGAACTGGTGAGGGACTGGGACACACTGGATTTGCAGTAGCAGTGGGTTCCTCGAGTGTCTCACTTTGCATTGTAGGTTTGGGCAGAGCTGAGCCTGCAGCTGCAATCCAGGGCAACATGGCAAGTTTGGCCTCAGGAGGCTCTGCTGGCTTCTGCCTTCTCATAGCAAGGGATTTGGATTACGGGGCAGCCCTGTGCCAGCACAGCCCTGCTGCCAATCACAGGGCATATCCTGGTGTGGGAACCATGCGGGCATTGCAGGGGAGCTGCCTGGGGCTCAGGAGCTGGGGATTGTCCACCCATGGCATTTTGTCCCTTGTCCTTTGGTGAATCATAGTGTTGGAATACTGAGGTGCATAAAAATCCACTACAGAAGCGGGGTATGTTTAAAGTGTACAAGGAGTAAGTTACAACACGTCATTTTTGGGGTTCTACTGCCAAAATTAATCAGTAGATTATAACATATACTTTGCAGCAGGGAACAGGCTGTTTTTCAGTGTTTTGAAATTCTTGCAAGATACACATCTGTCCTTAAGTAACTTGTATTTTCTTCCAAATAACTAACTGCTCTCTATGTTGTCTCGCTTTCTGTTACCCTTTTTGCCTGATTCATTCCCTTTCTGCCCTGCTTAGCCTGTGGAAGAATGATGTGGGATTCAGCTAATGAGAGAAATAGCATGGAGGTTTTTTTGGAAGTGTAGAAAGAGCAAAGCATTACTTCTCTTCATGTCCTGATCAGCTGCTCTGGAACATAAACGTGTTTGCACACAGCACCACAGCTGATGTGATGAATAGGAGGGGAGAAGTGGTGAAAACAGTAATATGCTGCAGATGAGGAGACTTTTCTTTAATTTTAGTGTACTTAATACATAACTAGTTCGGAATTATTTCGGTTGGTGCAGCTTATTCTTGTGCTTTGAAAGAAATCCAGTCTAAAGTCCTGTCTAAAAATTGTTTGCCTTTGGTTTGGTTGCCCTTCAGCAATGGATGTTTGAGGCAGAGAGAGCGATACCTGTTAGGAAAAATGTCTAATGCTATGAACGAGGGAATCAAAAGTTTTTATTCAGTGTTACTCTTCTTTCTGGTGACTAAACAGGATATCCAGTGGTAAAAATGCTGCCCTACTTCAAGTGAGTGTGAGGGGATTTTATTTGGTTTGGTTTTAGGATTCTGCCCCTAGATAGATATAGTTATCGTGTGCCTTTAGGTGAATTGTTGTAGCTTTTAACAAGGTGAAATCTACGTAGTTCTACAAAACTAGAATTTCCTCTGGGACTCCAATTCCCAATCCCTTTAGCTAATTAATTATTTGAAGAACTGTATGGAGTCAAGTGCTCCAGGTAATTAATGTGCTGAATAGTTAAAGCTAAGATTAATATGAAGGTGGTTAAAGTTGTAGGCAAGTTAACTACAGTAAAGACTATTTTTTTTCAATGTTCCTTTTATAACCTGTAGTTGAATTAGAGAAAGAAATAGATTTCTTTTTTTTCTGTTTCTGTTATGAAGGTGGTGTGTGGGATGTAAGAGTGCTGTGGCATTGGTAAGGGGAGTAGAGTATTGGAGAAGCAAGGCATGCTCTACAGCACAGGTTCTTCTGCATGGAGTTTTTTGGAAGGGCTTAGCCTGCTTCCAGCTCTTGCAGAATGGCTTCAGGTGGCCGTGCTATCCTCTGACATCTTCCTGCAGCAATTCCATGAAAAATGGGAGTATGGCTTCCCCACAGTATTCTTCCAGTGTTCCTGGTCTTTAACATGGAAGAGCTGCCTTTTAAGCATAATGAAGAAGCCATATCAACCAAATTTTCTACTCTTTGCATTACTCCCAACAACAGAGGCCCTTTTGACGTAGAAAGGGTTTAAATTTGGCTTTTAATAGCAGGAAGCCTGTGACTTCCCTTCCTTTCCTTCCCTCCCTCCTTAACACTTCAACTGTCTTTTCATGAGGCTGTTCCAGAGGAGCAGGTCTCTGCTGCTGCAAAGAGTATTTTGTGAGCATCCACTGATAAAGTGGAGCCAAAACCTTCTCTTTTTGACTGCAGAAGTTAAGATGGCAATCTTTGTGAACTGGAAAGGATGAAAAATGGGAAAGGGACGATAGGAGGAGTAAGGAATATAGTTGGAAGAATTAAATCTGTAGCTCAGGTTGAAGAAGAAAAGAAAAACAGCTCTTTTTTTGTGCTATCTAGATCGAGGCCAGAGTTCTTTGCTTCTAAGAAGATGGCCTTTCACTTACTTCTGATTTCTTTAAGTCATCTTTCCCCTCTGTGATCACTGTGGCTTTGGCTGACAGACTCTAAGGAGAGGGTCATTGTCATGCACAATTTTAGAAAGCAGGGAATAATTGGCACGGGCAAGAGACAATTTTGAAGTGTCATGGGAAAAACTGGGACAAGCAGAAATACTTAAATAGAAATAAATGGTTGAAATGTGACTTACAAAATCCACTACAAAGATTGACAAATAAGGGGAATGTGCCTTTGTGATTATTAAGTTTGGATAGTATTTAGGATTCAGGAAGTCTTGAGGTTACAGGGAATTTCAGGTAAGGCTTTTCAGCCTCAGTTTCCCAAATGATGGTGTAAAATGCTGATGCTTTCTTAAACTAGTATGTTGAAGTGCTGAATAGGAGTTTGTGCATTTATTAAATCTGGTAGTGTTGATGGCATAAGCAGAGCTGAATAGCTTTGTTTTTAAAACTTAGATGACAAATATATTTGCATTTCTCTTGTAGTTTTAAAAATTATTTTCTCTTAGTGGGAAAGCTAAGAAAGCCAAGTCACCCTCTGACAGATCTCGAACATTTTCTCTTTAATACACCCATTACCACTGTTATGTCATATAAAGCAGTAAATAATATTATCTAATCACTTTAGTCAGTGTCAGTGTCTCTTGTAAGTGAAACAGATTCTGGCTCAGTAACTTTACTCTTCAGTTGTCTGATACTGTGAGTTTTTTCCTAACTTTGGTCTTTTTAGCCATGTGATTTTATGGAAGGGAAGTTAATATTAAGAGCGAGGGAAAAGTATAATATTTATAACTAAGTCTTCCAAAATAATGAATTCCCTCCTAATGGCTAATATTAGCTTATATACACGAATATAATTGCTCTGTTTTTATAGTTCCTTTACATTTGTGTACCAATCCAATGTTTCCAGAATGATCACTTCAGTTCCTGGCCAAGAAACAGACAGACTTCATTGTGTTTTACTTGACTGGCAACAAAAGTAATTTTTTCCCGGTGTTTGAGTAAAATTGAGAATTGGAGGTGAGGAGGCTTGGGGTGTGTGATTCCCCTCGCCCCTTTCTTTCTTTCTTTGCATCACAGTATCTGGTGAGAGGCTTCTGCACCTTTGAGGCACAATGCTTTGGGTTTTTTTCTCAGCTCCTGTTCCAGGGCACTGGTGAGGTGCTGGAAAATTTGTGTGTACACGTCTGTTCAATTCCATCTGAATAACTGGCTATGGCATTTGATCAAAATTTGGGCTGTAGAACATAAAGTGGAGGTGTGGGCAAAGATGGGAGCAGGATTTGTGCTTCAGTCAGTTGTAGGTCTTGTCCTGAGAGCTGACACAGTTGTGTAATTGAGTTTTGTCAAAAGACAAAGATATGCCAACAGCTAATAAATTCTATGAAAAAGAACTGACTACTGCATATAGCTTGTAAAAGTTTATGCAGAATGTTTATACAAGTTAAATATAACTTTCATCAACTTGAAAGAAATGGGAGGTAATATCTGGTGATGTTAAACTACCTACGCAACCAAGCAACTCCTTAATTGTTAGAATGTTTAATGGAGTTTTTATGTGCTTGAAATTATCTTTCCTTTGAAAATACTTTTATTTCTACAAGGGGGGTAACTCTATTCTATGACAGAGTAATAGTGAACTCAGTGAAGCAGCATTAATATTTTTTTAAGTTAAAAAAAAAAGGAGGGGGAAAAACTTTCCAGTTGGGTTTGGGTTTTTTTTCCAAGTTTCTTATGGGATCTTGCCTGAAGATATGAGACATTGTCCATTAGGAACTTGTGCAAATGTTTTGCAGTTTAGATCTACTACTCAGGTGTGATTTTTAGATACTGTAAGATGAGTTTTCAGAATATTTTGATTGTTTATAATACCTACACTGGGCCTTATTTGGCAGGGATTCTTAACATACTGTGGCACTGAAAATTCTAGTAGTCACTGGAATAACTCCTTCACCTTGCTTAGAGGCTTTCTGAAATCAAGCTGTTAAAATATTTCCATATTCAAGTGAAGTGAGGTTTATTTTCAGGGGAAAAATCATGTTATTTAGGTTCCTGAAATATTACAGAAGAGCAGTGCATAAAGGAATCTGAAAGTTTAAAAATCTGGTTAGTTTTATCTGCTTTTAGATGCTCGCGGTAGGCTCCGTTTAACCATCAGTGGAGAGATGACAGCACAGTGTTGAAAGAAAGCATTGACTTTCATTTTTACATTACGCTTTGTTTTCACATAGGTGAAAGAAGGAAAGTGCAAATTGAACATAATTTCTTTATTTTCATGGGAACAACATGGTGTTGCTCAGAGCAGAACCTGCATCTTATCTTCATTTACTGGTTGGGAAATGCTGAATTCTCCTAGCAAAGCAGTATTTAAACTACTAGTTTTATGCTGTTACATGTTGAGAGCTCTCTGTTCTTTGAATTACTTTTCCTGGCTTGCAACTTGACATTTGTGCTTTCAGTTAGATATTTTAGTTTTCTGAAAAAAAACCCAACAACAAAAAACCCGGTAGTAAACTCATCCCTTAAGCTAAGTTTGCATATGTTGCAGATATGATTTGGCATGTAAAGGGACTGGCCAAAAATATGGCAGTAATTTTATTTGTTTTGAGGTTTAAATTTCACAAAAGCTTTTTAAGTATGCAGCTATCAACCTAGGAGAAAGCTTTATAGTTGTAGAGAGCTTGGAGAGCAATAACTATGAATAGCGGAATAAGCACGAGTGATGTAATCTGAGAAGCAAAAGAGAGAGACAGAAGAGAGCTTAAGGCTTAACTATGTGGAAAACATTGTGAATGGGTTTGCAAGGGTTTTGACTTTTGATGGTAGATGTGGGATTTTTCCCATTAGTTTTGGTAAAATCAAACAAATGTGCAAGTTTGCTTTTATTTTCCCAAAACAGAAAATAAACTGTTCAGGGTAGCTGCGTGAGTGAAGTCTGGGTTCTGGAACTTGTTCTGTCTCCCAAATCCTTTCTCCCCTGCAGCATCTGCAGCTCCTCTTTGGGACCTGTGGCTTTATGAGTGTCTCTTGTTTCCTCCACTCCTTGTTTTTTTTCCCTTATGCAACATTGGCCCCTAAATACTCCTGCATCAGCCTACCCTTTATCTTTCTTTTTCTGGTTTTCCTGCTACCTGGACAAAGTCAGAATGTGTTGTGGTTGGTATAGATCTACATGAACTCTTTCTGGTTTTCCTCATTGGAGTGCTAATTTTGTTCTCTCTTCTACTCAGCCTCTGATTTTGATTTCTGGAAATTAATCTTGCAACAGCAACAATGCTTCTTCAAGTTTGGTTGCACAGCAGAATCTGAGACAGAGTGAGACTGAGAAAAAACAGCTAAAATAGTCCTACTCTTTCTCAGTTCACTCCAGATTTTTTTTTTTTTTAATACTTTTAGTCTCCACATTCATGAGTTAAAGTGGAAGTGGTGTATTTTTCTCCATTTTCTTATCTTAAGCAAACATTTGGTAGTATAAACCAATGTATCGTGTTCTATTTAACTTATTTAATAAATCATGAACTATATTAAATACTGCAAAAAACCTTCAGATTACTTAAAAAATACAGCTCTCTATGGAGAATATTAAATGTATGTCTGTATTCCACACTTCCGTGTCCTTTCTGAAAAATTTCACTGTATTTTTCAGGTTTTCACCAGCTTTTCTTAATAATTAGATGGTGCAGAGTGATTACCTTTTCTCTAGCCAGTGCTACAGAATCAGCACTATGTGAAGGATTTTCTTCTGTAGTATCTCACTGTATTTCTTATTTCCCATATATTTTGTATGGGCAGACTGGGCAGTACTCTGATTTTCCCAATAAAAAAATGTTTTTACTAATTTATGCAGAGGGATGCTTGAATTAGTTTATATATTAATAGAATGCTGCTTATCATCTTAAGTTTATTGCAGTTACCTTTCTGATATTAAAACTATTTGCTCACATTTGTGCAAACGCTGAAGATTCCCCTTACATTTTATCTCTTGCCAATCATTCCAGCTGGGAAATTTTTTTTTCAATTTCATTGTGTTAAAACCTTGTGGTTTTGTCCCATAAGGTAAAACTTACTATTAATAAAAGCTGTGCCTTTCCCTGCTCCTTCTAGCAATCTAGATATGAGTGGGATTTCTTGTTCCTATTTCTTAGGTTGCTGAGCTCCCGTGTTGTTCTCTTGGGCTGGGGGAGCAGGTTTGGGGGATTTCGAGACATTTTTGTAAAAAGTGAAGACACTGCTCTTGTTCCAGTTTTGTGAACATCCTTCCCCAGCATCTCAGATCAAGGCAGGCAGAGCTAAGGCTTTGAAGTGTAATCCAGCAGGCAAAGTTATCTCTATCTTTAATTTTAGATATATCATGCATTTGTGTATTAGGGTTGCCCAGGTCCCATCTCTGATGCAGAGCTGAGATACAGAAATTGCTTATCTTAATCTTGGTCATTCAAAGCTCTCAAGATGAAATGAAGGAATTTCCATTGATGAGGGTTTTTTTTTAGTAAAACTTGAATCCTGATGTTAAAAATAGCATGCCTTACATTTTACTTTAACAGTTGAACCTTGAGTTAATAGTAAATCCAAGTATGTAGGATACAGTGCAAGTGTAGCTGCACCAGCCTGTAGTAGTTATTTCTACAACTGTACTCTAATGTAAACATGCAGTTAATTAAAATTTCTTGTTTACAGCTGAGCTTGCTTAGAAACAGCAATTCATTGAGGGGTGTTTTTGACAGCTAAGAGGCGAAATCACCCACTTTGTGAAAAATGTGGTAGTGGAATATCTCAGTGATATGTTTCGTTTCAAGGTGTTGCTGTTACAGAAGTACAGGAAAGCTTGTGACCTTTTCTCTGAGCTACCTGTTGCTGGCTGTATTCTCCACAGGGCTATTGAATAAGTCATTGTGTTTGCTTCTCTTTTTAGTTAAGGCACCAGAAAATAATTATCTCTCCCAGCTGCACCCTTGCAGCCTCCCAGGAGTGGTGGGTGAGCTAATGGAGCAGGCAGAGGTGTGCAAGGTTTCCTTATGGGGTTTGCTGTAGTCCCAAGAGATGCTGCATTTAGCCTTGAATGGCACCTTCACAGCTTGCTGGGGGATTTACTGCTGCCTCCTTAATCACTGGAATTTAAACACCCCCTTCTTGTCTGGAGGTCGGCATACGTAGAAGCACTTTGGTTTCCTTCAAGCTAAGACATTTTTATTCTGTTTTGACAGTACAATACCTATGTAATATAAATGTTCATGTTAATTAGAAAATGTTGCAAAGAAATGGGTGTTTGTGAAGTAAATGTGTTCCTTAAGTGTGTAGTAACAAAGGATGCCTTGCTTCTATCTTCCTTGATTTTTTTTTTAATATGGATAAAAATGTGTAGTGAGACACTTAGCACAGTAAGTTCAGAAAGCTATGTGTAATACCTGTTTTAATCCTGATAATTTAAATTAAAATAGGCTAGGTAAATTTGGTTTAATGTGGCATTACTATGGAAAAATTCAACTAGTTGGTTTCATGAATTTTAATTTAATTGCATAACAGTGACTAGCATAGCTTCATGTATTTTGTTTGTTGTTTTTTAGCAGGTTAAGACTATTTAAGAGAAACATGAAAACTTAGAGTTGTAATAACTTTTTTTTAAATAAGCAAAATATAGTAATCCTAAGGACATAGCCATTTACTGAAATGATTTTGTTGAATATCTTCTGAAATTAGGGTGTAATCACGGCACTGCATTATTTGTGGAAAAAAACTACAAGCACAGTGCAATGCCTAGGAAAACTATTTTTCCTTTAAATGAGAGAGAAAACTGAAGGGGGAAGGGCTCAGTTAAGCACCTGGGGTTCTCAGGAAAGCTGGGACTACTCAGTCCCAATCTACCACACAAACCCCAAGTCCTTGTGCAGGTCAGGCAGAGCAGCACTTTCTGCACTTCCAAATATTTGACAAAACAGTTGCAGAGCTCAGTGTCAGTAAAAAAATTAAGTTTTCTAGTACTTTGTCTCAATGTCTTCTGCAGCAAGCTTGTTATACAACTTTCTGGAAGATTTGCTTTAATGGGGTTGTGGGGGGGGGGGTTGTTGTTAAATTTCTGTGTTGTGGGAAGCTACTGGATTTTCTGCTCTGGGTTTTGAAGCACACTAAAATAGATGCCTGGAAGTTGGATGCAACCTTTTAATTTTGCTATGTCAAAATGATTAATGTTGTTTCAAAGTAGTTACTCATAGGAACACATTCTGCTTATGCTGAACACTGTAGATAAAAATATGCTCTGCAACTTACACATAGGACACTTAAAAATCAGAAACGTAACTATTTTGCCTGTTAGTTTTTTGAACTGGAACTGTGTCACTCTTAATTTCCCCAAACTCTTGGGCACTTGGGATGCTCCGTGCTGCCTCTGTGTTTTGCTTTCACTTAATTGGACAGTCTTCACTTTATATAATTCATCTTATGCAATCAAATGGTTACTTTCCTTATGTTTATCACCGAAGAACTTGGGATCGTTCTGTTACCTCAGTATCTTTTTGACACTGTAAAGGGCAAGAAAACAGTAAAAAAGATGGAGTTTAGTAAAACATCTCTGCATTCTGTGCAATTGTAGGGAGTTGGGAAAAACACTTTGAAATCATGTAGGCAGCATAATGTCTGACTTTTTTCCTCATAGTTTTATTCATACTGAATAATTTTTTTAAATGTATTTTTTTCTAGGATTAACTGGAGTCAACCAAGGCCTCTGTTTTCTTAACTGAAATTTATAGGTTCCATTCTGAGAATTTCAGACAAGGAGAAAACAGTACTTTTTTTTCCCACTTAATTTTTTAATAGTATTGTTTGGACACAGATTTTCTGTTACTAAATGCAAAAGGTAAAATTACACATAGATATGTAGAGAAAGTAGAAATATTCTATATATATTATTCCTTACCAAAGAAAGTATGTTTCCATCCTGGATAATGCTGCAAACAGAAAAGGAAGTTTGGTATCTGTTAGAAGGACAAATATTGGGATCATCTCTGTGTGATTCTGTGATATTCTTATGGAAATAGAATATGTGTATTTTCAATAAATAATGAAGAAAAATCCCAGAGGATAGCCTGTGAGAAACTATGGGAAACACCAATTTATGTAACTTATTTATAATTATTACTGGGAGGGGTGATCTGATAAGTTGTACTTAGAAATTTGTTTTAATGCAGCTGAACATGAGAGAGTCCCGCAGGAGTCAGAGTTTAGATTGTATCTGTAAAATTGGAAAGGGACTTGAAAGTCAATTAGTTAAATTACCTTAGTATGGTTTGGGATGTTTTTGTGGCAAAAAGACAAATGCAGGCTTGGATGACTAAAAGGAAAGTGAAACATAAGTGATAAAGGGGACTTCCAAATCTGATAAGAGCCTTACTAAAATAGTATATCCCATGCCTTCATGAAGGATGTGGAATTATTGGGAAGAACTTAAAAGGAAGGCCACAGGGGTTGTCCCAGGTCCAGAAGAGGGGTGTCCAGATGTGATTTCATGGCCATGTAGAGGTGATGCTGTGCAAGAAAGATACCTAAAAATGAGGGCAGGCATGAGATTGACTTCCTTAGCATTAGAGATACTTTATTTGAAATAATTTGTTGGGAATGAGGAAGCCTCATTAAAGCAATATTAGGGAGGTACAGGTTTATTTTTAAACTGTATTTCAATCCACCTCCTGAAGATTCAGCTTTCCTGACGCAGGTGTGTGTGCTCAGGGTGCCCACTGTGGTCTTGGGGAGCACAGAGTCTGATGCACGTGCTGGAAGTTCTTCCTTTTCATACCCTGAACATTTTTATGTATTTGCAATTCTGTTGCTGTCTGAAGCCTTGAAACCTTTCAGCCCTGTGTCTGCCCACAGGCATCAGAGAGGTGGGGAAGTGTGGAGGTTGACTTTTGGTTTTGGTTTTTTCCCTTAAGATAATTCGCTACTTGTTTTGTCACTGTTTTCACTTCCTCCTAAAGCATCAAAGATTGGGCAGGGTCTGAGATGATGTCAGAAGATCCTCTTTTGGACCATACTGGTTGATTCTTACTCACGTAATGTAAAGTTAGTTGAAGAGCTTGAGATAAGAAACTCTTTCATTAGGAACTGCTAGGCTTGTTTCCATCTTCTCCTGCACAAGGCTTTCTTGACCTCCTTGGATTATTAGAGCAGACTTTTTGTAAGTAGTTCTCTGTCCTTGCAGGAGTCCTGAATGCTCAATCTCATCTAATTTCAAATTGTGATCTTCAGGAATAATTGTTTTATTTGAAATTTCATCTAAACGCTAAAACATATGGAGAAGCACAGTGGCTTTATGGTGCACTGAAAGGCAGACTGAAGTATTCAGCTGTCCTCTCTGGCCTAAAATTCTTCAAAATACTTACCAAATATCTGTGTTTCCTGTCTGTTCCATGCTGTTTCAAGCTGCTAGCCCAGGTAAAAGCTCTGGTTGTGAAGTCTGTT
Organism: Corvus hawaiiensis; assembly: GCF_020740725.1. Classification (NCBI taxonomy): domain Eukaryota; kingdom Metazoa; phylum Chordata; class Aves; order Passeriformes; family Corvidae; genus Corvus; species Corvus hawaiiensis. Next base: position 13,051,364 of record NC_063229.1, on the reverse strand, counting down.
CTGTAGAGGGAGATATGTATGTAGCTGAGGAGATGGCCGACTGGATTTAGTGCTACTCTGTGAATATGGATCTCTGTACTTTGAAAGAAACAGCAAAATTTCACTTTAGTGTGGGTAATTCAAATCAGTATATTTTGAGTGCATTAGTATCTCCTAATGAAACCAAATATAGTTCTCTTCAATTCCATTCATTCTGGACCTTATCTCTCCTTCTGATATGTCTCACTAGTTGCCAAGCAACCTCAACAGTAGTTCTGCACATCCAGCAGTATTAAAAAAAAAAAAAAAAAGTGAGTAGTTGTTGCTGAAAATAAGATGCCTTCTGATGACATGAATGAAGAGAGCTACGAGAGAAGGAAATGGGGAGTGGTGAGTTTGGAGCTGCTGTTCTGAAAAAGCTAATAATATTCAGCACTTAAGTAGTGCTTTTTATTTTCCAAGCACTAATCAAGCAATCGTAAGATTATTAAATAAAGACTGTTTTTTTCCTTTCAGTGAGTGATGCACAATTATGTTTATGCTTCCGAGAGCAGAGGGCAGGATTTAATCCCAAGAGTGAAGGAGTTTAGTATATATATTTCTTTCTCTGACCTGTATTGACTTCCCATGTGCAGGTTATCTGGAGGGTTTGGGAAGATTTTTCTTTGTGTGTTTGCTGATACATAGCCAGCACTGTCTATTTATTTAATGCAGATGTGCCTGCAGTGTGTTGGGTTTCAGTAAAATGTTTATCACCTGCAAGGCCTTCCAAACTAGAAGTATGAAACATTGTGTGTAGGTCCTTTATGACTTGATCGTGCTGTAATGCTTATAAAGCAATGAATAGAACTTACTTTTATGCTTTGTCTCCTGTGCAAAATGTGATCTGAGAAGCAAACAAACCACTGAATAGCAAAGGAGATTATTAATGGAAGTGAAAGCTGATTTGGGAAAATTATTCTGGTTTTAGGTTGTTCAAAAGGAAAACTTTGTGTTTCATGTAGACTGACCAAAGCAACATTTTTGAGGATACACTTAAGTTAGAAAGTATCTGAGTTAAGATGGCCATAATTTGAGTTCTTTTTAGTTTAGGACACCATTACCAATGGCTGCCTATATAAAAAGATAATTTTCAATCCTTTAACTAACTCCTAAAAAGCAGTTGTAATTCTAACGTGGGGTTTTTTAAAGCAGGTTCTGACACTGTGAACATTCACTTTCCCTGTCACAGGCTGCCTGGATTACCAAATTGTGTGCCATTAAGAGACAGCAGAGAGTTGGGCTGTCCTACAAGTTCTGGTTTGGAGGACTGTTGGTCCCAGTCACAGTTCAATCCTTTCCTTCCCACTCATTTTTTTTTCCTGGAGATGGTGGTCTTAAAAAAATGCTTTTTCCATTTCTGAGAGAGGGTAGTAAAGAAGGGATGTGCTGCAAATGTGTCAGAAATGGAAATGTGTCAATTTATACACAAAGTAGGATGTGTTGTGAGTTACACTCTCCATGTCTGTGGCATACAGATCCACGTGTTGGACATGCTCCACTGAGGCTTCTTACACACATTTTTACATGCTTTGTGCTCAGCCTGTGGTTACACACTGCATCTCCACATGGGTGTTTTGACACTGTTGAGGATAAAATGAATACAACGAAACAAGATTATATACGAGGTGTTTGCTGTGTGATGCAGATAAACACAAAAAAATGTGGGCTCAGTGTGCAAATCCACAGCTTATCCTTGCAAGGCACTTCCTGCTCTCCTGCTTCCACAGAGGGGAAGGTGTTTTACAGGTAGAGTGGTACTTGGAGCTGTTACTAACAACACACACATTTTGCATTAGTCTCTGTGTTCATCTGCATCACAGACCTGAGTGAATGCCTGCCTGAGTGGGTTTTGCTCTGTGTGAGGGGTGGTGAATGATTCTCCAATTGCAGTTGCAGTGAGTCTGAGTCAGCTGGTTGTTGCTTTTAATATGAGGACTAGAAACAATACTAGATAATTCTAGGTTTAAGTTGAATTAAGGAAGGCATACAAAAGAACTATACTTGCAAATGGTTAAAACACAATGAAAAAACATCCCAGTGTTCTGTAGTATTTTTACCACGTTCAACTTCTAAGGTTTATTTGTGTTGGACTAAAATTTCTTTTGACATTCTGCAGCTAATAGAGGTAATTTAGAGATAGAAAAATAGTCTGTGTGTCTGTGTGTGTGATGTGTATACAAAAACTGTTTGTAGTGGTGATATTTTTATCCTCATCTTCTAAGAGAAAAAGACCAGTCCTAGTTCATGCTTTTTTTGTAATGCATAAAATACGTGGATTTTGGCAGCTGCCTCTTGCCTCTAGGCTTGTAAGTAGGTTTGTCCATGCAAGATGTGGGTAATTATTATATATGTGTGATGTATTAGTTGCTGCACCAGTATTGCCATGTAAACTTAGTTGCCCTTTTTTATATATATATGTATTCTCTGTAAATCTAGTTTTAAAAGGGTAAATATTATAAACTGGTTGCTCAAGAGCAGCACGCTATAAAAAAAGTAATAAGCACATCAGTAAAAGTGTTGGAGGTAGTAATAAAACTGCACTATAATCCTTCTACCAATTTATTGAACTCTAACTATAGTTATCTATGACAATTAACTGCTGCGTATTGTACATTGACCCTTTGTAAGTAGCTGTATATGCAGTGATACTCCATGTGGCTTCAGTGCCTTAAACTTTAGGTTTTCAAGCAAAGGTGTCATCTAATTTGATAATACAGTTTGCTTGTTGCTTTTCCCTTTTTGTCCATCTTTCCTTTCAACAAAATAGGACACCCAGTTACTTTGGGGAGAACATTTGTCACAAAAATAAAGTATTTTTGCAAAATGAAAGTAAACACATGACTTATTTTAGATTTCATCAGTGTCTTTAAAAGTAATAATACTGCAAAAGGTGGTAAACATTTAAGCATTGCAATCTCTACTCCATTGGAACACACAACTCCTGTGCCCTGCTGGGTGTCCAGGGGTGGTTTTGATTCCCAGAGCCGTTTCCATGTGCTGAATGTTCACCAAGAGCTGGCCTGTGTAAGCTCAGGAGTGCAGCTGTAAATACTCTGGCAAGTTGCATAGCAGATGTATGATACTGTGAGGTGAAATTACAAAGCATTATTTCTCATTAAATGTAAGAGGTCACTCTTAGTCTAACGTTTAAATTTTCTAAATTCAGTCTTCCAGAAGATGATTGTTTTTATTTAAAATGTCCTAAAATGTCCTCAAACTGCTGAAGTGTGTTGGAAGTTGAGACGACAGCTTTTTTAATTCAGTTGTTTGTTGCCTTGGCACAGGAGTTTCTGTATATTTAGTGAGTGTCCCTGAATTCCAAGAAGATCTTTAAAATGGCAAGCAGTTACGTTTGAAGTTTGGATCTCATGATGTCAATATAGATATGTAGTAAAATATTCCAGGGTGTGGTGATACTTAATCATTAGTGATTGAGACTTGGGGCATTTCCTGAATATTAATGCTGGGTATGAATGTTGCTTGCCTATGGTGAAATTATCACCCAGATACTTCTCTCCCCTCTCTTTTTTTATTGATTGCTAATGCAGTAGGGATAAATGCAGAGCTAGGTCAGACAAATATTCGAAATACTCTGTGAGGCACAGTGCTCAGGACAGAACACTTGTACTACCTTTGTACCTTGTGGATTTCATAATTATCATGTTGCGTGAAAATGGTTATTTTATTTTTTTTTTTCCCTCTAGTGACTTAATCTGTAGTTACACAGCTCAGGCTGTAAGTTGTCAACCAGGATTCCTTCCCTCAGAATCACTTGGTAGAGTCCAGCATTGTCACAAGCTTCTGGTCTTGATGAAGCTGATGTAGAATTTTCTCTAATTGTGTAAGTGTAACTGCCACTAAGGGTAAACTGATACGATGCCACACCTTGGATGTACTTTAGTACTTAATCTGCCCCTTAGGAAAGGATTGACTAGCTCATGTCAGTGCAGTGCTTTATAAAAAACTTACTCATAAAAATGTTTATAGCTAGGTTTACATGATTAATGTTTTTAGAGAAATGTAACCTTTTGCTGCCAACACCAACTGTTAATAACCTACTAAAATACGTAACTTAAACATTTCATAAATGTGTTTGGAACACACAGCATGTGCCGTTGGTTATGTTGTGTGCTATAGGTCTAAACTCCTGAAAGGTCCCTCTTAATTCCTGAACAAAAGTACAGGAGGAGGTGCCAGCGAATATCATTATCCTGTAGGTACACTGGTGTTATCTGATTTCCAGGTAGTAAATTCATAGGGCATTCCTGCATATTGTTTGCATGTGTTGAAAATACTGTCTTGTATCTGGTGGGAATAAACTTGGTTTATCTTTCTGTGAAACTTTCCACAGAGAAAGAGGTTTTCCAATCCTGTATGTTAAACATTTGGAAGGAAAGCCTCGTCCCTCTTGTAAGTCAGTGATTGCTACAGCAGGGTCCATTCTCCCCTTTTTCCTCCCAGTAGCTGGGAAGTATCTTCTTACCCCGTGGCTGAGAAGCAGCTTCTCTTACTTAAATGAAGAAGTGTTTCATGTAGTCAGTTTTATGTATCTCATAAATAATATATTTTAGAATGTTGTAGATACTGATGATTCACCAAATTCCTTTAATCAAATCTGTGGTACTAAGCACACATTTTCTGTAACAGTGGCATCTGGTCTGCTGAAATTTCTAGGAAGAGAATTTCTAAGAATCAGTTCAACACTAGTTTAGACCACTGGTTTGTGTAGTCCAGTATTATGTGTCAGAAATGGCACTTGGGGAGGATTAGGGAAAAAGTGTAAGAGAGATTCACTGTGATTCCTCTTCAAGTTCTGCCACTGCCACTTCAGGAACTCCAGGAAGCAAAATTCATAACAAGTTGTGAAGTTAAGTCACATTCAGTATGTTTGTCTGTTTCTTTAAAAAGACTAGTACTTGAATAATCTAAAAAATCCTCATTTTCCTTTTGAAGTTTCAAGTTTTCCTTCGTTTCAAATAGAGTGCAAATCCAGTGAAACAGTTGTGTTGCCTGGTTTAATACCTCTGCATTAGCTGGGTGCCACTGAGGTCAATTAGATTCTGGTAGAACCAAGGTATCTCCAGCTTCTCAGAGCTTTTGCTGGGGTTTTGTTGAACCCATGGTAGCAGCTGATTGGATCAATAATTGTGCCCAAGCAATACTGTTTAAGTAATTTGCAGTGTTACACATACTCTCTTGAGATTATTTTCTTCTCCTGTGTATAAATTTCTCATTCAAACAATATTATTAATATTTAAAGGACCATATGTTGTGAAAGTAATTGGACAGTTATGATGATGTGCTGTATATTCTAACTGATGAGCTAAGTATCAGCAAGAAATTTTTCACATGAATTTTGGCCTAACATTCTCATTCATTACATACTGTCAGCATGAACTGTGTCTTTTACTTTTTTGTTATCATTTAGAAATGTCAGGTCAGGGCCAGGACATGATAATTGTGCCGTTGCCACAGTTTGACTTAAATTACAACAATATAACTTCCCTTTTATCAGGGAAATGAAAATTAATGTGCTTATTCAGGTATAATTATTTCCAATTTTAAGCTCAGTAAAAGGTCATTCTTCTTACAGGTTGAGTTCAAATATATGTAGATGTTAAATACAGTGAAGTGAAAGTTTCTTCACATTGTGGCTTCCAGACTTCTTAATAAGAGCTGTTTGGAATTTTTCCAGTTAATTTATGTTGCATTAGGGAAGGCTCTAGTTTGGATCCAGAGTTTGTTTGTCCAAAACATCCATGAACCATTCTGGTTCTAAATGGTTCCTTCCTGGTTAAATAAACTCCCTTGGTACTAATGGTGGGGTTCCCTGGAAGTCCAGAATCATGGTCGAGTGTGGCCTGAAAGTGTTTTCCCTTACTATGCATTTTAAGTGAGTGTGCATAATGGGAAATACAATATCTAGGTAAGGGAACCGTGCATTGTGTTCTCAGATTCATTTCTACAGCTCCTCTGTATCAAAGGAAGACCAAAACAAAATTATTTCAGAAGTAGCAGTACGGAAACTTGAGTTTCTCTCAATAAATTGACTCCAGCTTTTCTGTAAATAGAGCTCTAGATGTCTAAAAAAAGAAAAATAGGTATTTTTGATGTCTTTTAGTTGACAGTGTCTCCTAAACAGCAGGAACATCAGGTAGATGCTGTTGCCTGAAACAATATTCCCTGACACTAGCTGAAGAATTTTGCTAATGGGTTTAATGTGGTGCTGACAGTGTCGGTGCTTGGAAGGAAGTAGGGGTATTTTTGTTGTTGCCTAGTAATATTTGGTGTTTACTTACAAATACTTTTCTTATATCATCTTCACTTCTGGTAGTGCAAAACTTCTAATAGCTGGAAAAGAAATTAAAATATCTTGTATCATATGAAATATAATTATAGAAATCAGTGTTGATACTTAAAGGCAGCTATTCCCTGATACTTCTTGCTCTCTGGGCCACCAGAGGTAACTAATACAAAAATACCTGAGTGTTTGGGCTTGTTACCAGTGTGGTGCAGCCTTTGAGACTGATAGTTTTGGTGTCAAGTTGCTTTTGGAGAATTTCTTTACTTATAGATTTGATTCTTTGTGCTTTTGCCTTATGCTTCCTTTTTCCAGTGTTGGCTTTGAAATTCAACATGGTTCATCTCTTTTGCATGGCAGGTTGGTTATAAACAACTTCTGTGTTACTTCTTGGGCTGTTAAGAAAGTAACTTTGCTTGTCTAAGTGTGTCAGGGTATTTGTGTGTAAATACACTGGAACTTTACTGAGCGTATGAGGAAAGTATGCTAACAGCTACAATTTTCATTTAGCTTTGCCGAGTTTAAAGTTTAATTTGGCTTTACTTAGAGACTGCCTTTCTTAAGATCGTAATTTATTCAAGTGATTTTTCACCCCTGTTACTTTGGAAGACTAAAACGGAGAAAACTTTTTCAGAACATGAAACTGGCCAAAACCACTGGCAATAGCACAAGTAAGGTGCAATGGAAAACTTCTCCTCCTGTAGTTTTACAGTTTCAGGAGACATAAGTGTTGTTTGTAACAACAGGGGATTTGAAAATATTAGAAAACAGATTTTAAAACTTACAGGAGAGTCTGTGCTTCCTTGACTTCTTTGTCTAAAACAATAATCACAGAAGTTTCCCGTGAGCTGTGTAGGAAATGTGAATACTTTGGTTGTTCACTTAACAGATATAAACTATACCTTTTTCTTTTACGTTGAGGGCAGCCTTAACTTGATCTGAATGACCTTTGCTGTAACCAAGCCAGTGTTACTGTACCTCAGAGCTTTAGGGTTGGAACATGCTAATCTAGAGGGGAAAGTTTTGTGTGTCCCTTCCAGTGATGTTCCAGGAGGTGTTAGAACAGCTTTGGTGTCTGCAGAGGGCTCAGTGGCACCAGTGACAGGAGGAGACCTTTCGTAAGAAAAAGCAGGTGTTGGTTTAGACCGACAAGCTTTTTGCTCTCCTGAAATCTTTTTTTAGAAGGATGCTAAGACTTGTGCAAGATGTTCCCTGCTGGATTCCCTGTGGTGAGTCTTGTTTGGTGCTCACAGCAGTGTTGCTTTGTCGTAGCTGGTCTGAGCACTCCAGCTATGGGGGACATTCAGTCCCTGTCTGGTGCCACCTTGAAATTTGGCATGGTCTTGTCTCAGTAAAAATTTAGTAGTAAAATCAGTGGTATGGGGAGATGCAAAATAAATAGCAATGCATTCAGGTTACTTGAGACTGTATGCAAAAGTTCTGATTTTCTGATCCAAGTGCTCTTTCACTGAAACTAACTCACACTGAATTTTGCTTGTTTTAATTCTCGTCATCTCATGGCATAATATACTTGCTTCTTACTACACAGATACAAACCTTTATAAACATGAGGCTGGGTATTGATCTGTGGAGCTCCATGTGAGCGGGTAATCAGGGGTAACAGAGCTGAGTGGTTTATTTCTGGTGGATGTTGGTGGGTTTGCTCTGTTGAGGATTACTTGCTCACTGACACGTGTGCCAGAGGTAAGGGAAGATCAATTAACAGTGATTGGGACTCTGGAAAAAAATATTTTAAAACCACCCTGAATAGAGAAGAAACTGCTTTTAATTCCAGTTTGGAGCAGAATTGAAGTGTGTCTGTGTTCGAATGTAGAGTAACAGCTCTGGTTAACCAGTGGATTGCTGGAAGCTGTGAGGACACACTGAAGCTCACAAGATTTTGTTTTAAAGATGGCACAACGTGGCAAAAGTACTGGACATATTAATGTGAAATATAGACAGCCTTAGCTGAGTGTTGTGTATGATGCTGAGGATTTCACTCAGAGCCAAGTACAGCCATGTGGTTTTTTTTGTTTGCTTTGCTTTTGCCTGATATGCTGCTTTAGCCTCCTGAACATCTTTTTGGAGAAAAGCTTTCTTCTGTCATAGTTACTCTGAATTGCCTTTTGCAGACACAGTCAGTTTGCCTCCTTTCCCCTATCAACAAGGATTCCAAGCTTGTGCTCACACAGTACTGCTGTGATAGATGTGCACAAGTGAAGTAGAAATACTAGAAGTCAAGGATAAACTCATTTGTTGTACAAAAATAACTGCAAAACACTCTGTTGTGATAACTTACAAAGCTTTTCAAGTTAGAAATTGTCAAAATTATTACTAAAACTGTGAACAGTAGCAGCACTGCAAAATTTGTTTCTAGATGCACTGTTTTAATCAACTGACAATTCTGGCAAAAAGTGGAAACTCTGCAGTAATATAGTTTCAAAGCTTTTTTTTTTCTTTTTAGTTGTGTTTAATGGAATTTTTAAGTTCCCTGATAGTGTACTTCATTTGCTATAAAATCCATAAAATAAGCAGTAGTATTTAATTCCCTTGCTGCAGATATCTCAGAGTGCATAGTCCACACAGAAGATATTTGGTTTTGTGTTCTTTCTGCTGCTTGTTTACCAACAAGTAAAAAAAACCCAACCAATCAAACAAAAGACCAAGAAGAAAATATCTGTAAGGGACTTTTCAAATTGTTCCATTCTGCCCTTTTTTAGAAAATTATTTTATGAAACTTGGTCACATGTTGTGGAGCCATATTCAGATAAAACAAGATCAGGAATTTTCTAGTGCGTGGTTTAGAGATCGAGTAAGTCACCACTGATTTACAGAGGCTCTCCTAGCTAGAAATTGCAGAGCGGGTGTGGGGTTTTGTTTCTTTTTCACATCCTTAATACTGTCTGTATAAAATACTTTAAAGAAATCCTGTTTTTACTTAAAGGTATGTATTTGCAACACCTTATATCTGTACAAAAGGCACGTGCACAGCTTTGAATATCCAAAATAAAAGAGAGGAGTTACTGCACTGTTAAGCCTGTTGCAGTTGGACATGTATAACACAGGTAAGAAAGGCTGTAGTACTGATGTTTGCAAACTGCAACCAGTAGCATGTTATTTAAGAGTGTAGCTAGTAGCTAAATTTTTGGTGTGCTTAACTGATTCCCCTGTTTCAAAGCCAAGTGTGATGGGCAGAGGTGACTCCTGTAACACAGAGCTGTCAGAGAAAAACAAGGGCAAAGTAAAAATTTGTGGACCTCTTGTACATGAGAACCCTCATTGTATTTTATCCTCAAAGACTGTGGAAGAACTTACATCTCTTGAGTTTACATAAGCAGAGCTGGGTTCAGCTTACGGTAAATTTGGATTTCAAAGTGTTTATAACTTAATTGTTCAGTGGGAGAATGCTGTATTTTCTCTGTGTAGCATAGGCCATGCAGCATTCTTAAAGGTTCTGGGCGTTCTGGCCCCCATCCATCACAGTACTTAAACCATGAGTAGCCCTATTAAAGTTGATAGAATTACTCATGTGCTTAAAATTAAACATGTGCTTAAGTGCTTTGATGGATTGGAGCCAAAGTTGTCAGCACCTTGCTTTGTTGTGTGCTGTGTTACACCTGCCTCTCCATGCCCTGGCCTGGGTCTTCAAGGGACACATTCTCAGATTTGCTCATTCCAGTATTTAGCTACTCTGTGTCCTGAAATTGCAGTTTATGTGCACAGCCATAGTAAATTCACACACAGTCTGGAACTATAAATAGACAGCTACAATTCTTGAAATCTCTCAGGCCTTGACTAATTTCACAAGATTTTTTTCTGGGTATTTCAGAGGAAACTTTATGCTAAGTCTTTACATGGAAACATGATGTCTGTAATGTTTTTCAGAAAACTATCTTTCTACTGAAATCTGTATTTTAATAAAGTGTGCAATAGAAGTCACCATTTAGGTGCGACAGCACATTCTTAAGAACTACTGTGAACTTGAACTTCCCTAGAGCTGGGATCAGTAGGGGCTGTTCTAGTTTCTGCTAATAATGCTGAGTCTTGTAAGCATTTAGGCAATTCTTTAAGACATACGAGCAAAGTTGCATATACCTGACATCTCTATCTTTGAAGGTAACTGTGGAAATCTTCCTTGATTCAGACTTTGTCCATGGTAAAAATTCTGGATTTAATGGCTGTGAAGAAAAGACTCGATTCAGTGAAAGTAGTTCAACACTGTCAGAAAGTGTGGTGAACAAAACATTTAATGTTAATATCTCTCTGAAGTCTTAACTTTCAGTGACAGCTGCATAGTTTAGTAAACATTTCCTTTGTTCCTGTCCAAATAGTTTCCCCTGTTTTTTGGGTACTGAATGTCTACATCCCCTGCCTTAACTGCTTTCCTATTCAGATTGTCATTCTGAACTTAGAAGCTACCAATACTAAATCCTACAGCATTTATAAAATGTTAAGGGTTTGGGTCATTGAGAGTTTAATGCAATTTTTTAGAAGTACCAGGGGGAAAATGGTGAAATACTTTAGGTAATTGCTTTTTATTTGAGTGAGGCAAAAAACTTTGCCTTTTGTCACTGCAAGAGGCAACCACCTTCCAGATTGTCTGCCTACCATATCACACACCAGAAGTGTTTCAGATGATAACAGAGATCATAACCACTAAAAAAAAAAAAATCAACTGTTTTCCACCTGTCTCATCAGTGTCTTCCCTACTGCATTGCATCCTGCTTTGGCTGGTCTGTGTTTACACTTACTTGGCATCCAGTGTTCCAGCCATTTTTATTTTAGGGCTTCTTTCCATTTAATACTGGCACTTAGCCAGCTGTGTACTTTTTCAGCTTTAAGCAGCACTGAGGTCATCAGCCATTATAGGAGCTATTCCTCTCATTCTTGTGCACGGGGACGTGATCGCCTTCTTTTCAAAAGCTTCATACCAAATCCTGGCTGAAGAAGTTACTGGAATGCAGGCATTTACAAAACAGTTTTAGAGCAAATGACACTTGTAGGACACTCATCAAATCGATGTTTCAAAGGTTAAACAAAAGTGCCTCGAAAGTGAGAACTGAGGTGAGAACAGGAACCCCCCATAACGCTGCTGTTACCTGCCTGTGTTTGAAAGCAAAGGATGGAGTGAACAGCACAGCAAACGGCCCAGATTTAACAGCAGGTGCTGTTGATCCATGTGTATGCACTGCCTGGGCACTATATACTCACACAATAGTGTTTTTTCTGGGCATGCAGAGATTGAGGAGAACCCAGGAGGCTGGTTCTGCTCTGAGGGATGGCTGTACAAGCAGACAGCCTGGAACAACAGAGGGGACATCCCGAGAGGTGTCTTGTGCTGCATTTCGATGCTGCTGCACAGTTGGGCAGAAGTGTTTAAAAAATTGGATGGGCAATGGACACTTCCTTTATTCTGTGTTGATAATGGCTACAATCACAATACTTAAATAAATAATTAAAAAGGTTTCTGTGCTTCCTGACAGCAGTTTGATTGTCTCAAAGCATTGAATTGTGCAAGGCAAGATGATTCAGCAATTTGACTTGAGTCCTTTGGTTCCTGCCGGTTCTGAGGTGTCCTTTCAGACCAGAAAGGAATCACAGTGTCCTCTGAAGACTCTACAGCCTTGTTAATTATTGTATCAAGTGTCTAGAGAGAATGCTAAACTTCTGAGGACACCTTTTACAGCAATATGCTTTAATTACCTGTACTAAGAGCAAGAAAATGACACTGGAGTGTTCCCCTCTGAATGCCTGGGGAGCCACAGGCCAGGTTTGCAATTTACAGAGGTGTTTAATTGCACAGCAGGAACTAAAGGGCCTTTGTCAAGCTCATACATCACAGAGCTCTTTGTGAACAATTCTATTTTCATCCCTTACCTAAACTATTGCTAGTTAATTAGTTGAGGTAAATGGAGCAGGATAAGCAGAATTATGCTTCTTAGTATTGTGTCTATGATGGTCTCTTTGTGCCACTAAAAGGTATAAAGGGACTGTAAACCAGTTAAACTGGTTTTATGTGGGAATTTGTGGAGCTGAAGGGGAGCCTCGAGGTGGCTTAGAGCCAGAATAGCATCTTTGTGCCACATCCACCTGGGCAGGTGGTATGACCAGGGTGCCACGTGCCTGCTGCCAGAGTCCTGGAACTTCATCAGGAGCAAAGTCTGCCCACAAACCAGTCTTTACATCAGAATATCCATAGAGGCAAAATAAAGTTACCCTTTAACCTTTGCACTTTGGGTGTCAAAGGGAGCAGAGATAAAATAAGTCTAAAAATGGAGTTTATTAGGTTTATATTCAGGGATGCCTTTTTTAGAGTTTGATATAATTTCATTGTGGTACCGTTCCCAAAGATGAGAAACAGATCACACCCTAGCCCCTAACACTGCAGTGTAAATAATGATAAAAAATAACAAGATTTCTGCTTTCACAGAGCTGTGATGTGGTTTTTTTTAATCAACACTTCAGTAATTTGTGTTTCTTGACTTTTAACTCGGAGAATGGTTCTGTCATTCCATTAATAGAAGGTATCTCTTTGTGCTTATATTTCTTACGTTCATGTGTTTATGGCTGCGTAGTAAGATATGCATGTAACTCATGGAGATAAATATTGCAATGTATTAGAACAAGCAGTGGTAAAACAACTGACAGTGCTTTTCACAGTCTTTAAAAGGGAACTTGTGGAAGCCCTTTTTGCATTGTCCACTCAATACATTGCATCACATATTGTGTGAGAAAGTGATTATGCTTCAGGGGGTAATTGAACTAAGTTCTCCCAAATAATTTAGGTCACAATTAGATCTGTCCAACATAATCAATTTTTAACAGCATCTTTAATTCAAAGTGTATCACAACAAAATTATTCAGCCTGTTGGGTTTTTCTTTTTTCCAAAAGGTGTTACTTATTTACAGAGAAAGCAAATAGTTTATCCTCATAGCTGTCCTTTCTCTAATATTATTTCCTGTCACAGTAAATCATGTCTGGTAGCTGGATGGTACAATTTGCTGATAGCCAGAATCTCAGAGAAATAAGCCCAAGAATCTTCCAAGTGAAGTCGATGCTGGGGTGGGGGAAAGGTGGAAGGAAGAGCATAATGGTAGGGAGGAGAAACTGCTCTGCAGGACGGGTCTGGTGCTTCCAGGGAGATGCTCAGCACCTGTGTGGTCAGAGTTACCAGCACACACTGACTGTAAAGTGCTTTAGGGTGCGTTATGTCAGCTTCCTGTGCCTTGGGTACCATTTCATTTTATCAGGTGCTGACCAAGAACAAAGTATTAACGTGGTTAGAAAATCTCTTTCAGCTTCACTGCAAGTGAGGACCCAAGTAAATCCTATTTCCTGTTATAAGCAGTACAGAGTTATTGCTGTGGAGCTGCTCTGAGGCAGCTCCTGCCCCATGGCACTGCAAGGGTTTGTCTTTTCTGAGCTTGAACAGTACAAACCAGAAAAATCTCTTTGAAACTGGCAGAATTACTGAGGTATCTCAGCAGTGTGATACAAATGGTGTTGAGTTTGCAGAAGATATGTAGTGGGTTTTGCTATTGCATTTTAGTAGTTTTGTCTGTAAAATTGGTACTTTGTCATAGGTCTAAGATGAATTATTTCAGCTTCACTCTGAATACCCTAGGCAACTATTTTCCCCCATTTTCAAGTGCCTCTAACTTGGCCTCTGCCCTATTTGCCGTTCTAGCTGTTACATTTGGAGGTAATTGCCATGTTCTGTTAGAAATAACCCAGGCTAAACCAAATTTATCTTTTAGTTGAATTGTAAAGTACTGCAAGATTTTTGTAGTGTGGGTTGGTAGCAAAACTTAATTGAATTTCCTTGCTCGTGGTCTTGTGTCTGAAAATCTTGACTGCACAGCTCTGGTTCTCTGAGGTGGATTGGCAGGTAGTGCTCTTAGCTTCCATAAGGTTCAGTAAATAAATTTTAATGCAGATTTTATGGAATATTTATTAAATCCATCAGCATGTTTCACTGCATCAAAGACACCGTATTTAGATGAATAGGCATGTTTAAATCCCACGTGTATATGAAGTACATGACTGCCTGTCAAAGAACTGAATTGTGTTTTAAAACAAAATTACCTATTAAGTTTTCATTGGCTGTCAGTCTGTAATTGATGGGCTTTTGAAGGTGAGCAGAAAGGGACAGCCCGTGGCTGCTTCCCTGGGCATTCATGTTTATTGGCAGTACCTGAAAGCAGGGAGATGCACCTGTGTGAAACACAACAATGTCATTTTCTACCATAAAAAGTCAGAGGCAAATGAATTGCTTTGTAAGATTTTGATTCTGGCTCTTCCACTTGCAAATTGACTCATTGACTGCAGAGCTTTGCCTGGGGAAGGGAAGCCTTGCCCTGCTGTAGTTGTTATGTCAGCAAGTTCAAGAGTCAGCGAAGTTTGACTGTTTCAGAAATAAAGGTAATTTATGCATTACACCAATCCCTGAAGGTGATAGAGGCTGGGCTGTTTACAGCCTTGTAAATGAGACAAAGGCTCTGTATTAACACTCTGTGACTAATATGGCCTATTAAAATAGTCTATATATTCTCCAGAACTGCAGAACTTTCCAAGGTTTCCTAACCTGTCAGCACTGACCAAAAAAATTCAAATTTCTTTGCTTTTAGGAATTAGATTAATGGCATAAAGGTATCGCATCATCCCTGTCCATCCATCTGTGTCCACCCCCAATTCTTTAACAAGTTTTGTTCTGACGGTTCCATTTCAGAACCCTTTTTTAAAATTATTTTCCTACCTGTGAGATGCTTAAGGGTTCAGGGTGAACTGAATCCTTATCCTCTGGAATGTTCTTTTTAAACTTTAAGTATTTTTTCCAAGTAATGGTTATTCATATTATCTGTAAAGTAAACAAGAAATGAACATTAAATTAGTTTGCTTTCTGATAATCTGTTTGTTAATGTGTTCTCAGACTTTATCAAATTTTATGCAAAGTAAAAATGTTGCTTTTTTAATAGTAAAGCTCAACCACAGGTGGAGAAGTTCTTTACTAAATTCTGATTAGGTTGGTTTTCAACGAATATTTGATTTTTCTGACCTTTGATGTCATTCTAATTTAATGTTACTTGAATTAAAATGTCATCTTTTTTTATAGTGCCTAAAATAGACTTTATTAGTTTTCCTGAAAGCTATGTGCAGCTTTGCTTTGGCCCATTTAAATATTGAAAACAGCAGGATTTGAGATTTTTCTTCTAATCCTCAACTAATAGAGTTTAATGCTTTGTTTGGCCTACCTTGCACAGCCTAAGCAAAAGTTTTAAACAAGATTAAAAAGATGACCTTATTAACCCATGGCATCTGAAGATACAGAACAGGCCTGCAGAGACATCAGTCGTTCCTTAGCCAGGAGAGCATTGGTGCCATCCCCAAACTACTCAGGATGTTCCAGAGGAGAACATTTTGACAGCCCAGCTTTTTTTCTTTTGTGGTTTTGTGCCAACACCTGGGAATAAGAAATTAAAAGGGAAATAATCTGTTTCTAAGTTTAGAATAGTCAGTCTTTGTGGTTGTGGAAAATAAAAGTTTGAGTACTTCTGGAAATTTGAGGTGCAACCTGGCTGGGATTTATTTTAAAAAAAAGGGATGTTGCTTTTGTGTGCTGTACCTTGTTAGTCCCCGAATAAAATGAACGTCATCTTTTTGGGTATTTTTTTGTGAGAAGTTAGAGTTATTTGTAAGCTGCTGTTGGATGGGTGATTGATGAACATGCTGAGTCCCAGAAGAATAAAGTGTCTCATTGTCATGGAAAGTTTATGCCTAGTAAACATTACAAAACACAAAACGCTGTGATACATTCACTGCTGTGTAATAAGATTCCTTGTTTACTGGGTAGGCTATAGGGCCATGGCAACAACACCAGAAATAGGAACTATGAGTATCCTTGTTGTAAAGATGATGATGGTTATCGAGCAGTTTGTTAATTGCTGGAGGTTAACGTTGCTCCGTATTCATTATCACTTAGTAGTGAGAGGATCAGCCAAGAGGTGTAAATGTGGAAGTTTGACTGAAATCTTTAATTAAAATAATGAGATTTATAGAATGGCATGGAAGAGTCAGGTCAACGTGCACCTCACTGATGCTTTGAGACAGTTAATAGCAAGTGTTCCAGGGAGTAGAGCATAACAAGACTTTGCTCAAAAACAATGCTAACTTCCTAAACTCCTCTTTTTCTAATGATATTCCAAACCAAAGCAAAAAGAGTGATGATGCTGTACAAATACTGGTATCTTGCTTGGCTTTCAGCATATCAGTTGCCCTTTTGATCTAAACAGCGCAGAATCTGGATACATCTTCATTTGAAGTTCAAGATCCAGCTGAAATTTGGAGGCACAATAAAGCCAGACAAATTGCTTACACTGTCGTTGATAAACACTTCCTGCTTTCATACCATTATTTACATATTTTTAATAATTAAACATGATTTTTAAAAACTGAAAGCGGATGGTGGTTTTGCAACCATATGTGCGCTACTGAGGAAGAGAGTATTTGTGCACCCTACGTCTTGGTTGTGGAATGGAGAGTTTGTCAAGACCTGGGGCAATAGAAAGCATTGCAGTTAGGAAGGAAGAGGGTGAAAAGCCCTCAGTTTTTCCTCTCATATCCTGTCTTAATTTATTTTCCTTAATTTGGTGCTTTTGGCCTTTCTTGGCTCACTGCCTTGTTCTCATCAGTGGTGCCAAATCTCTAAAAGCAAAAAACTGGTAATCTTCAGGAATAAGGTGGTCTGTAGGTAGGTAAAGAAGTGTTGGAAAACATAGAATTTTCACCTGATTATTGATCATTCAGTTCTCTCTCTGCATCAAGCTTCACTGACCTTCCTGTCCCTGCCCCAAACTCCTGAGGACATGTGGTCAGTGAGGAGCTGATGTTTCGGGATAATCACATTTGTGTTTGTTGGAGTTGTGCTGCTGATTGAGACACGTTCTCTACACAGCAAAGCCTTCCTGAACGAGATGATCTGTGCTGCTGCTGTTTGCTTCCCCTCTGCAAGAGCAGCGCTTGCATTGCAGTCGTGCTGTCACAACCTGGGAAGGTACAACCAGATCCTCCACACCTCTGCCTAAAAGGCAGAATAACATGGGGCTGGCATGGTGCTGTTTTCCTTGACCCTGTCTTTTATAAAAACTGCCTTCATTTTTCATTTGGTAGCCAAAATTCCCACCACTCCTGGATGTCTGTCTGCCTTGTTATTGGAGTAGTATTTTTTTTTCCTGCTGTTCTTCTGCATTCTTGATTGGTGAATATGCTTTCAGTTTCATTTTGGTTTTTGACTGTGAGTAATTATAGAAAGGCAAAAGTGATAAAAAGCATTTGTAATATGCTTACTGAATTAACTCACTAAAATGAGGTTTTCAAGCTGGAGTCTGTAAGCTGAAAGTGTGAGTTACTATTTTTGAAAGGGTAAAAAAAGGAAATGCTCTTGGTACTTCATAATCTCTGGGACACTGCGCTGGAAAATGTTAGTTTTCAAAACGAAAAAAAATTTAAATGTTGATATAAATATTCCATAATCAAAGAGTTCTGGAAAAGCAGTTCAGTAAAGATTAAAAGGTCACTTAGTTTAGCTGGCTTTTTTTAGTAATTACATGGCTAACTCTGTTTACCCCAAAGTAGTGATTTTACGCTGTGTACAGCAAGAAATTATTAATGTGAAAAATTTTATCATAGTGCTTTGCAATTAGGTTACAGTTTACAGGCTCAGTGCTAGCAATACTTTTAGGGTGCTAATTCCTGGTTATACCAAATGTTTGATCATGCATTTCATTTGCTTGCACTGTTCAGCATTGAAATTAACTGGTGTCAGATTTGACACAAAATGCAGTACAAAGGAGCAGAGGCAATGGTTTGCACTGTCCTGCTCCAACCTGTTGGGCTGGTTAATGTGACTGCAGTTAATCCCAAATGATAGTGCTCATTCCAAATGGTTTTCCAGCCTACTCCTCTGTTTGTAGTCAAGAGGTAATTTTGTATACTTGGTTAACCCTTTGCTGGTTATGTGTCACATCCAGACTATTTGAATGTCTTGTGTCAGGTTGAGTTCCCTGCTCTAGCTTGTTCTGCTAAGGCACCATTTTTGTGCTTTAATTTTTTGTGCTTTGAGGTTCCTTGGTCTCCTTTCATTTGTTTCTACTTTTAGTAACTCACCCTTTTTTCCTTTCTGTTTGTTTCCAGTGTATGCCTTCCTAAAGAACTTTCACGTATGTCTAGTATTCTGCAGAATGTCTTTGTCCCAGTCTGAGACTGTAATAAGTTTTTATTAAAGCATAATTAGACACTGATTTTTGGATGCAAGTAGATGTTACTGCTTAAAATAGATGCAAATAGATTTTACTGCTTAAATAGAAAAGTTATGAGATATTTAATTGAGCCTATCTACAAAAGTTTTCAGTGACTGAAAGCACTTTAAAAAACGCAGTTTTGATAGAATATTTTTCAAGGTCATGTTCTGTTTTAAAAAGGCATTCTGCTTTTGTGGCTTACGAATTTAATGATGTATCTTTTTTATTACAGGGAGAAGAAAATGAAAATTCAGGATATTAAAAACAATATTAAAGAAGCTATAGAGGTAACTTATGAGCTATTGTTTTTAACTATTCCAAGTGGCTATTTAGACACTCTCTGCAATATTTTACTTGTGTTTCTTTGCAGACAATAGTGACAGCAATGGGCAATTTGGCACCTCCAGTGGAACTAGCCAATCCAGAGAACCAGTTTCGAATCGACTACATCTTAAATTTAGCAAACCAGATAGACTTCGATTTCCCTCCGGTGAGTAATTCACAGTGGCTGCAGCCATGCCTTTTTGAAAATGATTATATTTCCCTGCCCTGTAGTAAATATTTCCCCAGAACAGCAAGCTGCTCTCTGGGAATTACTGCAGTAGGTACCTTTGGTGAGTGCCAGTTGAGTTTACAGCAGCACAGCCGGAATATTCCTGCTGATCCTTCAGAAACATGAAGACCCTTGTCTGCTTTTTGTGCTCTGGTGAATTAATCAGCCACAGAGTCAAGATGGGCAGTGCTGAGTGTAAAGTTTGGATATTGCTGGGAATTGCCCTGCCCAAAATGAATGGAGATACACACAGCACTCTGTTGATGGTTAGCTGGCGTTTAATGATTTCTCTCTTCTGGAAGAACAGTGGAGTTTTCTTGCTGATTCAGACTCTGTGTCAGCCAGGCTTTCTGCAGAGGCTCCACTCACACATCCTTGCCCTAGCCCTCCCAGTCCTGGTTAATCATTCGAGGTGCCAGCAGTCCCAGAGTAAATGCAGAAAGGATAATTATTTGGTTGATGATACAACTTTGTGCCCACTCACGGTGATTAATTTCTCCTGTATCTCAACCAGACTTGTAGCAGAAGCCCATGAAAATACAGTTTGCAAACACTGAACACTTAAACACTGAGAAGATATTTTTGTCAATTGCCATGAAGTACTTTTTACTTG
Source organism: Corvus hawaiiensis (assembly GCF_020740725.1). Taxonomy (NCBI): domain Eukaryota; kingdom Metazoa; phylum Chordata; class Aves; order Passeriformes; family Corvidae; genus Corvus; species Corvus hawaiiensis. The sequence continues at coordinate 13,031,579 of NC_063229.1, read as the reverse complement.
CAGTAATGCAGGAATGTTTCAAAACTTGTATTTCTCTCTCTGTGCACTGTTCCAGGGGGCTGAGGGAAGGAATTACGGTGATGTGTCAAAAATCATAATCTATTTACACCAGAATTTTGTGTCCAGCAGTAGTCAGTCCCAGATGCTTGAAATGAAAGTGCAAGTGCAAATAATAGTAAGATGTTGGATAGTTTGCACTGCAGCAAGGTTTTTGTAATTTTTGATTTGTAAACATTATTGAACAAGCTGTTCTGTGCGACCAGCGACAGTTACCTTTTCCTGATGTTGCCACTTCTAGGAATTTCTCTGCTTTGGTCAGTCTTTATCAAAAGAAAAATAACCAACCAAACAAACCCACGTGCTTTTTGCACATGGCAGAAGTCAGGTGACATTGGCAATTAATTGGCAATACTGCACTGTAATCTTCCAATCAGATCATTTTCAATGTTCAACAGGCACAGACAGGTTGATAGAGGGGAGATGTATGATTCTAGCATATAAAATGTGATAATTTCCATTTTGACTTAAAGCATCATAAATTCGAGATTTTGGGATTTTTAACTTCACACCTCTTTAATTTAGACATTTATCAGTGTTACTCACAGAAATACTTGATCCCTTCATGGATGATCTCTCCTACTGGGGGCACAGAAAAGTGTATGCTTTGAAGATAGTTTTAGGAGAATATCTGAGAGAGAAGACAGTAGTTCCTTGCTCCACCCTCTGTGCTCCTGAACTGGCTGTGTGCCCACAGCTCTCCTAATGCCATTGTTTGTGCTAGTTCAGGTTGTGATCTGTAACAACGCTGCAACAAGTTCCTGTGACCTACCTTGCAGTGAAATACTGGATTTTCCTTTTCTATGTCAGAGGTTTTTTTTCTTCGATTCAATTGGAGTGCAGTGATTTCTTCTAATTTTTCCGTTTTTTTCACTGAAAGCAAGGTGTAATTGTGTGACTTACAAGGTCCTTAAATAATTCCAAGTTCAGTGAAGAGTCTTTGAGGTGTTGAATGACACACAAGTTCAGGAATAACAGTGCTCCAATAAAACTAGTTTTTCTTCTCTGAGCAAAGGTATTGTCTTAAATTTTTAAGCCTTGAGTCTACAGAGGTTTAGGCGTGTACATAACTTTGACTAGTGGCTTACTTCATTGGCGTGATTAACTTATTTCATATGTAAATGTTTGTGGGGTTGAGGTTTTAAACTGGATATGCATTAGCCACAGATGTTGAAGGACTATTGTTGGCTCTCTCTGCCCTTGGTGATTATATAAGTTAATATATCTCTGATTTCTGAGTGTGTCTGAATGTAGGTTGTAGTCCTTTGGTACCTGGAAAACTGAACCTGCATTTTAACTGCATGATTCAAATGAAGTTAAGATCTGGAGTGTCCCTAGATGCCAACTCTCAGTGCATAGTGTCAGAAATCACAATCCTTGAGTACTGCTCAAGGTCATCATCTTCTGTGTATGAAGGAGTAGTTGAAATGAATTTTAAGGTAGAGGCCAAAATCTGTGTTTGTAATTCCCTGTGGAACAGGTGGAGTTAGAGTGCCTGTTTCCTAACAGCAAGGTTCAGTGTAATGTGAAAGGCAGAAGAAAGTCAAGAAAAAGGTAGGATGCTAATACTGGGATCTGGCTTTAGATGTAAATTAGGATTAGAGCAACTTTTGTGTTCTGATATTCTAATTCTTTTCTTAGTCTGGGTCTCCATCTGTTTGCTTTGCAGTTTTTGACTTACAGGAAATGTGTGTCATTTGTGTAGACCATATTGTTTTGAATTAAAAAAACCTAAAAAACAACAGCTTGAGTTAAAAATAATGTTGGTACAGTGTAATGCTAGGTTAAACATCCCCTTTAAAGCTGAAAATTTAGTATGTTGGAGATTTATTAATTCAGCACAGTTGGTATTAAGAAATTAGATTTCTTGAATGCAAGTAGTAGCATATGGAGAGAGGAAAAACATAGTACTGACTGAAAGGAATTCTGTCCACATAATCATGCTGGTGTTTTAAAATATTGCAGTTTTTAGTAGATCAGATCTATAGTTGAGACTTCCAAATGGCATTTCCATCATTACTGTCTTTTGATGCATTTAGCTTAACACAACTCTGTGTGTGTTTTCAGTGTTAAAACTCAACCTCGTAAGTAGTTTCAATAATTCAAATTAGCTGTATATCTGTCTCAAATGTCAGGTGATGTTGGGTTAGCTGGGTTATAAAAGTGGTATTTTTATTCCTGTTCTGCATACCAGACAGTGGTTAGGATATTTTCTCCATCCCCAGGATCAACTAGAATAGTGGCCTTCTTCTCATCCCTTTCTTTTTGCTCTTACTTTTAGAAGAGGAAAGGAAATGTGCCTGTTCTATCAACGTTTCACACTGTATGATCAACCAAATCGAACCAAGCTATGAAATAAAACCTATTTACTTTGGGTAGCAGTCCAATTATAATTCTCTGGTTTTAATGAAATATTCAAAACAGCTGGGCAGGATTTACAGCTGCCTATTTTTAATTGATCTGGACTCAGCTGAGGAAGCTGTCTCTTGAAAATACCATACTAAATTCAGAAAAATGGTATTCAGAAAATAGTAGAATCAGAGTATTAGCTATTGAAGGGCGGAATACCAGAGGAATGACTCCAGCCTATGGCTTTCTAGGTTGAGGATGTTTAGAAGAGATGCTGATGTTGTCTGCAGGTCTCTTGGTTCCAGTTTAAGTTTTATTACACTGCTGCATTGTAGTTATTTTGAATCTCCCACTACCACTGCTGCTGAATGGTTTTATTATGGTTTCTGAGTGGTGTCCTTGAGCTTTACCACACTCTGGCTTCAGCCTCAAAGGCAGCTCAGCATCCCCTGTGCCCACAGCCAACCCTTCCCTCCGCTCCACACCGGGATGTGCCACCCGCACTGGGCCAAAAAAACCTCCACTGGGTCCCCGGTGTAAATCAGACCATTGAACCACCCCAGGTTAAAAATAACCCTAGTAACCCTTACTCCTTCTCTCTTCTATTTTGGGGAGATTATTTTTAACAGGGATCAGTTTTGAGGGCTGATTTACAACCTGGCCTGTGGGCAGTGTGGGTACAAAGGAGGTGGTGCACAGTGTGATCCCTTAACCTGCAGCAGGGTCAGAACGGGGCTTTGGAGTCCCTAAAATGGTTTTGACACCAAAATCTTCAAGAAGGTAACAAGATAATAGAGTCTCAGTAAGAAAAGATGTGAGCTGGGATCTCTTTGCTGCCGGAAGTGTTCCTTAATTATGTAGGCAACAGAACAAAATGATGTGTCCCTGTAGATAACCACCCTGATGGGTATAGTGATAGATATATTATTATTCCTGTCTAAATACATCATGGGAGAAGAAGAGAGCTGTTCTGGTTTGACAGCATCACTAGCTTTATAAAGTAATGACAAACATATTCACTGCAGTGGGGGACATTTCCCATGGGAATATCTCAAATGTCACAAATTTTGGGGTGTGAAAGTGGGCAAAACTTTTCTTTGCTGAGGATATTCGTGGGAAGCTGGGAAAGGTGGGAGACAGTGCTCGGTTTCTTGGGTGTCTGGACAATATTGTGTGCAGTTTGAATACGTACTACAGAGAGAAGATTGAGGGCTCCAGCTTTTTCTTGTCCAGATTCTCTTTAAGATTTTGAGCAAGACACTTCAATGTCCTATTTCCCTTTTTTTAGTGCCCTCTATCTTGTTATGTGTAAAATAGTGATAAATACATATATATCTTCGAGAAGCATCTTGAGGTGCAGAATTAGTAGAAAATGTGGATATGTAAAGTATTTTTGCCTCGAGAATGTTAATATTCCGAGAAAGGAGTGGGAAGTCTTACAGACAGTATCACTGATGTGGTGCTAGATCCTCTGAAATACTCCTTACTTACTCTTTTTAAAATCTTTATTATCTTATCTACACAGAGCAGCTCCCTCTAAATGGGCTTCCAGATAATCCAATTGAGTTTACCTGATCAGACTTTAACAGGAATTTATGTAAAGCTGGTTTTCCTGTCCTTTAATAGCAGAAAAATTTCTTGAATACAGATTAATTAAAGAGTTATTTTGAAGCCTTCTTTTAGTAGAGGGTCTGTCAGGCAGGCAGCCACTTGATTTCATTTCTGTTTCTCAAAATTGAGACACATATAACTACTAATGATTTGCAAATGAATCTCCTGAAATCTCTGATTTTTGCCTACATGGATAAATGCCTGGTAGGAATATTTTACTCTTATGTGTGACTAGCAATATCTAGCAAATTTTGTTAGTGCAAATGTATTTATTGGAAATTATTTTTTTTAAATTTCAGCCCTTTAAATTCTGCAGTGCTTTCACTGAGGTGTTCACATAATTCTGTTGAAATCGCACAAGGAATTTCGCCCAGGACTTGAGACACTGGGGATTATATACATCTCTTTTCTGTAGTCCAGTTGCTTTTGTAGTACAAAACCCCCTCACCCTATATTTTGCTTTATTATTATAGATTTATTTGATTAGTATTTGAATTAAAAGCTAATGCTTTATTCTGAATTTATATTTTTATCCAGTAAATTCCCACCATACCAGACCATATTTACAGGTTCAGAAGTTCACGTGACTTAAATTCTCTTGATACATCTTCTTTGTTTTCCTCAGAGCAATCTTAAAGAACAAGAACAGGTTAATTCAATTTATGTTGAAATAGAAGAGCTGTCAGCTGAATTAAACAGGAAATAGGCATAATTTAATATAGAAATTCTTGAGCATTTTCTGGTTTTAATCACAGTAAGAGACTATCACAAAATATTGGTGTATGCATAGATGAAATAAAATTATACCTGTGAGCCTCCCTGGTATTACAGTGGATCCAGCCACAGCCCTGTTGTGTCCAGCTGACTGGTCAGGGTTTTCAACTGGTCTTTAGAGAGTACGTGACATTTCTTCAGAGTTCCAGTAAAATTTAAGATTTTTTTTTTTTTTAAGCTCCCAGGAAACAGGGTGTCTTTTTACTCTTAAAAAGAAATCCCAGCAATTAAACAGAACTTTAAATTAATTTTTTGAAGTATATTTGAGCTTCATTTTTTCATGTAGACTTTATTGTGAGCCTGTGAACACTTCTATGAGTACAGATGCTGCTTCTTCAGAAAGGTTGTAAGAGGGTTAGTGAGATGTCCTTGGGAGGAATGAGGAGAACTGTTTTATCTTACACTCTTTTCTGTTGGTGGAAGTTTCTGGCAAAAAGAGGCTTTTTGTTTCCACTCTGAAAGGAGGCAGCAGAGTTAAGTGTGGTCCCAGGTGTTTGTTCTTGGCACTATGTGAGGTAGTAAGGTCATTTGATTTGACTGTTCAAGCTTACTATAAATTCATTAAACAAAAAGCCAGCTAAATAATGTAGTATGAAAGACATTTTCCAAACCCTGATTTAAGGCTCAAAGGAAATTTCTCAGAGTTTTATTAAACTTTCCTTCTTACACTGAAGTCTCCAAAAATAGCTGATGGTTGAACTGCCTCTATCACCCCTCTGAAGTACCCTGGAAGAGAGCTGGAATGGGGTAGAAGACTTCTTTGTGCCTTTTATGCTATCAGGAAGTTTGATCCATTAAAGAATTGCCTCTTTCTATGTATGATACACTTTGAAGAAGCAGAGGAACACTGATTATTTGGTTTAAATTGCAGAGGAATCTTGAGGAAATGGGGAGCAGGCTTGATGCTTTCACCCAAAGTGAGTTTTCCTCCCTAATAAACCTGAGGAGCTGTGTTCTGGTATCAACAGATGAAGTTTCTGTGGTGATTAAACTTCTTGTGAAAGTAGAAATAAAAGAGAAATGGTTTGATATTATGTTAGTGAGGACTTCCAACCAAGGGCACATTGTAGCTTATGGGTAGGGATTTGTGTGTTGGCACATTTCTAAAATGCTGTGGTGTTTTGAAACTCTTAACAAAGGGGAATAATGTGAGTTCAAACCTGACAGAAATTTCTTACGTAGAATTCCCTTCCCATTGGCCAATCCTTGCAGCCACGTCCAGTTTAATTTACTAGAAGTTACCAGGCAGACGCACAGACTATTTCAGAATCATTCTTCTTTTCCAAGCATGCAAAGCTATTGATAATGAGCCTGAATCCTTGCTGAAAATATTTCTGACTCAGTTATGGGAAGTGCTGAGTGCACTGGCCTCTCCCAAAGAGTTTTGTATTCAGCTCTGGACACGTGCCAGTAACTGGAGAATATCTTCAACTATTCGTAGGTATGCGTTTCCTTTGTGATATCATCAGCGTATTTGCCCTAAAATAGCAAGCAATAATTAACACTTGTTCACACCATTAGGAATGCAGATGTTTCCCTATTCAAGTAAGTGGCTTATTAAACTGTCTGATTTGACAAATTTAATACATTCTGGTATCCCTGCCCAAGCTTGGGGAGAATGAAAAGTTGCCTTGAATTCCCTTCTCTGAGTGCCCTTAGAGTCAGTAGTGATCACTTGATTTCAGCTACGAGCAATGAGAAATAAATCAATTTGTTGGGTACTTTCCTATCCTGGAAGGAGAAAATCAGCTGGTGCAGTTTGTCTTGGAATGCTCTGTGCTGCCCTGCCATCCCGTGACCTTGCCTTGTTGCAATGCCTCGCTTGTGGAATGCAGCAGAACTGCCTGGCTCTCAGGAAAGGAAAGTTTGTGCTCCCCCCTGGCAGAGTAGGTCTGTGAAGGGGTTTGAAATCAATGGTCGGTGCTACTTTTAAAAACTGAACACGTTAGGGAGCAAATGTCCTCCAGGAGACAGTTTTACAGTTAGAAGCTGGTTTGACCTTTAATCCTCAGGTTTGTAAGTCGGTGACCTATTTAAAACTCTTATTATGAAATGTGCAGCTCCATGGGACAGTGAACTTTGCCCAGGAATTGAATCCCAGTTTTAACCACAACATTGTGTAATGGTTGTACACACCTTTTAGGAGGTAAGGTTTTTTTCAATGGCATTGACTTTTGATGGAATTAGTAAATAAACTGCTCTGCTGAAGGATCCACCCTATATTATATTTTACAAAGAAAAGGTAATGCAGCATGTCCATGCTAAGTTTCCTGTGAATATGGTGTCACAGTGGCAAGGACTGTGCCAATGTTTTTCCCTGCCAACATCCTAATGCCTATAAAACATTGCTTCATAAACATTTTTTTAACGTCTCTTGAGTGTTTATATATCTGGAGGGAACAAAGCCTTGTAGACAGTATGTCCAGTTATATTCTTTCATTTTCTACTAATATTTTATCCTTTTAGAATGCTTCTCAAAAGCAGATCTTGGTTCCTTTATTTTTTCCCAGGCCTGGAGTTTGTCTCTTGAGGATTATTTTTTTTAACAACCAAAGCGGTCAACCCCCAAGTTCTTTAACACTTTCTGTAGTTTGACTTTAAGCAAAGCTACTGTTTACTTGCTGCCATTTATTCAACTTGGTGAAATTTGAAATAGTAGGTTTTAAATTTGATTAGACTCTGCATTGTCCCGTTTCTAATCCAGACTTGTGTCAGCAAGATCTTTCTGGAACAAAGAACTGTTTTCCAAGCATCCCTTCTGCATTTCCACTGATGGGGTTTTTTCTCTAGAGCTTTGCAGAGATTCCTGTAAGTGAATTCAAGTGATTTACAAATGCTGCCTATTGACTCATTGGATTGGGAAGCTTTCAGCAGGTGGAGAAACTGTCGCCTCATAAATAAAACATTAATAATGAAAAATAATTTCACATAAATGCAGCTTTCTAACCATTGTGGCAAATAGGGTATTATGAGAGGTGAGGTTTCCTCAGCAGCAGCAAGTCGTGGTCTTTGATCCTTCAGTTATCTAAGCAAAACCAGAGAAGGTTTACCCAGACAGAGGATTTTCTCAGGGTTTTTTTATAGTTTCCCAGAAGTGGAGCCTGTTCTTGGGGATTGTGCCCGGAATTCAAACTATGCCCCTGCCCAGCCTGAGCAGATTCAGTCAGGCCCTGTTTGTTCTCTTCAGATCTGTGTTACATTGACATTCCTTTCCCTGAGTGTTCTCCTCAAGGATTTCTCCCTCTTTAGGGTTCTGTTAACGCTTTGGGACGTGTGAAGTCTGCTCTGGTGGTGAATAAATGCTCCAATCCTGACATAAAGCTTAGGAGGAGTTCACTCCTCACCTTCCCTGGTGGTGCCATCCTGTCACCACTTCTGTTGACTTTTGTTGCTTTACACAGCTTCAGCTGTACTTTAAACAGGATCTTGGGTGTGTTTTGTTACACTGCAGCATTTTATTTCTTTTTTAATGGAAAATGACATAATTTGATTTTTTTTTTCAATTTTAAGTATGCAAAGGGCAAGAGTGGATAATATGATCCTACACTGCAAATACCTATGGATCGTTTGGAACCTAACATTCAAATCCTGTTTGTTGTGGAATGTCATCTCAAACCAAATTGTTATTTAGTATTATTTGTTTATTTTAGCTGTTTTGTTAGGAGTTCCATTTTCTAGTGCAAGAAAAACCTGTGTTGGTGCTGCTGTAGTGTCTGTTATATTAGAATGTGCCAGCAAATGAATCAGTGTTGTGGAAACAAGAACCAGACATGTAAGGACTAGTTTTCTGGCTATTTCTTTTCAGGAAATTTTCCTGCTACTTTTAGTTAATTTGTTTCCTAACTCATTATTTTTAGAGCTCTCATACAAATTATACCTATTTAACTAAAAAAAACCCCAACCCTGTTACTGACTTGATTTTTCTAGTGGCCTCTGAAGCCCCTGTTTTACCTAAATACATAACAAATCTTGTGGTTTTACTTGCCTTCCCTGAGAGTAGCCCCAGGCTACATTCCATGACTCAAATGGGATGCTGAGGATTTCTTGTGTTATTCTTTTTCTTAAATATTATTTCAGAGCTGTGGTTAGTGTAGGTGTACTGGGGAGCAGGGAGAATCTGGGTTTTTGCAACCAGCTACTATGTCTTAATTCTAAAATCAGTCACTACAGTAAGGAGGCGTCTAATAAAGCAGGAGATGAACTCTGCAAGCCTGGTTCTGACTTTGCTTGGGTGAACAACCTTCCTGGTTCACAGCTGTGTAAGGTGGCTCAGCATTAGTCCCAACATGTGTAAAGATGTGTTTGATGTGGCCTAAAGACAAAAAGGTTGTGTATGACCATCACAAGTCATGTAGTTCACTTTTTAAAACACAATTAATACAAACAACAAAAAAGGACTAAAAGTAACAGCAAAAACCCATCCCAAAGAAACCCCACTGTGTCTTAGTAGAATAACCTATTACTCTTCAGTTGCTGTAGATCCTGATTTTGAAATCCCAATAAAAAGTTCAAAGAATGTGGAATTAAATTCTTTTTCCATCCCACTTGGACAGTCAACAACCATACTGAGAAGATTGCCTAAGTATTGCTGGTTATAGTTCAGATTAGCAGGACAGGCATAAAGGCAGTTTAAGTATTTTATTGCTAATTTGGCCTAACAAGGCACAAACACTGATCTTTATCCCATTACTGTAATTGACATATTTTCTTAGAAGTGAAAACTGCCCTTAGAACACAGGGAGGACTCTTCTAAACAATATGTAACTGTTCTGGTAAACTAAACCCTGGGCTTTCTATATCAATGTGTTTATGCTAGGGCCAGGAACTGGTTTTATTTTTCATCCCATTTTAAGATCTGATTGCAGAAACTACTCCAAATGTAAGGCATTATGGAGTTTAAAAGGTCTTTGAAATAATTGCTTTATATCAGCTCTCTGCCAAAGTGTCATAGTTGTAGTGAGAAACAGTAATGAGGAAGAATTTTTGTGGCAGAATTTTACTGTGCTGTGCCTTTTGTTATTAAAGCACTGCCTTTTTTCACTTTGTATCTACAGTTGTAGGTGATGAAGAATGTTTTACTGCATTTTTTGTAAACTTAGCTCTGCCTAGTTATTTGTCCATTTGAATCAGCTGCTGTTTCAGAAAAAAAAAACCTTGTAAAATTGCCGATTCCATTTTTCTGTTTCCCAGCTTTGTAGTAATAAGTTGAGTGAGCTGTATGATGTTCTGTATTGGACAGTTTTTACTTCTAAAAATAAATATAGAAACATTCCCCAAAAGGGGTTTGGTTCAAATATAGTGAGATTGCAGATAATTCCTTCTCTCTTCTTTACTTTTATCTTCCTTCTCCTTTTTGCTTTGGAAAGATACTTTCCTCACTGTGCTCTGATACAGTCGAAGGTGACTGATAGTCCTCCAACTGCCAAGAAATTGGAAATCTTCAAAATTTAAGTATCCAGTGAAGATAATTCCAGCAGTGGGAGACAGAAAACTGAGGACTGAAATTAAGATGTTGGTTCATCTTTTATTTTCCTTAATAGCAAAAGCAAATGGTTGTGCAATCTGCAAATACTAAAAATCAAATAAAATCTTCTTACCTACTTTTGAAAGAAATTTAACTGGTCTTTTTGTTCATGAACAGTTCATAAAAGCCAGGAACAAACTGAAATCTAATACCATATATAAACGTCATAATCTCTTTAAAAGAAATCAGAACAAAATTTAGATGTGTATTTTGTGTTTACTCTCATTTTTGTGTATGTGCAGCTAGTGAATGCTTAATAGCAATAAAAGGATAATGAAATTTGCATCTGATGGGCTGATTCCCTTGTTGGTATTCACAATTGTGTGATCACACAATCACACATGCATCTCATACCTGCCAAGAAGAGGGTGCTCTGAAAATCAGCATCACTAAATTTACTTAAGATGCCTTTATGCATCTTTAGGATGCAATTTAAAGGATTTACTGTTCTGTTACAGTTCAGGTGTTAGTTAACATTCTGGTAGGAGCGTGAATTTTTTAAAAAACTGTTTTCAAAGTGAAATTTGCAATGTGTCCCCTTTCTTTGTACTACACTGATAGTAAAGGAATGTGAGAGACTGATATCCCAAGAGATGGAAGAACCTTGAAGCAGTACCATGGCTATTCAAAAATAACACATTCTTCTTCTTCTTTAAACTAATTCTGCTGTAAAAAAAAGGGGTGGGGAGAGATAGAATATATACAGCAACTATTTTAAAGGTCTTGTGCTGGTCTGGATTAAAAAAAAATACTTGCTACTTAAAATCAGAAAGCTCTGAGAGATAGCCAAGGAGCACCCATGGTTGTTGATAAGAGGAATGCCCACAGTGGTGTCTGTATGTATTTTAGTCACCAGGCTGCTGCTGTTCTTTTTAAGTCTATTCAGAGTTCTTAGACTGATGGCCAGAAGTTCAATCCATGTTGCACATGCTGTTGGAGCCAAAGTGCATCTTTCATATGCCAAATGAAAGGGCTTTTGGTTGTGTTGTTAACTTGTGTTGCAGGTTCAACAAAACTGAAGCATTGCATTTTTGGCTGTCTGCTTTCATATCTGGGATTGCAGTTTTTAAGGCTGAGACAAAACATGATCTAGCCTTGTATCACTGTCTTTCTTCTGTAGTTCAATGTCTTTTTACACTGTAAAAGAATGAATTTATGAAAGTGGTACAGAGTTAAGTAAGATACGGATGTCTGTATAGTCCCTGAAGATCCTCACTAACTTGCAAAGTCATGTAAAGCTTAATTATCATTATCATTCATGTAGGAATTATAGAGAAGTAGTGTTTCATTGAAGAAAAAACAATCATGACAGCCACAAAAATGTAAAATAGTGACACCATGAGTTAAAGAACAAATGTTACCAAATAGCACTGATTATTAAAAATGCCAACGAAATTGTCATTGATGGGGTATTAACCCTTCTTACAGTAGGTGGTTGGATTCAATCAGGGATTGAGAAGCAGTTCTTTAAGTGTTACAGAATGTTTAAGTCAAACTTAGAAAGCCAACTGAACTTGTAGTGAGGTTCTAAAGCATGGTTAAAGATCATTGTTAAATCTGCTCCATTTCCTGCTCATTGCAAAATGAAATGATATGTTACTATTTGATGATTCTCCTCATCTCTAACCCGTTCCCTAACACTGTTTTTCCATTTCAGGAGTTTTATGAACACACAAAAACACTTTGGCAGGATGAAGGTGTGAAAGCCTGCTATGAGAGATCCAACGAGTACCAGCTGATTGACTGTGCACAGTAGTGAGTATTGCTCCATTCCATTGCACGGGGCTTTGTGACTGAGGGGAATGAACTGGTTTGATGTCCTGATGCTTGCTTTCCCTTATCCCTGGAAAAGGAATGTGTGGTGCATAATGAATTCTTGGTAATCAGCTGTTCAGAGAGGTGGGACAAGCTGGTGTTGTATCTACACTGAAAACCTTGCAGGTGCTTTCAAAAGGTCTTTCCAAAGGCTGGCCCCTTAATGAGGGGACAGTTTTATTGTCTCCAAGGCCAAATTTCTGCTTCTTCCACTTGGCCCCGTCCTTTCCAGATGCCAGCTTCAGGTGCTGCAGCAACTTTCAGTAAGTTGGAGAGAATGTGGGTGGGAAACAAACCTGTTTGTCACTTTGGTTTCTAGTGCAATTTATTTAGCTGGAAACAAAGAGATGGGAGCAACAATCATGGGAAGCAGCCTGTGATCAGTCACCGGAGTTCTGCTTGTGTGCCTTCATGCACATATCTGAGAAAGAGTCATTCTCTTCTGGTATTTATACTGCTGGGGTAATTAGTATTGTCTTGAGAGTCTGCTGCATGTTTGCAGTTACTTATCACATCCAGCAGTATACTGTGGTTCAGGATTTTTTATGGCAAGGTGCTCAAGTTAATTGTGACCATTCCCGGTACTTTCGTTGTGCATACTCAAGAATTGCAGGACTTAAATTTGAAATATTAATGCTTAAAACTGTTCCTTGTTAGTTTCTCTCTACTTCTTTTGGAGAAGCTGAAATAAGGTTTAAGGTCAAGAAAATGAAGGTTTCTTGTTTCACACGATTATGGCAACTGCAGTTTGTCTAATACTGCATCTCTTAAAGAACATCTGATGAAATAAAATCTGTAAGGTTCTTCTTTTGTTTGTTTGTTTAGGTAGACTTAAAGGTAAATCAACAATTAGCTCTGTTTGAAAAGAGACAAGAGAGATAATTTTACTATGCCTTGCACAGCTCCAGCTCTGTAGTAGCCTCTTTGAAGTTTTGCCATTGTTTCCAGAGTGAATTTGTTTGATGTGTAACGATGTCTTTTGCATTAGGTGACTAATGTTTGATCATTTGGCATGAAGCTTTTTGCAAGTTCAGTTGCTACAAAATAAAAAAGTACTAAGATTTTCATTTTCAGACAAGCATCCAGTAAATTTTGTGTTTCTAGTGTAAAGTTGATAGAAATGAGGAGGAGCTGGGTTTGTTTCTGGTTAGTGTTTGTTAATAGTCAGCTTCTATGCTGTGAAGAAGGAAGTATTGTTGAGCACTAAGAGGCTTTTGTGTTGCCCTTTTTCTGTCCTGAAAGCACAGAAGAAAGCTAAAATTCTTACCATCCCTGGACACTGACTTTTCCGTGGATCAGCAGGGGAAGTTGCCCTCATGATGGCTTTACCGTCCTGCTCCATCTAGTGGAACACTTCATTCTACATCATGGGCTGTTGAGCCAAAAATAAACTTTGAACATTGCTGACAAATGAGATATTTTTCCCCTAAAGAAAATAAAATAAAAATTGCTGTTTCCTTCTAAAAATATTTCATAATTCTAATATTTATTCAATGTGATAGTAAAGTATAGTCTTGCAGCAGTAGCTTTCTAATTGTTAATTTTGGTAGTTTTTGTCCTTTCTGGCATTTTTGACCATGCAGTGGTGTTGTTTTTAATAACAGAATATGCATATGTAGGAGTTTTTTAATGGCAAAATGTTTGCTTGGAGTCTAATGTCACTTTGAAATGCTGAACTTGTTTTTATCAAATTAAATTTTCAAGGGACCTAACAAAAATTGCTTCTTGTAAAATCTGACTTGATTGAAGCCTTTAAATTAACCTGGTGAGCACACGCTAACAAAAACGTGGCAAAAGCAAAATATAAAATGTATCTGAGATTTATTAAGGGAGGGCTGTTTCAATATGAATGTGCAAGTCACTGCTGTTAGTGCTAATAGAAGTGAAAAGAGAATATTGAGCAAACTCTGTTGGGGTTGTCAATTTTTTCAGAGAGGTATTTTGGGTTCTGAACACCTGTCCCCTTTTGAAGTCCCCATTTAAAACAAGAAAGGCATACTGGGAAATGGGAGATGGAAAAGTGGCTTTTCTCTTTCAAGATCAATCTGGCTTCCAAAAATCCTATCTTGTTTTTGAAAGTTGCATAAATTCTTAAATATTAATGGCTTCTTTCCTCAGTGAATTGCCTTAAAATTTTAAACAATGTTTCTTGTTCACAAAACTTTTTACAGTTGTTTGTAAAAAAATTTGATTTTTTTCAACTGTGATTTTTTGAAGGGTAAATTGCTTAGTGTAAAGTTTGTCTTGGTATGGGCTTATTTAACATCTTGAGTTTTTTAAAAACTCAGATTTTTTCACTGTTGTGACAAAGTTTTATGTAGGAAGCTTTGCAAGAACATTCTGCTGAACATTTAAAAATTAGTTTTGCCTGTCTTTTAGCAATTCTGCTTTCCATGGTTAAAAGCTGATTGTCCATGAAGACAGCTTAGCTGTAGTCCAGGAGAAGGGCTTTCCACGATTCAGGGCTGGAGAATTTGGAAAGAAAGATGTTGGGGAGATGGCAGCTTAAACTTCTGCAGAGTTTGTGCTGAGGAAAGACAGGAGTGTGCTGATGGGTCAGGAGCTCTCTTGAATGGACAGAGCGTGAGGGAAAAGCTTTCCCAAGAAAGTGGGAACAAACGAAATTCTCGATGTTTTATCTCCATAACTCCAGTGCAGGGATTTAGAGTCTGGAAGTGGTATTTTTCACCTATTCTGGAGCAGTAACTTCACATGTACAATGCTTCCTTCTGAATCTCTACAATTTTCAGTGTCTTCCCATAAGAAGTGACATTAATACACGCTCTTATTGTTGCTCCACCGAGTCTCTGGTTGTGTTGGCTCAGAGAAGACTACTTTACCAAAAGCCACAGGTACCTGGCTTCCCATTTCACTGCAGTTGTGATCTTTGGAGGTGTGAAGCTGGGAGGCCTGGCCAGTAACCTCATCTGCTGGAGAGCCCTTCTGGTATCCTGCCCTGTATCCTCAAGCTCACTGTGGCTAAATGAAAAGTGTCACTTCGAAGGAACCCTGTTCATTTTGAAAGAGTAGCTGCCTCTGCCAACTTCCTGCCAAGGCATATTTTACAGTCTTGAGACGCAGAGAAAGGAAAGAAGGTTTGTTTCCCTTTTCTTAACTGGCCTTACTAAGAAATCAGTTTCAATTCTGCTTTTAGAACAACACGGTCTGTGATATTGTCACCAGTCTGTATTTCAGCAGTGAGGAGGGAGCTTTATCTATGAGGAGACCAAATTTCATTGCTCTTGCAGGGGTGTACACAGAGTGTTCGTATGAAGCTGCCATGTGATCCTGCTCTTGGCTGATAATAAACAGAAGAACACAGAAGTGTCTAGAATACAGAAAATCCCAAACGGTGTTAAATTATTTACCATCCTTCATATGTCTTCCCTGAAGGCACAGGATTGCATTTTATTTAGAATATATTACTTATTATTAAAAATATAGGAGCCATTTCCACTGTGATGTGCCAAAACCTGTTTGTCAAATCTGTCTTTTGTCAAATACAAACCAATACGATCTCTTTGAAGCGTTGTTGTTTCCAGTACTTCTACCTCAGGTTTCATTTGAGCAGCTCTGGTTTTAAAGACTCGCAAATACCCAGCAGAGCAGTCAGAGTAAGCAGGATCTCTCCCCTAGGAATGTGCTGTTCGTGGCACAAGGACATGGATGGTGCCCACGCTGTCCTGGCCGGTCTCACCCAAAGCCTGTGGATGGCCTGAAGAAACTTGCTTTGATGTCAGGAGCCTTTGGGTTAACTATTCAGCAAATCAAAAGCAAAGCCTGGGTACTACATGAGCCTTCTAGTGCTTCTTCTAGAGTTGCTAATGCTAGGCTGTGCCCACAGACCCCTGAATTTTTGCTTTAGTTAGCCTTGGCCACTCATTTGACTCCGGCTTCATTTTACTCTGCGCTTTCCCTGCGAATCTCCTCGCTGGCGCTTCCTGGTTTTGGCTGGGGTGGAAAAGGAAATAATGTGAGAGACAGTGTTTGCAGCCCATTTCACACCCTGCGATGTCAGGAAGGGCTGGAAGTAGCACGAGGAGCCCATTCTCACGCTATTTCCTGCCACCAGCTCCTCTCCTGCGCTGCCATTTCGGGGAAGGAGAAGGCGCAGGGAGGAGGCTCTGGAGGTGCAGAGTCACGTTTCTGGAACTCCAGCACCAGCAGAGCCTGTCTGATACTTTGAAACTGTACTAAAAGTATTTGGCTACAGTCCAGAATTCTACAGACAAAGTTCTTCAGCCAGATTTCTTGATGGGTGGCCTATACCCATAATGTTAATTAACAGAGTTAAAAATAATTCAGTAAAGAGAAGAACAGATTCCTTGTTACTAGTGGTAAAAATGGCCAATTGTGTTGTTTGATAAAGAATATTATGCTTGCATCACCAAGTGATTTTAAACATACAGATAAATGACAAAATATGCGTAATCCCAAGGATTTCTGTTTCCAAAAGAGAAAATAAAGTAATCTTGAGCTTTTTTTAAAGCAAATGTCAGATGCATATTTTTGTAATTGCTTTCAAGTCTGTTTGGTTCAGTAGTGTCTGGACTACTTAGTCAACATACTTCTGATACCTGTTCAGGCTTCTGTTTTGTTTTTTGTGGTTCTGTTCTCTGCAAACCTACAAATGCAAATGCAGTGGAATTTTTTTTTTTTTTTTGTGGGTGAAGGGAAAGTGTTGCAATGCAATACAGCAGGAGATGTAATATAAGCAAAAACCTTTGGTTAATTAAGCTCTCACTAATTTCTGCATTTTAATGGCAACAGGTTCCTCATTCCTTCCCACTGTGCTTTCTTTCCATCCTCAAAAGTTTTTGTTGTGGCATTAAGTTACAGTGTGAGCGAATATATAGTTATGTATGAAAAAACATATTTTGTTCACTGAGGCTTTTGGAGGAGGCTGTTGGTAGGTACAAGTTTGTAATAGAACGAGAATTAGTGAACAACACTGGCTCTGCACATTGTGCCTAAAGCTAAACTAACCTGGGGTTAGTAAACAGGGTTAGTTAGTAAACAGGTACAGAGTAGCCACCCTGAAAAGTATATGATCAACTTCTGATCAAGGAGATGTGTAGGGTTGACTTTTGTTGATTGATTGATTGATTGTGAAGTTTTGAGACTTCACAAATAATTTTGCATGTAATTAAAATGACCAATATTTTTCAAACAAGTAATATAATGGTAAATAAGATATCATGTGTGTATTCACAGCCCTGACTCAATGTGCAATCCATTCTGAGCAATTCATCAGTGTTGTTATAGACAAAACAATTTATTTAAGAAATTAGTATGTTGCACTGTTCCATGAGATCATTAAATGCAGCTACTACCACAGCATTACTACACAATTATATTTTTCTTTCATGATTGTAAAGATTAAGAAAAATTCAAGAGCCTGGATCCATGCTAATAGAAACTCTCTTGAAGTAGATGATTCACTCCTCCTGTGAGTGAATTCATTAACAACAGGTTTCACAAGTCTCTCTGATTGCATGGATTCCGTGGTGTTCTGCTGAGCAGCCTTTCATCCTTCTAGTGATACCACACATTCCTGGAGTGAGGGGATCTCACCAGTGTAGTAAACACTGTGTTGGGCACTCGTGCAGAGCTGATGAACACACCCTTGGTGCATTTACTGAGGACAGGCCCAGTGTGTGATGGGGTTTGACACACGCAGAGTCAGACAATTGGCAAAGCTACGTAAATGCTGAAAGCTCAAGATTCTTGGGTTTGCCTTTGCTGTATGTGGATCTTACAATGATATTCCTTGGTTTTCTGTATTTTTAATCTAAATTTGCCACACAGAGAATATACCCTTTTTATGGTAAGGAAAGTGCAACAAATCCACCCTAGAAATAACAGCTTACTGCAGGTGAAACTTCTGTAATCGCATTGCTCGAAACACATGTTTTGAGAAAACTGGAATGAGTAAAATAGTAGATGATTGTGTACACAGTAATCCTTCAATTCTCTGGTTTTTGTGAAGATGGGTAGTGGTCAGTCTGAATTGGGAATGAATAAATATCATAAATGAATCGGTCAGAATGAATTAGGGTGAGAAGTCAGAGGAGGAATTGTGACTGTGAACTCTGTAAGTTTGTCATGCACCTTGGGTGTACTAGCTTTCTGTATTTTTTTTTTTTAAGTTTTACCCATTAATATAAAAAATATGCTCAGTTCTACCATAAAATTCCCATAAGCTTATTCTAAAACAGAGCAAATCTTGAATTGTGAGTATTGGACTTAATGGTATAGCTGTCCTGGATTGCTGTACTGGTGAAACACTGTAGCTGTCAAGTAGTGAGAATCAATCCAAGCAACTCTTAAAACTCATATTAGTTCCTGAGAATGAATTTTCACTCACCCTTCCAGGCTCTTGCAAGGTCCCTTTGTGCAAACAGAGAAAGCCCCAAATAGGGGTAGTTTTGAGCTATGATTTGAACCAACAATTCAGTGTGAGACAGAAAAAAACAGAATAAAAGACTTCCACACAGGCTGGAGCAGCCTTCTGTAGGAATCCCTCCTGCAGGAGGAAGATCTGCAGGCACAAAATACAGGGCAAGCTATAAATAAACACTTGAGGAAACGAGGAAGAGCGTGGCATTGGTTGCATCATTTTTGCACATTTTGTAAGGCTGGATTATTGTTCCTGGGTGGATTCTGTGGTAGGAGGGTTGGGAAGCTGATGTGGGATGCAGTGCTGGACTGGCTGGGGGGGTCTGGCAGGGGATTCCCAGGTCTGGCTGCTGCTGTGGAAGCCACAGAAAATGCTGCTGCAGGAGGAAAGGGCTGCAGGAATGATGTGCATCGCTGGTGCTCCGATAGCCACGATCCTGGAGCAGGTGTGACCAATATTTTTAGGATTTTGCAGTTCACTTGCCTGGGTGGGTGAGTGGCTGCTGGAGCTTTTTGCCTGACCTTGGGAGCTGCTGTTTCTGCTGTTCCCCGTGAGCAGGCACAGCAGCTTTTGGTGCATGGGAGGTGGTTGGGTTTTACGAGAGCTCTCATGGCTCAGTTGCATTGCTGCAGAAAAGGAACATATCAAGATTACAGGATGACAATTAGGAGAATAGTTTCATCGAACTTAAAACCTAAAAAGATACTGTAAAACCTCATTAAAGACTTGCTTTAAAAAAGGAAGTAAAAGCAACAGTGTTCCCAAAGATAGAACGCAACAGAAAATTCCTGATACAAGGATGAAATGAGGCCAGTACATTTGCTGGTACAATGTGAAAGCGCCAGGTTCGATTCCCAATTATTCCCTGGGCTGAAACACTGCAGATGCATCACTGCCAGTCCCAGGGAGAGGGAGCACTGGATGCTGCTGACTTGCACGTTCTCCCCTTCATTTTCCTCTTCTGTGAACTCCACTGCTCAGTGATACGCCAAAGCCTTTCCTTCACTGGGGACTTCAATTTAAATTTCTTTTGTCTGGGTGCTTGCCTGCAATCACAGGTATTGCTGAAGTTACTGTTTTTTAGAGACCCCTGACAAAGATGTCTGGAGGACATTTGGTATAAATTTACCAGCAGGCTCAAGCGTTTATTGAGACCATGTGCTTGCATGCAGAGAACATGGTCGTAAAATCTTGACTTCGGGAGGGGCAGGCTGAAAATTAAAAAATAGATTAAGCTCATATTAGGTGAAGTTCTCAAACTGAAGCTGAGCTTAAGTAACTTTAAGTACTTTTTACAGTATGTGACTAAGTTCTAAATAAACTGAAAGAAATTGCTGGCTAATTTTACATGTGATTAAGAGTAATTTTGTAGCAAGATGTCATTGATAGGCTTTGTGATTTCGAACTGATTACTCTGTAGTATATTATACATTGATTTTATAGCTGAAACGTGTTGAAATAAGTTGTAGTTAAATACAAATCTCTGTTAACTTTATTTGTATTGTAGTACACTAATTGAGTCTCTGAGAAGGATATGCACCAATAAAGCTAAATTCTAATGTGTTCATTATGGAAGTGAGGGGTTTCAGTGTCTGGATGGTAATTTACACTTGAAACTTGTTGGCTGCCCAGTAAATTTTCTGTGAGTGCCTTGGGTACTCTGCAAGGTTCCCCTTCCCCCAGAGGGCTCATGTAAATTGCAGCCCGAGTAAAAGCTGGCAAAGGACTATTTTTAGGAAGCCTCCTGCAGCTGGGGGAGGGAAGGAGTCTTGGCTCCTGGGCAGCTAAAGGATCGTGGTGCTGGCAAGAGCCACATCCAGCCCAGGTCAGGCGCTCAGGTCTGCTGTGGGATCTTGGCTGAGAGATTGGTGTTTTTACAAAAAAAAAAAATCCTTCTGAAGCCTAAGTAGTTTCTTAAAATGAATGAAAATAGCAATAGACGTACAAAATCCCCACAATGTGTAAAATTGCCTTTTTTGTTTGTTCATTTATTGCCAATGTTGGTAATGCTTGCAGAGTTCTGAGGTCCGCACTGTCCACCACTTCTGCTGTTAAGGACATCTAAGAGGGACTTCAATTGCTCATTTATAATGTTACAAAATCAGGAGCTCTGTGAAGAGACTGTGGAGCTTTGTATCTGGCAAGACAATTTTCTTACAGTTTCATAAAGTGTGGCTGTTCTCGTATATTCTTTCATCAAACTGAATCTCAACAGTGAGCCTCCTGATTGTTTTTTTAATTTCTTTATTTTTCATTAGCTCTGCCTATCAATATGTGTGCCATGAAGAAGAACAGAGTTTGCAGTTAAGGTGTGCAGTCTCGTTTTCTTCCCTGGGTTGGAATGGCTTCTCGTTGTTTATTCTGGAGGACTCCCTGTTCACCTCTGTCCCATGGAGCTGAACTGCTTTAGGATACACACATTTTGTTAGCTGAGGCCAGGCTTGGGTGAAACATAATTTCCCCTTTTGTAAACTAGTGTTTTGATACAGCTCTTCTTCAAGAGGATTTTAAAAGCTCACATCTGCAAAAACCCTTGGGTGATTTTGGATAGTGTGAGGTTTTAAATGAAGTCATATGAATGAAGGATGATCAATCTTTCATGGTTTTAATGCCAAGAAGTACTGTAATGTCATCAAGAATCTTGATCAAGATCTTGTCATCAAGATTCTTGATCTTGAATCTCACAGTGAAGTGGTTTGGTGGAAGTGGTGAAAGGATGGGTTTAGAGATCTCCTGTTTTACCATGGTATATTCCCCAAATGGGCATTTGAGAGTCTAGGATCTTACCATGTCGTATTAAAATGCAGATATTAGTACATTATCTGTGTATTTTCAGTGCTAACTCTAGTTCTCTACCCCTGTTGTTCAAAGTTTGTTTCAAAAAGATGTGTGGTGTGTATGAAGTGTGGAATAGTCTTATGTGAGGTTACAACAGACTCATTAGTGCCACAGTGTGTTACCAAGGGAAACAGTAAGTAAAACGGCCAGTTTAAAAAACCTTTTTGGGGAAGAGCATGTCAGATTATCACTGGCTTTACTGTGATTAATGTGGCTGTTTCAGTAAATTTGAAAATACCAGAATTCCTCTGTGCTTTTTCAGAGCTCTTTGCTAAGTGGGATCCTTGGCCCTTCTCCATTGCTCCTGGAGCACTTCCCTATCCACCTCTCTCCCACGGAGCTGAACTGCTCTGTGATCGAAGCAGTGTGTTATCATTTAGGGTACTCACCAGCTCTCTCCAGACCCTCCCTGCTCCATTTCCCTTCCCTCCCCGCCATCTCCTCTCCCGGGCACGGTGTGAATTGTGCAGCTGTGTGGAGCTCGGGCAGGGAAAACAGCACGAGGCAGGACTGGACAGGTCAAAGCAGAACTGCTTTCATTAGACTAAAAAAAACCCAACCAAACCCCAAGCCTGGCCCTCAACCAACTTTTAGGATCAGAAAGGTGTTGAGCCATTTCCCAGTTTCAATCTGATTGGAGCTGAGCCTTGCAGACGCTTGGGAAGCCGGAGCTCCACTGCTGCTTAATTGCTTCTTGTTTTGAAGGATAATTAGGAACTTTACTTAAAAATAGTAACTTTAGTGTTCAGTCCATTAAATTTGTCACCAAGATAATTTCATTAGACTCCCAGCTGTTTTCTTATTGGAATTGTGAACTAAAAATAGGTGGGATTTCTGCTGTTGTGTGCAGAGGCTAGTACCTCCATTTCAGCTCTGACTTTCCCTAATGATGTGAAACGTGTTTGTTTCCCTCAGAGCTTTCTTCTGGGCTGTATTTAAGAAGGTCCTGCTAATTATGCCAAAATTGTGCACTGTGGTTTTCTGATAAAGTCACATGGCTGTGAAGAATATGAAACTGATTTCCCTCAAGACAAGTCTTACAAACGAAAGATTGATGCCGCACCCAGTGCGTTTTTCTTTTTCACCAGTCTGCAGGAGATGTTTGTAATAGTTGAACAAATACCTTTTAAAAACAAACAAACACTAATGAACACAGGTTTGTTACTATTATTATGAAGGGTGTGATTTACTCTCTCAGTTCAGTTCTCATGGGCAGTCCCTTTGTTGTGCATAATTGAAATCACAATGTAGATTGTGAGATAATGTGACAATTACCATGTTTGTATTGTGTGAAACACGGTGTTTTTTTGAAACAAACCTTTGTAATTACCAGAATCTGTACAAGCACATGCTGCTTTTTTGCATACATGGTTTACAGGGTGAATCAGGTTGTAATATCCATGTTTAAGCAATGGGGTTTTTTTAAGTTCTGAACTGTTTCACATTTATTCCTGACATCCACACCAAAAGACATCATAATGGATTAATGCTGGACATGCAGAAAGCTGAAACAGATTTTTCTCTTCAGTTGGATCTGTCTATGTAAATGTATGGCAGTTTCCCTGCATACTTTCTTAGAAACCAGTAATCACAGGGTCACACAGAAGGAGTCTGGTTGGAAGGGACCACTGAGGCCATCTAGTCCCACCTCTCTGCTCAAGCAGGGTCCCCTCAAGCATCTTACTCAGGGTTGTGTCCAGACAGGTTTTTAAAAAGTTGCATTTTTTGACTGATGTTAGTCAATGATTTTTTTTTTTTTTTCCCCTTGGGATACCTTTTGACTGTAACCACTCAATATCTGCAGTTTGTGTTGATAAAAATGAATGTAGGTAACAGGAGGAAGTTGTGCCACAGAGCAGTGTGGGGCGTGTGGGGTTTTTTTGAAGGCTGGATGTTTGGAGCCACAACCAAGAAAGTCAGTGACCCAAATGTAAATTCGTTTTTTTTCTTCCCCACTCTGTTGTCTTTAAGCAAAGAAACTGAAAATCATGTGTTAGTAAAACAGGTCTCTGCAATGGAAGTGAGCTCATTCAAAGGAGGAAAATTTTCTTCCTTAATTAAAATGAAGGATATGCTTATCTGCAGAAGCACTCCAGTGATGTTCCCTCAAAACCTGTATTTAGATGCAGTGTGTAATTCTGGCACGGTTTATTAGCATCTCAGATCTTTTTTAATTTTCTCATCTGCTTGTTGGCAGTCTGTTCCTTGGACTTCCTGTGCGTGTGCGTTCCTACAAAGCAGATAACTGCAGTTTTACAAGCTGGAGCTAAACGTGGGTGGGATGGCGTGAGGGAAAAGTGCTGTTTTGAAAGCTCTGCACCTGTCACTGGTTTTGAGCATCATCGTCCATGCAGGGCAGCCAGTGTGTGCAAGATGCTGCAAAAATCTCTTAGGCAGCAAAATGTAGAAGAAAAGCAGGAGTGGCTATATTTAGTAGTTGCATATTATTAACTTCTGTGTAATGTACCAGTTGCTGTGCTCAGACACCTCTTTTTTGTGGTGAATTAATAATTTGCTGCTGAGGACAGGAAGTGGAGTTAAAATGCTGTTGTGTGATAAAAGCTGTGTTTCACATATGGTTATGGTGGTTATAGACTGTGTATGTATAAATAAGCACCTGATACAGGGTAGGTAATGTAGGAACACACCTCCCTTTCACCAGAATCTTTGAGTGTTCTCTCCAGACTTTCTCCTGACCCATCTGATCTGAGTCTCTTCCACCTTGAAGCCTTTGCTGCTGTTCTTAGTGTAAACCATGATCCGGAAGCTCTAATTATAGTAATGCAGAACAAATGGAAATCCTGGAATTGTCTCCAGCACTCTCCAACTGCATAGTTGCCAGTTGCAGGTATCAGAGCAATAGGTGAGCCAGCCCAGGATTGTTCCCCTGGAGCTGTCTCATGCCTCTCCTTCCCAGCACAGCTTTGAATTTTGCATTTATTTCCAGATCTGTGGGCTGTGACTGATGGCCACTAAGTTTTAGGCACATATTTGAACCAAGACTACCATCTGAGGGGTGCTGTTCATCATTTAGTGCTTCTTTAGACATTATAAGAGGCTTGCTAGGTTTATGGTTTTTTGCAAAATAACAGACTTGGATATTGGGCAGCCAAAAGCCCCCAGCTGGGGCTTAACAGATGTTGATGTGGGAATAAGCACAATATTTGGGGAAGAGAAATACCATCTTAGACCCCTTCTCATCTTTCCCACTGAAGCAATTATACCGATGATTTTTAGTGTCTTTTTTAGTTCAGTTCTTCTCCTGAGACTGTTAAGTGTTTCTTTCATGTAGGAGAGGAAATTTGTAATCTGTTAATGAATAATTTAGGTTTAGGGTTTCATCCATTTGAGATGCAAACATGAGACACTGCCCTCTGCAGACAAAGAGATGGTGAAGATGTGCCTGCCTTCTACTGGAATCATGACTTTTAGTAATCCAGTGGATTTTGGAGATCTTTTTGGAACTTCAGTGCACACTTTGGGCTCTTCAGTTTGGCTTTTCCTTCCCTTGGATTCCCTGCTGCCTGTCTGTGATTGAGAGCACGGGGGCGGGGACTCCACCCACTGGTGGTGCAAAAATGAGTTGTTATTCATAGCTCTGTGATACTTTCTTTTCAGTGTCATAAACCAAAAAATCATAAACCAGTATCACTGGAGTTTCAGAATTAATGCCTACTGAGATGAAGTTCTTTCCCACCTCCTGGTGTTTATTTCATGCTCCCTGCACGGGTAGAACTCGCTGCACTATTTTGTACTTGCTTCACAACCACAATGGGCAGAATCTTTCTTTCTTTCTTTCTTTCTTTCTTTCTTTCTTTCTTTCTTTCTTTGTTCTCCTTGCCCCCATCCCCAGAGGAAAGGTGGGACTGGAGTTAAGGTTTCCGGAGAACGTGGCAGGAATTTAAATTGAGCAGTTTTGTGCAGGGTAGCTCAGTGCAGAGGTTCTCTCCAGCCTCGGCCGAAGGGTGGTTTGTGGTCAGGGCTCTGGCACTGCCTGGGAGCACAGAGAGCTGTGTTAAGAGAAGGATGGGGCTGTGGGAGAAGATTGCCTGCCCAGGCTGTCCCGGTCCTTGGCCTCTGTAAAGTCTGCCAACAAGGAGGCCAGTGAGGGTGCTGAGAGGCGTCTGTGTCACCTCTGGTACCTTCTGAATCTTATTATTCTTCTGAGTGTAAGGTTCCACCTCAAGACAGAACTATACTTTCTGCCGCTGAGGGCTTTTGGAGCTGTAATGCTGAAATAATTATGTTCTGTGAATAATACATGTAGTAATTGTTTAGGTAATTACAACACTTTTATATAGGTAATAAATAGAGTCACTAAAGCTAATTCAAAAGAGCTAATTCCACCTGAAGCAGCTGAACAACTTCCTCATTTTAACATTACCAAATAAGCTAATTAGAGAATAAGGGATTTTAAGAGTTGTTGCAATATTTCCCCATCCCTCACCCACACCCCATCTCACTCCAGTCCTGTCTGGATTCCGTGTTTTGCAGCACCTCGCTGCTCCTCTGTGAGTCAGGGACTGCCATGGTGAACGTCCCTGAGCCGAAACCAGCGACGTGACTCTTGGCTTCGAGAGGAAACAGGCGGAGGTTGTGCCTTGTCAGGGATTTTACTTTTCCTGTGCACGCTTCATTCTAAATTCTCTGCGACTCCAGTGTTAAAAGCACGCAGCTTAGAAAAGTCCACATGAAAAAACACATTTTGCAAATGTTAGAATATGTTTTGTAAATACAAAGTCTATCCTACTGTGTTTTACAGACATTTGAATGACTAGAGCTTTTTGTACTATTTTAAGGTCTTTTAGAGCCAGCTGTGTGTTTTGAGAGGTGAGATTTAAAGTTCATATTTTTGTAATGATTTAAATTTCTGCTTCAGAGTCAAGTTAGGTCAGTGGGGAAGAGAGGGGGAAGGGCCAAAATATTTTATTTAAAAGATTCTAAAATGGCTTGGCATGTCCCTTGTTAAATTAGGGCTGTTTGTGGGTCTTTGTAAAGCCACATTTTTCTGTGAGGTGTCCATTTTAATTGCAGGCTTAAAAGCACTAAATACCCAAATGCAGTTTGTGGAAACACTTCATAGTCAGTGGCTGTGTATTGATGTTGTCACAGGCACGTGAGTAAGGGTCTATATTAGATTTTCCTTTTAAGAGTGGCAAAACACTAGGCAAAGAGCAGAACCATGAACCTGGATGACTGACAGGTTTTTCACTGAGAAAAAAAGAGGGCTGCACTATTCAGAACCATGGCGACTCCTGTGAATGGCTTTTCCACAGAAGTGGCGTGGTCACCTTTATTATTTACCTTTGATTTTGGCTTCAAGCTTGATTTCTTGCTCCTTTTATCTGCCTGAACGTAATGTGTGCCAGGGACAGACAAGCACTTGAACTTGACTTCTTCATTTTGTTGTACGGCAGAACACAGAACCAGACATTTGCTTTTCACTGTAGCCAAAGATGAGTGTCCCTGCACTGCTCTAAATTCACAGTATAAAATGCTGTTGCAGCTCTGTATCATTTGCCTGGTTTAAAATTGTATTTTTAAAATATGCCTGGTATTAAATTTCATGATCAAGCAAATGTTTTCAAGAAAAAAAAAAACCAAAAAACTTTATATTACAACTCACTTCCAAAGGAGAGGTGTGCTCTTTACAGATGCTTTCAATTCCAGGTACCAGGTTGTGCCTCTGCTTTTACAGAGGCCTGGAGTTGTTTTTGCTGCGTTGAAAGCAGAACGTTTAAACAAGAAGGAGGGGGGAAGCCACATTCCTCTGAGGAAAGCAAAAGCTGAAATGTGAGCTGCTGTGAGGTGTGGGACTGTCAGCCCCAGCAGGTATTGACAGGTAGTCGGTCCTGTGGAGACACTGAGACCCTTCCAGCTCCTGCCCGTGGCATCTCGGGACAGAAGTGAACCTTTTCAGTGTCCTGTGAGCAGCATCAGAGTCAAAATTACTGCTTTTTTGATAGAGAACCTAACTTCCTAAAGTGCTGAACAAAAATCCCAGCTGGGATGGTGCCTAAGCAGACAGAATTCCAACACTGGATTTGTATCTTGCATTTAAATATATGCAAACTATTTTTCTGAAGATCTTTGTACAAGTGTATTTAGACAGGGAGGTGAAGTCCTCCCTTACCACCCTGCTCGGAACCCAGCGGAGATTTGTCTTCCCATTGTTCAGGGCTCATCTGGGGCCTGATTCCTTCCCTGAACTGTCACTGCTTCCTTAATTCCTGCGGAAACTCAGTCTTGGGCTCAAAATTCCTTTTCTGTCACGTGAGGTCATATCAGCTCCACCTACCCCGGTCCCTAAAATTCCTGTTACAACTGATGTTGCCCATTTTTCCAGTAGTATTTGGGGAAGTGCCTGGTTCTGTGTTCTCCCTGTTTAGGTTTACAAGCCCCACACAAGCTGAAAAACGTGGGAACTGTGTGAACCTTTATTTTACCTGGTTTTACAGATAGCTCTGTTTTCTTCAATTTAGGGAAACTAGTATGAAGTATTAGGCTTGTTAATTCTTTCATCATCTGAATGCACTTTTATTAATATTTTAAATTGTTAACATTATTCTTACTTATTAGTGCTGTCATTAATTCTGTCGTAATAATGCAGTTTTAAAATTACAGATGCATCCTTTATCAGCTGAAACCAATTCTACTGATTTAATGGCACTGGAGGGAGCTACAGACCATGAGGACAAGATTCATAAAAATACTTGGTTGAAAGACAATGAAAGGATATCCCATTAGGTTCCCCTGTTTTAATTGCTCAGAGCAGCCTACAATAGGGGATTTACACCCAAAACATGCCTAGGTTGTTGCCGTATTGGAAATGGCATCTGGGATTGAAGGAAGCTTTCATGTCCTTATTTGAAATCAGATATGGGGAATTTCAAATAAATTCATATTCAAATTTCATTTAAAATTCTTAATTCTGAATTTGACTTTACTTAAACAGACTCCTTAGTCTAAATTAACAGCAAATATTCTTAAACCTGAGAAGATCCTTATTGCACCTGATGGATTTAAATTAGATTGTGAAAAATTATTAAATTTCAAGTTTCTCTCCAAGTTCAGTTCCCAGAGAGCACAATAGGAATGCAGTCAGTGATGAAGTTTTTGGTTTCTTCTGCTGTATATAAGGTCCGTGACTTCAGCTTACAATTTTAAAAGGCTTAAAACAGAAAAATCCCTGACCTTGTTCATAGATACTTTTCCACCTTCCAGAAAACAGGGCATGACAAAAACTATTAAAGCTAGGGATGTTTAGGGGGAGCAGGTGGGAGAGAATTTCACCATCAGCCACACTGGAGTTGTCACTAGTCCAGCTTGTTGGTTTTTAGGTAGTAACGTCCACGGAAACTATTTATTTTCTTACAATTAAGTGTTAAGACTTCAGCTTTTAATTCCTCCTGTAAAGTTAAACATTGTAGTCTGTAGTGTGCAGAGCTTTTGCTGAAATAACTGGAAAAGATACCAAACCTGATGGAGGACCTAGATTCTTCAAGATGACAATCTTTGAGAGTCACAGGAGGTCAAAACCATTTCCAGCATCAGGAAGGACAGAAATGGGGATAAGTAAAAATGAAGGCAGGCAAGCGAAATTGCTTTAGTGTAGAAAAGATAAAATATTCCATATCTAAAGCAATAGATTTGGTAGTGTCTTGCAAGAAACAGGTTCATTAATTAGGCTCAAGTTTCTGGTGTGTACGACCCTCCAAAATCCAGGAGGAAATGTTGGAGGAGCAGTGAGCAAAGTGGAGTGAGGAGTTTTGTTGCATGAACATGTAATTGCTTTGCCTTTTCCCATGGTTTTTGTCTCCTTTTGCAGCCTTGTTAAAAGAGAAAAAAAAAGTTAATAGGGATTGCGCCATGTTCCTCCCCACTCCCTCGCCCCGCGCTCCCGCCCCGGGCTTGCCCTGGGATCCTGGGATCAGATGGTGTTGTGGTGATCTCATCCATACTGTTACCTTCCACGTCTGTTCCCAGCCTTGGCCTGGGAGCAGCTGAACTCATCTGGGGCGGGGTGAGGGGTGCTCCGGAGTTATTTAACATCCCCAGGCTTGTCCGGCCGGGGGAGCCTCGGGCACGGGAGCGAGGTGGTTGAACGGTGTGGTTTGGTGGTGGTGAGAGTGTGGAAACACCTCCCTACACACTGGCGAAGTAGGAGTGAAGGCAGCTGGAGCAGCCCTGAGTGCTTGGCTTGGGGTCGTGTTGGTTCTCCTGGCTGTGCTGGGCAGTTCCATGAGAGGCTGGGAATGGGCATAGGATGCAGAGTTTGGGGTGTGCTGTGCCCCACTCAGTGTAAAGGAGCACAGATGATCCTCCATAAGGATCATCCAGTTAAGGCAAGGAGTTATGGCAGAGGGGAGCTGGGGATGCCATGGAAGCCTTTCCAATGAAGGACTGGAATATTGGCCAGGTTTGGGTTGTCTCGTGTAGTGTTGGCTATTCTACAGCCCTCCTCCCCTCATCTTTCTCTCAGACAGTCTCTCTCTCTGTCCCTTATGTGGGCCAGAAAGGGCTACCTTGTAGTAATGTATGAGTTGCTTTCTTAAGGAAGAGAAAAAAATAGTTCTTTTTTTATATGATTTAAATAAAAACTTGCAGCTGGTGATAGGCTCTTAGACTAACTTGGAGTATCTTTATAAAAACCAATAAATCCTGCATTGCATGTTTCAAAGAACATTATCCAAAATCCTTCTGTGCAAGCTGCTGTTCCTGAGGCATACATTGTTCAGATGGCAGGGGAGCAAACTGGATGTGGTGAAAAGCAGGGGGAGGGGAGGGAAGTTTACATACAGCTTGAAGCCTGCGTGGAAGTAACTCTACAATTTTTAGCAATGAAAATATCCATGTAGGGACCTAAAGGAATCCTGTGGGCTGATGGTGCAGTTTGCGTGGAGCGTGTGCACGGTGCCTTTTGGCAGACGGCAGATATTTTACTGTGGCTTAATGCTTATTATAGTTGCAGTTTTTTGATCACCATCTGTAGTCTCTATTGGTTTTTGATAGAGCAACTAGGATTTTATATTTTGGGAGTGGTGTTCTCTGCGTTCTATCACGCTGACTTACTACTTCCAGTATCTGTGAAATAACAAAATCTCACAACTTCAGTCTGGTTCCTGAGCTGCTGCTTTCCTCTGCTGGAGAAAATACTGAATCTCCTGATTATACAAATGGCTTCTGTTGGGTAATATTGACAAATACACTGAATAACATTTTTGACATAACATTCTGTTCCCACACAGATAATTTGGATGTAATTGAATGGGTTGATCAAGAGTTTGTGCTAAAAATACTACATTTTCTCACCCACTAAGTGGAAGAAAATGCGTGCTCCAGAGGCAGTTCAGTGGCACGGAGCTGTTGGGAAGTGGGATGGGATATGCTGTGACTGTGGTTCTGTCCACTGCTGAGGGTCCAAAGGAGTGATGCTGAGAGCAGCCCTGGCACAAGGATCTGGGAACCACGTCCCACTCCAGGGTCCTGGAGGCACGGAGCAGCCTGAGACTGATTTTAGCTGGAGCAAAGCGCTCCAGCCCGGGCAGGATCCCAGCCAGGATGCCTGTCAGGCCCGCAGGAGCACTCAGTGCACTTGAGCCAAAAACATACAGAAATAATTGGGGGGGGGGGGGAAGTTTTGAAGATCTCTTTCCTTCTGTTTTTCCTTATTTTAATGGTCTCCTGGGCAAAAGGCTGCATTGTTACAGTTTCAAAAGCAGGGTGGTTGTGCTGCAGATGGGTGGGGAAAAGATCGAAAAATAGACCTTAGAGAAAGGCTGGCTGTTTAGTATGCAATAAAGTGACTTTTATACCTCTCCCAATCTCCTATCAAATAAATCTCGTGCTAACAAGCAATCAAACCCGTTTCCCTGCCCTGCTCCACACAGCCCGAGCCACATTGTACCTTTCCAGCCTTTGAAACTGCCTGTGCGTATTTTTATTTGTCAGGCCAGGGCTGGGCTGGCCCCATTCCAGATGTGTCTCACAAGATTTGGTGCTGATGAGCTATTTATAGCCCTGTGGTTCCATTGTCATGGCAACCGTGCTAGAGGCCAAGGCGGCTGGGAGCTATTTCTGGACTTGTGCTGTAATGTAAAACTGATTGGGAAAGTTAGTGCATCCTCTAAGCCAGACTAACTTTAGACAGGCGGGGGGTGGGGGGGGGGGGGGGAAGAGACAACTACAACCTCTTTAAATAGATTTTTCTTTTTCTCCTACCTTTTCCCCACTTCCCTTTTCGAGTGCTGGCAGTTTTTGAAGGGCTGGTTTGCCTTCTGCTGGGTTTGTCTGAAATTCATTCATGCCTCCCGGCAGATTACGCTGCTTTAATTAGGCAGTTTGGGAAGCCGGGTGTGTAACCAGCCTCGTTTTTAGGGCAAGGTTTGAACTTCATGGAGACACAAAAGTAAAAGGGGCTTTGCTGGTGCGTCCTGGTTTTTTGTGATAGTTGCAGTTCTTTGTACCCCATAGTTTTAATATTCTATTTTTTGTGTGTGCTTCATGTTCTCCATGCCATATAAGGAACTGTAACCTTGATTACCACAAGATGATTCCAAATATATGGAGTCATACTTTTCAGCTTTCTCATTATTTGCTTCAAAATTAGACCCATGGTGCCCCTTCGCCTCCAAGTGGTTGGAATGCTCGAGGTTCTTCTGGAATTACAGCTGGGGCCGCTCTCAAAATCACTTTTTTGGGATACGTACACATTGATACCATCTATAATTAAATTCTGAGCTTTAGACTATTTGTAAACCTTTCTGTGTGATGTACAGTTTTGATAAGGAAATGATAATAACCCTTTGATTTGAAACTGGAGATCAAAAAGTGTTCGCAGCTTCTTGGGAAAGTTTTCTGGAGAGTCGGCTTTTGGTTTACTTCTGTTCACGTCTTATACCATATTTTGAGGTTCATTTCCAACATTAATCTGTTTTTTGATGAAATCCTTATGTCTGAGGACTGACATGGAGTATGTTGTTACAGGAACATCGTATATGAGATGTTTTTAGATGCAATATAGTGCTCTCCTCATTATACCAATAATACTTGGTACAGTACTGTCCCTGTGTGCCTGTCTCTGTAAAGGTTTTTTCTCTTTCCTAATTGTGAAGTTGTTAAAATAATTGCAAAGGTTTTGGAATTTATTTTCTCTCTCTTTATCTAATTTTGTTTAGGCAGAAAAAAGAGCATTTTTAATTGTCCGGTAACATTTGTGGCACGTCTTCAGTGACCACCTCAGCAGTAACAGCTCCACCTTTGCAAACAATAGAAAATATCAGTATACCTGTAAAAAACAAACAGCAAAAATCTACTGATGTCCCAACTTTGATTTTTAACTTTTATTTGGGGAAAAACCTGACAAGTTTGGTGTCACATGCTGTCCATGTTTGCAGGACACCATAAATACCAGCAGATTGAATGTTTGCTTGTTTTATTTGTATCATTCCTGTAGCTTTGCCTTCTGTTCTGCTCCTCTTGCAAAATAAACTAGTTGAAATCTTTATCACCAGTTGAGGGATTAGATTCCCTCCTCTTCCCACTCCTTCTTGCTCCCAGGAGCAACAGAAAGGGACAGAGTTAAGGGATAGTCAATTCATTCATACACAAAAACCCTTTTAAAAGAGAGTTTTTTATCTTTGTACTCATCCTGTGTCTCTGGCTCAGGATAGACAGCATAGCTGAAGAAAGAATTTATCAAATAGTTAACTGCAGAGCTTTGAGAAAGCTTTGCTGAATAGCATAAAGGATTATGGCGAGGACTAAAAAGGCAGGAAAGCAGAAGTAAAACATGGTCTGTTCTGAAAAATAAAAAATGCACTCTTGTTTACAATAAACGCTGTTAATGTTGAGTTAAATTTCAGCTTAAAACTACTTTAAGTAGTACTTTTGTAGTCCTGACAGGGTGCAGATAAATAAAAATCTGCAGGGCGTTTGCACAGTTTGGTCTTCAGGGTGATCAGTAAAAAATCATTAATTTCATTCTGGACATAGAAACCTGAATTGGAAAGACTGTTTTAGAGGTGATCAGGGTAAATGCCAGTGTAATTCTTAGTAAAATCTTGATAATACTTAGTAATACTCTGGTGGGTTCTTAGTAATATCTTGGTAGAAAAACATGACTCAGTGGAAATGGAAAATCATTTCCACTGACTCAATGGACTTGGGGCAATTTACTACTCAGTGTGCCTGCCTTTAAAATAGGGTTTATTCCAGGTGTGCGTTTTGGACTGCGATAGTCAAGGCAGGAAATGCAGCCTCAATGAAGGCAGGCAGGAGCTGGAAGTCTGATTTACTGTCTGTAAAATACCTCGAGGCTTTCAGAGGCAAGGAACTTCACAAATACAGAGTTTCAGTGGTACTGTTGAGGGTTATGAGTTATAATCTTGATTTAATGAAGTGTCTTACTGACACTGACAATGAGATTTCAGTGTGTCTTTTAAGAGAGACATTTTATATGCAAATTCAAGTTACGACTTGACCAAAAAAAAAACCTGATGGAAATAAAGCTCTTCAAATATAGGTGTGTTGTCAGTTTGAAGACACCTTTCCAATGTTGTTCTAGGCTGAAAACAAAAGCTCTTCTTTACAAAGCAGGAAAAAGAAATAATTCTTGTCTGCCAACCATTTCGTCAGATCACAGAGTAACATTTCAGTTAGTGTTTATTGAGAAGGCTGTCAGGAAATGCTCGAGGAAAGGCAGCCTGGGTTCCCCTCCCATGCTTCCCCAGACAGTGAAGCTGTGCTGGTTCTGAGGTGGAAGGTTTCATGTGTTACACACCTTTCCAGCAGGGAAAACAAGCTGCAGTGCTTTGTCTGGCAGCAGCACTGTTCATTCAGGAAATTCCCCCCACATTGGGATAAAGCAGCTCTCTCTGGATGAAAGAACTCCAGAATAACTCAGGTATTGGCATATATCTTGATCTGAAAATTGGGACATGTTTTGACATAATAGGTTTTCATTAAAATTTGGAAAGAATTGGGGATACATGTATGGCTTAATTACTTAGACCCGCTGCAGCTAAGGAAAGCCTCTGTGTACCTCTCTGTGAATCTGCCTCCTGAGTGCCCCTTTAAAATTAAAGACACCTTATTTGTCACAAAGAACTGCTTGGAACGCTTCACATGTGGTTTTCCTTCCCTAAGCTAAAAAAAAGGGACACAAAAATGCAGCATTTTTATTTCAGATTGTTTTAATTTTTTGCTAATACCTTTCATTTTAATATCTCAGAGACATAACTGGTGCTGTCCTAGAGATGCTTCCTCTCAGTGTTGCTGACTACAAATAACCTGAAGTCTTTTGAGGTTTTTTTTGTTAGCGTGTGTCAGAGCAGTATCAATGTTTTATAACACAGGCAAAGAGCCTCTTACTACGTGACAGAATTTTGTAGAGCAGGAGCTGATCCTGTTACTTAGTCATGTCCAGAATGTGGCCCAAAGTGAGAACTGGCAGCAATGCTGAATGAATTATTTGCTTTCTGGAAAATGGCTTTTACATATAATCTCTGGGAAGATTTTACAGAAGAAAAAAAACTGACTTTGTAACTTTGTTCAAGGCTTGCTCGCAGTATAAAATTTGGTTTTGTGGTTTGACAGTTTTATGGGAATTATTTCACCAAGGTCACTTCTGCTTCTCCCTGTAAGTTCACTGCTGACACAGTAGATGGTGGGCACGTCTCCAGTAGGCTTAGAACAATCTCTCACAGCAGTGAATTCAGCACACAAAGTAGTACTCAAGTGGCCTCACTTGTGTTTTGGGTAGAGCACAGCAAGAATTAAAAATAGAAATTAATGATGGTGAATTTGTGTTTATTTTGAATTGGGCTTTGTTCTCATCTGACTGGATTATTAGTTAAATTTACTGGATAAATTGTTTGGTCTTGACTAACATTGACTGAGAAGTCTCTGCACACAGTGTATTGATCTTTTCTGAACTCTCATGCTCCTGCTGTTGCTCCTCATTTTAGGTATATCAGAGCGGATCAAATTTCTGCTCCCTTTTTCTCCTTAAATTTATTTTTGCATTGACCAACCGAAAGAAAAATCCCCTTTCTTTACATTTGAGCAAAAAATCAAACTGGTTTTTAATGCCTTCAGCCCTTTCTAAAGCTGCTGGAACAGACTTCTATGAAAGGCACAGGGGGAAATCTTCATCTAATGTATCACTGTGCTGTGTTTTCCCTAAAATGCCCCTGGAAGCAGGAGGGGTTTTCTGGTGACTGTCACACACCGAAAGACTTCCTTCTCCAACGAGCATTGTTAGGAGTCTCAGATGTTGCTGAAAGTTGGAGCTTGTTTTGGGGGGAGGAAGAAATGTTTATTCCATTTGAACTTGTTTTACCTGGCATGAGCATTGCTGTTGGAATTCATCTCAAGTACAGTACTGCTGCTCCTATGTGGCTGATGTTTTTCAAGGAAATCATAGACCTAAAAATAGTCTGCATAAACAACAGTAAGAGGTTTGTACTTTCAGTTCCAGGTTATAGCAATATCTTGTTGTTATTTTCTAATTTTCAGTTTTCAAAATCCATTAAGCTGATTAGCAGAGGGTTTAAAAATAAAACAAAAAAGCCCCAAACCCAAAACAAAACCAAAAACCCCCCTCTTGTGGAACCCAGCATAAAATGTTCTGCTTGGATAAATTCATACAGAAAGGCTGGGTGATTGCAGTAATCACCTTTGTATCTTGATGAACATGTTCTGTTCGGAACATTTTTCAAGCATCCTCCAACTTGTGAAATTGCTATGTGATTCTGAAACCGTGCTCTGAGGGGAGAGGATGGGGTGGAAACAATCACGCTGCTTGGAACTCACGGGTGTTGTACATATTTAACATCCTCTGTGTACTGAACAGAGAGTTTTATTTCTTCTCTTTGGATTAAAAAAAAAAAAAAAGAAGAAAAAATTACTTAACAGCCTGGAAGATAGGGGGAAAAAAAATCCAGCTTACAAATTGCAGAGCACTGTCACCACTTTATCCTTGTGTGTCTGTGGCCATGTCACGTTCCATGATGGAAATTGATCTTTGTACTTTGTCTCACGTGTTTTTGTAGTGTGTTTAACTTAATATACATTTTAATGTGTTTAAAATTCTGTAATTCAATATAAACAAAAATTAATTTTCATGTGTCTCTGAAACAAGATCATCTAGTTCCTGGTGAAAAGGGCATTGCACTGAAGCCTTTGTCAAAATCTACGATTATTTTTCCCCATTCCCTGCTCCTCATTAGGTGTTTTAGGAAGTCAGCTGGGGCTGAAACTGGGGCTGAGTCCTGCGGCGATTTTTCTTGGGGGTGGGTTTTTTATTCGTGAATCTGGGACAGGGCTCCCTTTTCCCCTCTTTGAGCTGTGACTGTTGTTAATGCACGTTGAAGGAGGCAGGGAAAACTCGCCTTTTCTTTGTGATTTCTGCTTCAGAGAGAAAACAATTCATGCAGAGGAATTTCAAAGGGAGCTCGAAGCCTATTGGTTTAAGGGCTGATTAATCATTAATGTTAGGGGTAAAGGCACTGCTCAAGTGGAAGGGGCTGAGCAGGGGGCACCTGGCCAAGGGCGTGGTGTTGGGCAGTGGGACTGGGGGCAAACACCATAAAATCTGCATCCTGAGCTGCTGCTTTGCCACCACAATAAAACAGAATTAACTAATTCCTTGAGATTTTTGCTCTTTGAGTTGAAGTGAAAGATAATTATGAGGTTATAGTTAATTGGTAAAAAAAATTTAAATACTCCAGAGTATCATCTGTAGGTAATACCTAATCAATTTTAATGAAATACATCTCTTATTACCCATTTACCCAACTACTGCTGCTGCTCCAGAAAGTAAATTGAAACACTGAAAAATCAGTGTCCCCTGTCACTTAACTGAACTTGGACTGAAATTGGTTAAGGGCTTTCATTTATTTAAAGAACTATAGAGTTGATATGTTGTTTAAAATTACTCATTTTACTTTCAGGAAAAGTACATGTGGGCAATTTGCTTGAGTCATTGCTTTACCGTTAATAGTAGCAGGTTATATTGTAGGATTCGTATGAATAAATGACCTAAATTAAACTCCTGGTGTGTTTGTGGCGGCGGGAGCCGGCGGGAGGGGCTGGGATGAGATTCCCAGGTGGATTAATTAAATTGGGCTCAGCCCTCTGCCGGCTGCTGCTGGGAACGCTCGTCCTGCGGGCAAGGACCCAAATTGAGCCATTTCAGTGTGCGATTTTTCATCATTTTGTGAGCCTGAGAGTATTAAAATACACCAAAACTTACCTGGGAACCGTCAGTTACTAAAGCATTAGAAAGTTCGTCTGATTTGAGACTGACAAGTTTCTCTTTTTTCTTTCTGCTCCCCAGTTTTCTCGACAAGATTGACATAGTCAAACAGAACGAATACACCCCATCTGACCAGGTATGTGGAGCTTTGTTAGGAAATTACACGAGTGACCTGCCTCCTTCATCTTTGGGGATAATTCATTCTTTTTCTAATTGCCATTCAGGTATTGCCATGCACTGTACATATTTAGTACTCCAGTAAAAATGGCTTTGTCCTTTGCATTGTTTATACACATAAATGACTTACAAGGTTACATCAGTCACGAGATTTCCATTGTGCTTCTGTGACACTGAACACTCCAGTGCTGTTCCCTGGTGTCGCAGTACAGCATGGAATAAAAGGGGTTTATTTCCATTGCTGAATATATGAAAACTCACCAAATATCTATGTTGAATCCATAAATTTTTCTTTATGCTTTAGGATCTTCTCAGATGCAGAGTTTTGACATCAGGAATTTTTGAAACCAAGTTTCAGGTGGATAAAGTAAATTTTCAGTAAGTATAATTTTTTTCTTTTTTATGTTTTTACTTTTTTTAATACAACACAGACAAATACATGGGTAAGGTGGGAGGAGAGCCTACCATAGTATTGAGACTACTGTATTTCTCAAGTATCGGTGTTTAATAGAAAGCAAGTGTTTTATTAATTTTAATTTAGTAGTCTGGCTTGAAGAAATGAAAATTGGTGTGCAATTTCTGCTTTATTTTAAATCATGAAGAACAAAATGTTTTAAATCTATTTTCTCTGCATGCATATGTTCATGGACTGTTTACCTGTTCAGGTTCATATAATCCAAGATTCCTTTTAGCTTCTATGACACAGAAGTCCTAAAATTTTTTACCTTTTCTGTAAGTATGCAGACACAAAAAACTCAACACAGAATGATTCTGACTGACTGGATTTATGGTTTTTTCTCAGTATGTTTGATGTCGGAGGGCAACGAGATGAACGCCGAAAATGGATCCAGTGTTTTAATGGTAGGATTAGAATTTCTGTTGGCTTCATAAAATAGTTCTCTGCAAAATTGTAGTGCCTAATCTTCATTTTCTCAACTGTGTGAAACCCATCATCTTTCCACATAGCTCAATAAGGAGTTATCTAACAGTCGTATAGAATGGAGTTTTTCTTGATATGTAAACTACATAGAACATCTTCAGGGAGAATGTAGGTGGAGAAGAATTTGAGTTTGATAACTTCAGCTTGGCCATTTTTTTTTGGCTTCCCTCTCTTCATTTAATTAGCTAATTTTGGAGGTGGCTTTGTGCATTATTTGCCATCCATGAGAGTGTAAATTCCAAGCCATGTTCTGTCTTCCACATGCAGGTTTACATATGTATGTGCTTATGCAAAATACAGGATAATTACTATATGCCTAAAATCAGAATATCATGGTTTTGTGTATAATTGCATCCACTTTGCTCTGTCGTGGTGCTTCTTTCTGAATCAGCACTGACCCAGTAGTGCAGAATGAAGTTGTAGGGATCATCTGTCTGGTTAGACGTGGTGTCACATCTGGTGAGAGCTGGAGTCTCTTAACACCAGTGTCCCCATGAGTTTAGGTCAGGTTTAATTCCCACATGACTGAAATTAGGCAATTTTGTGTCTGTCCTGAAATGTGACAGGTACCCTCACTGCAGCTCTTTGTTTTACTCTGTATCTCTGTTTAGATGTGACACCTTTCTCCAGGTAGCTGTTTTTAAACCTACACTTGGTGAAAATATTTTCTCTTCCTTGTTGTTTGGACGAAATATTGATGAAGTTACACAAAAATCCACCTTTTTGTAGAAGAGTTACAATGAGATCCTAGAGAATAAATAAAGCAGAAAGCAACTTGGAATTCATGGCACATTGCTACAGTTCCTGTCACAGAATCAGCTGGACAGTGTATGTGTGTGGGGAAGGACTGTGCAATATTTTCTGCTGTGCTATTAATAACATATTTGTTTGGGTTTTACCTCTGCTCCTTCCTCTTCCTGTTACCTCATGGTCTGACTCATCTCTTCTGCTGCTGGTGCCTGAGGTAGATGAGCCTGGATGTCAGTGTGAGGGACTGGAGCAGCACAGCCCCACAGAGACAGAGGGATCCGGATCCTGTGATCCTGGGAATGCCTCCCGGGGAAGAGATGGGGCTCTAAGCAGTAAAACACACTACAGGGGGACCAGAGCAATTAACCATGAATTCACTGCAGTCTGCTGTTGTCATTATTACTCTTCATGCAGATAAAAAGTGCTGTTTGTCCTGAGGTTTCTCCCCAAGGGCCTCCCTGTCCTTTCCTGATAATTCACAGTTGTTTCCAATTTTCTTTACATGTTTTAAATCTCCTTTAAATTCTCCTCTTGGCTTTCTTCAGTTTCTCTCTCTTGCTTCAGTTCCTTTCTTTCCTATACTTTCTGTCATTCTGTCAGCTTCTGTTCTGGGGCCTGCCTTGCCTCTCTTTCATGGTTTCTTCACTTTCTTTTTTGATTCCTGGTATTTAAAACGCTGTCAGCAGCATCATCCCAGCCTGTTCTCTGCATGGAGCTGAGAGTCTGGCAGCTTCCTATTGAATTTCATGATTCCTGGATGTTTCTTCCGAAGTCTGGCATTAACTAAAGGGTATTTCTTGGTTTAGATGTGACTGCTATCATATTTGTGGTGGCGAGCAGTAGCTACAACATGGTGATACGAGAGGACAATCAGACCAATCGGCTGCAGGAAGCACTAAACCTCTTCAAGAGTATCTGGAACAACAGGTCTGTGAATGGCTCTTATCACTGAGATTACTGATCCCGTCTCATACTGCAGTCACCACTCGTGGATGGGCCTGGCTGGGACAAAGTTCGTTTTCTCCATAACAGCTCATACAGTGCTGTGGTTTAGGTTTTGCCCAAAACAATGCTGATGGCACACTAATGCTGCTGAGCAGTGTGTGCAGAGCATCAAGGCCCTCTCTGATCCTTACTCTGCCCCTGCAGTGAATCCATGGGGATGTTGGGAGGGGACACAGGTGAGCAGACCCAAACTGACCAGAGGTGTGTTCCATGCCACATAACATCATGCTTTACAGTAAGAGGGAAAAGAGGGGATTTCGGGAGGTTACCCAGCTTGCTGGGTATTGGTCTGCCCACAGGAGGTGGTGAGTGATTTCCTTTACATCACTGGTTTTGTCTTCTCCTCGCTTCCACTTACCCTTCACTAATTAAACAATCATTATTTCTATTTTATCTTGACCCCCAGATT
Organism: Corvus hawaiiensis; assembly: GCF_020740725.1. Classification (NCBI taxonomy): domain Eukaryota; kingdom Metazoa; phylum Chordata; class Aves; order Passeriformes; family Corvidae; genus Corvus; species Corvus hawaiiensis. The sequence continues at coordinate 12,990,672 of NC_063229.1, read as the reverse complement.
TTTTTGCTTTCATTCTTCCTTTCCTCCTCCTCCATCCCCTGAGGAGGAAGGTGAGTGAGGAGCTATGTGGTGCTTGGCTGCCCCCCAGGGTTAACAGCACTGGGGGCTCTGTTACTCACATCTCCCCACACAGTCTGGGCTGATTCTTTGGTCACAGCCTCCCACCTTTAATGTTTATTACACTCAGCTCATTGAAAAGAGCTCTGCACAGCTACTGATTGGTGGTTGCCATATTGAGGCTGAAGTAATTAAAGCAGTGATGGAGCAGTGCTTTGGGAGGTGGAAATGTTCCCCTGGGATGGGTTTGGATTAACAGCACAAAGTGGGGACCACCCAAACAACCTCAAGGTGTGCACACCTGGAATTACACCCTTGGGATTCAGGTATAAAAGGAATCTTTCCAAATCATTTCAGTGTCATATGATCTTGTCTCCACACACTTTGGGTGACTTATTTTAAGTTTCTATGTGATCTGGGCTGTGCCTTCTCACAGTGTTTGGTTTCCATTTTCACAGGTGGCTACGGACCATTTCAGTAATCCTTTTCCTGAATAAACAAGATTTGCTAGCAGAGAAAGTTTTGGCAGGGAAATCTAAAATTGAAGACTACTTTCCAGAATTTGCTCGCTACACTACACCAGATGATGGTAAGATTTCTAGTTGTATTTGCAGTTTATCACTTCCTTGTTAATCACATTGGTGATGGTTTTGGTAGCTTCAGCTAAGACTTGAAAACTCTTAAGTAGATGTAATCATCACTGTCTTTCAGCCAAATTGTAATGTTGAATTTTAGGTATTAATAATGAGAGATTCCTGCCTCTTAAAACATTTAATATATTAATAATTTCATCATGACAAAATCCTTTTACTTTGGTGTAGACCATGGTCTGACACTTTGTCACAAGTGTGTCCTCGGGACTCCCCCTAATCCTGCCTGTGGTCATTTCTCTTACCTGCCAAATGCCTGGTACTGTGACCATTATAACATTCCCTTGTTCTCCTGAAATCTTGCTGGTTTAAATAATGTTATGATTTGTCTTGTCTCACAGTCAGTTTTGCTAAGTGTATTTCTGTCATATGTGAGCAGAAAACAGGACAAGTTGAGATTTTTAGGTGCTATTACCAGAAAACATCTGTTTTAATAAGATACTTATTTTATTATTAATCAGCAACACCAGAGCCTGGTGAGGATCCCAGAGTTACAAGGGCCAAGTATTTTATTAGAGACGAGTTTCTTGTAAGTATTTCCTTTCTTTGGCTATTTCTTACATGATTCTTCTCAAACCCAAGCTCTTGCTCACCTTCTGCTATTGCCAAGTGCTGTCACTTCTTGTGTTGTTTATATCTAACATCCACATTGCATCAACCACTGTTATATTTATGACCTTTACTGCTGTTTCTTAGCTGCTGTTTGGATATTTGTTTGTACATAATTAAATAGCAAAAGAATTGGTGAGAATTAAGAAACCCCAAATAGAATGATGAGTGAAGTTCTGCTGTTATTAATAGGACCAGATTTTTATTCCATGCATTATTTTTAAAGATAGAGACTAATCAAAAGATGCCTCATCTGTCACATATTAATGTTCTCTTTCCCATTACTGGTCAGCTGAAGCTATAATGGACATAGTTTGGGGTTTTTTTAAATATTGTAACTTGTAATGGTGAGGCTGGCAATCAAATTGTGGACTCATTTTAAAATGGAGCAAAATTAAAAGTTGAGGGAGGCTTTCTGTAAGTGTGATAAAAGGGGATAAAAGCTTTGTACAGGGAGACAAAATCCTACTTTTTTCATGGCGAAATGGACTAGGAGTTGTGTTGCTAAATCCACCAAAGCTGCATATAAATAATGGCATTTTCCTGAGTTCTCATTCCTCTCTGAAATTCCCCAGTTCTCAGTGACCATCTCACCGTGTAATTCTGATCATTTTAAACTTCACGTTCCAGGTGAGAGAGCGAAAACTTGTGGGTATTTTGCCACTCAGTTCCACTTTCTGAAGACACAACTCACACATTCACATCTCACCTTCATTCAGCCCAATTTTGGGGACAGGGTGGGGTTTCCCCAGTGGGTTTTATTTTAACCCAGTGTCTCTCTCTTGCTTTGCACAGAGAATCAGCACAGCAAGTGGAGATGGAAGGCACTACTGCTACCCTCACTTCACGTGTGCTGTGGACACAGAGAACATCCGGAGGGTTTTCAATGACTGTCGGGACATTATTCAGCGCATGCACCTTCGCCAATACGAGTTGTTGTGATGGAGAGCACTTTTTTCTGTGTTTTGGACTCCTTATTCCTTATTAAAAAAAAGAAAAAAAACACCCTTGCCCACATAGGGTGGAAGAGAACTGTTTGAATCTCCCATTGATTTGCACCCCTCAACTTTTTCTCCTTGCTGGACAATAGCAGCACTTCTAAGCTTGCTTCTGTACCCCTCGGACAGATTGAGATGGCCCCTAACACTTAAAAGGCCATTTCCATGAGGATTCCCTAACACTGTTATTAACAAAAAAGAGAGGGAAAAAAAAACCAAAACAAAACAAAAAAAAGAAATAAAACCTAATTAATTAAAAGCCCTGAATGTGGAACACCTGAAAGAATTGGGGATGAAAAAATTAAAATGTGAAACAAAAATTGGGGGAGAGAAAACTTTAGGTAATTTAGCACTGCTGCGGGCATAATCCTATAACCTGTGATCTCCACTTTGTATCACTCACTGCATCCGAGTAACGAAGGTGCCAAGTCACAGACCAAGTTTGAAGACAGACCCTTGAGTTTGGTTCTCTGACTGTAATGTGGCTTTGGGCGGAAATACTGACAATTCTCCAACAGACCTAGACAGTGCAAAAACCAACTGCTACCTTTCAGAAGGGTATTTTTAAAACCAGTCTTGGTGGTCTAAAGACAACCGTGGACATTTATGAGTTGAACTGCGTATGGCCTGTGATTGCAGAAAGAGTTAACCACACACTGTTTTCAGTTTGTCCACTGATGATCCTGTCTGCTCTAAAAATCATTATCTGGACTGTAGTCCTCACAGTCTTTCCCTTCTTTTTCTTCTTCCCTTCCCTCATTTTTTATTTTACTGCTGGATTATTATTCTTGTACAGACTGTAAAATGTATTATTTTGTACAACTTTATTGAAAATAACTTGTAGAAGATCTTTGTGCCTTGATTATGGCTGTACCTGTACAATGAGCTAAGATGTAAGTATGTTTGATTGCGCTGTACAGCTTTGTCAACCCTATCTGCAGCATTAGCTCAAGGTAGGGAAAATTTATCTGTAGTTTAGTTTTTCTGGTTTATAAAAGAAGGAAAAATACTGTTTAGTAAAAAAAAAAAGGAAAAAAAAAAGAAAAAAAAAAGAAAAAAGTACAAATTGTGCAAACTTAACCACTTTAAAAGTGAGGTCTTCAACAAGTGACCAGATGTTGCAGCATCGTGCTTTTTAATTTTTAGCTTTAATTCATTTAAATCTCTATCCAAATGCAAAACATGGCTTGTTTCTACATAAAACCAAATTTTGCTACAAATTATAAATGTTAGTCTTTGGTCATTCATAGTCCTTTTTTGCTAAAGACAAAAACCAGAACAATAACAGACACGTAGGGCATCATGCAGGTCTGGTGACCATCTCTAGACTGGGCCAAATACCCACCAACCTCGGCTTGCGCTGCGTGGGCAACGACTACCGGAATGACAAGGTGTGCACTGCCCTTGGATTTGGCCACTGAATTCCAGTTTCAAATGACATTTTTATTTCTCTTTTAATAAAGAGATACTTTAGAACCTTTTTTGTTTTATATTAACTATATAAGTAGCTTAAAAGTGAAGATGTGTGGATTTTTTCTTAAACTTGAATAATTTATGCAAATTATATGCTTAGAACAACATGTGGTACAGTAAAAAGAAAAAAGAGCAAAAATCACTGTAGCAATAAGAGAGCATGTAATTTTAGTAACTACTACACTGCTTTATATTTTATACCTAGGTGTTTTATGTCTCTGTGAGTGTGTTACTTTTTCATGTGTCTAAACCTACGTGTACAATTTGTACAGAGTCAGAAATTACAGGTGTAATAACACATCTAGAACAGTGTTAGCCTATATTACTCAAACACCCCTGTTCCCCCTTCATTTACACCCCTAAACTGATCTGGATCTTACTGCAGTGACTTCAAAAGGAAAAGAAACAAAAACAAACACCAAAATTCTTGCCTCTTTGCCTTTCACACTAGCTTCCCTCCACTCAAGAGACCGTGTTGGCTTTCTTTTTTTGGAAAGAGATCCAGTTTAAATTCAAGTGAGGTGTGGTCAGTGATGTCTGTGCAGCTAGATTTGCTTCAGGTATCGGATGCCTTTTCAATACTAAGAACTGCAACTGTTCAGAATTGTGACTTTTCATTTGCTTTTGTGTGGCTAAAGTCTTAAAATGAATCACATAGTCCATTTTCACTGAAGAGCAGGGATATGAGGGAGTTACTGTCCCATCTCAATTCAGAATTACTTCCAGAAGACACTGAATAGTCTAAAAAATTTAGCTGCAGTTGTTACTCGCCTTTCAAGAATGATCTTTCCTGTTCACAGGTTTAGACAGTTGCCACCTGAACTTTGTAAAGCTGTAGGAGAAAACGTGACTGAAAACAGGCCCCTGCAATTCAGAATGTATCCAGTGCCTGTAGGTGAAGGGCTGGCATTTCCACTAGGTAAAAATGGGACACACGTAGTGGAAAGGAAATTCATTGTGAGCCTTAATTTTAGTTACAGGAGCCAAAATCTTTATTTTAGTGCCAACCCTTATCTTTTTAAGCCTAGGAGGAGTTGGTGTAAACACCAAATTTATAAATGGAGAAAACCTGTAGTGGTGTGAGGAATGTAATCTCTTGTCTGAGAGAAACAAAGCACCTCCATTAAAAAAATTAATAAAATAAGCTGCTTCCTCTGATGAGGAGGACACATAATAACAATGAGCTATATAAGACAGCAAAAGTTTAAGAAACCTAAAGCTTTATATGAACAGATATGTTTAGGGGATGCTTTTTTTTTTCTTATGTGAGGAAAAAGGCAATTGTTTTGAATATGGTTGAGTTGCACAAGTACGGAGCGTGTGTGTGTCTTAATGTCTCAGTATTGCCTTTGTTAGTCTCTTTATTAGTCCATGCAGTTTGGTGGCCTGGTAAATGCAAGTCTTATTTTTAACAGCTTTCTTTTTCTTTTTTTTTTTTAAATACAAAACCATAAAGCTTTAATGCTTGCTATTTAATAAGTAACTGTGTTTTCTTCTGTCTCTAATTTAGTGGCCATAATTTGCAGTTAATTGAACCATTCCAACCTAATGCTTACCCATATTTCTTAGTTTTGTTTTATTTATTTATTTGAACTTCTTGTTTTCATGATTGAGGACTGTCACTTCTGTCTCATTCATCTGTTTGGAAACTTCTGACCTTACAGCCAAAACTTAACTCATTCTACTCAGTATTCATCGTGATGCTGAAGTGTAAGATACCTGCAAATGTAAACACTACCACTTTTATTAATAAAAGCAAATACAGTGTTTTTAGGGCACATTTGCATCACTGTAGTTGAGGTTGTGTCAGTATTTCCATTGTAAACCTATGGAGGGTCTTACCTTGGCACTCAACTGCCCTAAGCTGAATCTTTGCCATACAAGGCTTCTGCTCAAGCATGATTTGGTGGGTTGGTTTTTAAACAGTTTCCAACACAAACTCTTGTTTCTGTTTTAAGTTATACAACTGTTTTGTTGGATGGGGGTTGGTTTAAAAAGAAAACAACAAAAAACAACAAACAAACCTGGTTCAAGATTGTTTTTGGCACTTCTGTAACTCAGAAATGGTTTTGATTTTAAAACAACCTTCGGCAAGCCAGTAACCTACAATATGGTCTGATCACTTTGGGTATTTTGTAAAAATAATAATAAATTGTAGAGATGTTGTGGTTTCAAAATCAGCTACTGTGCATTTGCAGTAACTTATTTCACCCCAAGAACTTTTAGTAATTCGTGCATCAGAGCACACATTCAGTGTGGTGCAGCAGAGTAGGGATAACTCCTAAAGATTTTTTTCTTTTTTAATAATGTGGAGAGATAAATCCACTACAGACTAAGAAAGGATTCATCTGCCTCTGAAAGCATCAAACACTGCTCTCAGAGGCTGAAACTGGAGCTCTGCAAGTTGATAGGAGCAGATTTTGATGCAAAAGCCTAGGAAGGCATCCTGGATTAGCTGTCATAGGCAGGAGTCCTGAGGGCTTTTCTTCATTTATCTAAACTATTTTGATTTGTGGCATCAAGGGCAGGATTTAACTGAGGGTATGTCCTAACTCCAGAGGAAGGGAAGCTATCACTGCTCCACTGTGCTGCACGGTATTGATACCTGCAGGATAATTTCCTTCTGCCAAGAAATCTATGCACAGAAATGTTAACGTTCATGGCTTCAGAGCTTGAGCACCTTGTAATTCGTCGTGGTGTGTTGTTCCTGTAAATGATGGAGGATGTTTTGTATTATTTACCTTATTTTCCAATGTCAAAAATCATGTGCCAGTGAAAACAAAAGACATAAACACAGGAGATTGACTCTAGATCTGGAGGCAGAGCCTGTGACAGCTGAGTACCAGTCCAGTGCCTTAGTGACAATGCTCTTGGTGATTGGTGCTATACAAATGTCTTAAGAGTGATAAAGTTGTTCTAAGTTAAAAAATTATGTAACTCATTGTGGAAGAGAGTAAGTTCTCTTCTTTCCCCAGCTGTACCTAATGCGCTGTGTGTATTCCTAACAATGCTGGCACTTGCAAGACCTCTTCCATGGAAGTAGATAATAAAATTCCTACTAACTTTAATAAGCAGGATCAGGGCCATAGATTGCTATCAGTGGAAATCTTGCACAGGAGCAGGTCCTCATCTCTAAAATACATGTTGAGTTTGTGTAACAGTAAAAATATTTATAAGCAAACATCTGTTTGCAGTCCAAAACCAAACGGTGCCCTTCTTCCTCAGCTTGCTATCTCTGAAAATTCATCCCTTGGGAAAAAATCTTCCTGTTCTATGACAAACTTTGAAGCACCTTTGTAAATAAAATAAGCTACAAAGGGGATTTCTGAAGCTCTGCTGATGAAAGCTTGACACTGAAAAATCCCTCTGGTGACTGATGACAAATTCCAAGAGTGAGCCTATTTTAATTCTGGTCATACCTGGTTGGCTTCAGTCCCGTGAGTGGATGTGTGTCAGTTGTGGGGAAGTGAAACTGCTTTAGTGTTACTGTAGTGCTCAGACTGCTAAAATTGGAGCCAGAAGTACCGGCTTCATAATTAATTGTTTTGAACCCTGATTCTCATCTTATTAAAAGCTCAAACTGCTTTTTACCCAGGTTACTTTCAGTGTACTGAGCTGAGCAAAATGGGTGCAGTATAAAGCACAAATCTGACCTGGAAAGGCAACATGGGAGGAGATGGGGAGGCAAATAAGATCTCTCACTGGATCAAATGTAAAAATAATAAGGTGGAGGGTTTTTTCTGAGTTCTGCGTCCTATAAACTTAGCCTGGTTTTGTAGAAGACACAGGGAATTCCCCAGGGTAACAACAGCATTAATACCTCTGTAATGTGGATAACTGACCAAATATGTAATAGATAATTACAAATCCACCAGAAAACAAAACTTGCAGATTTTCCTATTTTTTTTTTCAATTAGGAAGTCTGCCTCAAAATTATTTAATGACAGGACAAAATAAAACCTTTAAACATTGTCCCCAATAGGGAGAAGGATAAGTTTTTGAGGGAGAAGATGCTGACATTAGAGATTCTTGTGTAACATGCTTTCTAAGGCTGGGGTACCAGTAGACAAACGTAAGCAAATTCAAAATTTAAATGTGAATTTATCTCTTCACTTTAATTTACCCAGTCATTTTTTTGAATGAGTTGGCTAATTTATTTTTTAATATACTACTACTCAAGTTTGGAGAAAGACAAGCCTAAGGACAGAGGCAGTAATGTTGGGAATTCTCTCAGTTCTGTTGTTCTGTTATGCAAACTATTGTTTTTAGGCTGTGAATTTTATGTGAATTATTAATAGTGAAGTACAGTGTTTCTATCTGTAGTTTTCTGGTATTTGATGTGACTTTGGAACTGTATCATTCTTGCAACTAAAATGCCAGAGTGCCAGCAGAGATCAGGCAGAGCAAGGAGCAGCTGTGTAGGGGTCAGGAATTGCCACATCAAGGGGCACGTTCCAGTTCTTTTTTGCAACATTATCAGTTTGCTGTTGGCAGGATCAGAAGAGCTTCCACAAAAGAACAAATTAGGGGCTGGATGATAGAACCAAATATTGTGGAAGAGCTCAAGGTTTTAATGGAAGGTGTTTCAGACTGGTGCTGAGGTAGAGCCACGGAGATGTGTCCTGAGGGGGGTGTGATGGGTGATTAGTATCTCAGCAATTTTAATCTCTGTTCTCTTACTGTTTGAAGGCACAACATCCAAAATGAAGCAACAGATTCTGACAGTTTTGGTGCTAACCTTGAGTTCTGTTTCTCACAGGACAAAGCTCTGCTGGGCTACAGAGGTTCACCTGTGTAAGGCAGTCTGGGAGCCCAGAGCAGCCACGAGCAACAGCTCTTGTGAACCTGTGATTTAAAACTGGGAAACTTAACAGCCAATTGCTCTGTCTGCAGCATGGCCCAAACCCTGCTGCCTCTGGGTTCAGCTGCTTTCTCCTGTCCTCACCCCCCTTACTCTTGTAACGATGTAGTTGATAAGAGAATAGAGCAGTTACGAAAGAAAGGTATGAGACAACCTCAGATAAAGTTTAAAATCCATCACCTTGGACACTGAAAAAGAGATTTAGGGGGAAATTCTTCATTCCCCAGGTGAGTGACCCAGTCTGGGATCCTCATACAAATTTTCAAGGTCAGACAATGCAATCTATCCCGAAAAGCTGGGATATCTCCAGTGAAGGAACTGCAAAAAAAAAAAAGACACTTTGTGCAACCTTTAGAGCTGGGATAGTTCAGTGAAGGGTGAGTTTAATGATCACTGTGCAAATCAACTGGAACTTGCTTTGAAGCAAGAAAATGTTTCCACCATAGGCTCATCTTGAGAAGTGCTGGGGGTATTGGGAGGCTCAGTGTTTTAAGCAATCCTCAGTGTATGAAATACAGTTCCAACTTTTAAGTTAACATTTGAAAGACGCTAGAGTAACATCATGTCAGCAACCTCAAAACCACCTTGTTTTGTCTCAGAATATTCTTGGTTACCTGGTGAAGTGTCGTGTGTTCAATGTCTGGAATAACTGTTACCAGTACTCGAGGTACAAACAAAAATGCTTCATCTTGAGGCTCTGCTTGAGAAGGAAGAACTCTTTAGCCAAAACTCATTAGCCTAACGATGCTGCTGTAATTTCCTACTCCATTGGAAAGTTATTACCTTATCTCTAGTTGAATGTATTGGCTGCTTTGTAAAGGGCTAACGATTACAAAATACAAATTTATGCTAAAAGAATTTGTAGAGGGCAAGGAGCAGAGGGAATGACAGAGAATGCCAGGGTGGATATTTTTAAAAAACATATGAATAAAAGGCAAACAGTTTTGTTGGAAGTTGGCTCTTCTGTTTGGGATTTTTCTTTTATTTTAGGAAGCAACCAAATGAAGCTGGATGATTTCGTCAGCTGTATTACATTCAGCCCTTTAGGTAGCAAATCCTCAAGTACAGTTTTTAAATAATTTGCTCAAAAATCAAGGAACAAATTTTGATAGTTGGAATTGAAACTTGAGCATTTGGTACTTTGTTTATTCTTCTGTTAAAAAAAAAAAAAGGTACAAAAAGAAACATTGATGTAGTTTTCCATGTTCCTGTACATCTGGCTCTTCACACACATTCACTTTCCAAAATGCCTTTACTGCTTCCTCAAATCATGCAGCAGAGACACCAAGGCTGACCTTCACTGGATATTTACTGGGTTCCAGATTTTCTCTGTCTCAAAATTTATCTCAAAATTTGCTCTCTGCCTCATCAAAATCTCATTAGATAGAAATTGTCACTCAAGAATATTTTACACATAAAATGTAGTCAAATATGCATTCGGCTAAAAATTTGTTGAATTAATTTGCTGCATAATAAAACCTTTCAGGGACATTCAGGTAAATCTAAGTGCTTTTATTCATTAACATTTTCCTGAAACTTTGTAAAACACAAATCCATATGGGGGAATGCAGTTAAACCCAAGAGACAACCAGCATTGTTTCCATTCAAAGTTGTAAAGGTTTAGTTTGCAAAATCAATTTCTGGTACATTAAATATTTCATCACATTTTAAGTGATATCTTGAAACTGTTTGGTTTAATCTGTTTTTACCTCTTATTTATTGACCTGAAGTGAGGCAAGCTTGGATATTGCAATTCTGCAAAGGGCTATTCAGCAAATGTCTGGCTGTTACAGATCCCTAGTTTTCTCCTCAAGGGAAGTTGAAAGTAAATGCTTTGAGTATTGTTCATTCTTTATATATTAAAAAAAAAAAAAAATCCTTTTCTGTTACCGCAATCAAAATAAAGAGATATACATATATAAATACAAAAACCCTTCTAGTTTTAAGATTCAGGCACTGAAATTGTATCACTGATGTCTAATACCACTATGTCTCTTAATGGCAGTTGGTTCTGGGGACTGTTCCCATTTTCTACTCAATTAAGCAGGAAGTTTTGTAGTGTAATTACCACCTGAAGTCCCACAAGTTCAACTCTTGTCACCAGACAAAACTTTTACCTGCTCTGGAAGTGCTTTACTGAGGCTAAGACTGTTTCAGGCCGTAAGCTCCAGCACAATGAAATTCTCCAGGCTGCAGATCCAAATGTCCTGCCCAGGAGATGCACAGCAAATTTTGGTCGTGGGAAGGAAGCCTCTCCTACCTAAATAAAAATTGTCATAGAAAGTGTATTTAGTTGAACTTTCTGTAAAGAACCAGGATCTCCTCCTAAGCCTCATGAAGTCTCATGTGGTTTTCCCATTCAGTTTCATTGGAATGTTAAGTCCTGGACTCACTTTTTCTGTAATTTTAAATTTTTTTTAATCTTCTGTTAAGGTACTATAATGGTTACTCTTAAGTCACCTCCAGAGAACTTGTCTTACACCTAATTACACATCTTATAACTTCATTGCAAGCCAAAAAAAAAATGATGAAGCACAGGAGGTGTAGAGATGTTTCTTACGAGACTCTCAGAAAATACTTTTTCTTTCTTGGTTTGGGATGGATTAAATTCAGGTCTGGTACTTTCTTAGGAAGTTCTGACTGGGTAATCACACTGTCTGTTCCAAGTTCACTATTATTTCTCACGTCTGTGGGATGGAAATTGCCTGCTAACCAAATGGAGATGAGCCAAAAACTTTTTCTCAAGGATATTTCCATTGGCTCCCAGCCTCAGCCTGTCACTTCAGTCCCTGTTTGTCCTTCATAAAAAATGACCGGTGGTTCCACAGGCAGTGGGATGTCCCTCACTGTTCCCCTGCCTGCAGTGGAAAACGCGTCCCCTGTGCCTCAGTGTCAATCCGTGTCGATTATTCCGAAAACGTCTCTTTTCCTTTCTGCTGGCAGAGCAGAAAGAGCATTATCCCGGGCTCTCTGCAATGTTGGAGCAGTGTTTCAGGAAGGGCTGCTTCACCACTGTAGGGCAGCACACGACAGCACAATTCGCGCTGTGCTGCAGTTCAGGTACTGGGCTACATCTTCGGTATTGAACTTCAAAGTGCAACAAATCCTTTGATTAGCACAGCGACCACATTTGAACAAGAATTTTGTCTGTTGGAAATCCTACAGCTTATTCAACTTATTTCTGAAGAGGGTTTTTTTTTTTTTTTTGGCCTTTCTTATCCAGCAATGCATGGAAGACAATGTAATTTCTTTTTACTATTTTTCACTTAGAAACTGAATAAGAATAAAGGACCTTTTAAATAATTAATCAGCAAAACTCCTGGCTGGCCTCCAAATCCCAGAACACACCCTCACCCTCCCCTTTCTCACAGCTGAACTCTTATACAACTGCGTGGATCTGAAGAGACAAAGGGACTCTGTTTCTCACATGGTCTCACTAATGCCTCTTTACTTGCCTGAGGCCTGATTATGTGATCAGTTTTTCATTGTAGGCTTGCCCCCTGTCCATCTGTCTCTAATTCCCTGTCCCTCCCTTCTTTGGGGACCCTCTTGACCCGCTGTCTCCCCTCAGCTTCCCCAGGAAGGGTCGCAGGGTGAGCACAGCCAGCGCTCTGGGATCCAGCTTTGTGGATGGGGAACAAATCCTGTCTCACAGCCTGCCCTGCCTGGTTACAGAACAGCCTCAGAACAGGGAATGTGGCTCTCACAGCACCTTTCCTCTGCCCAGAGATGCCCACATCCCTTTTCTTCCCCTCTTCCCTAGCAATTCCCGTCCGATTGCTGCTACGCTGGGAGGCTTTGCACGGCAGTTTGATTTTAAATTTCCACTGGTTCCTTTCCCCCGTGAGCTACTGTAACCCCCTGCCCGGTTCCCCTCAGAGCCTGCCCGGAATATCCACCCTACCCTGAGGCGCCCCTCAGCCGCCGCCATCCCGGGGCCGCCCGGCCCCGCCTCCGCCGCCGCCATTCCGCGGCGCCCCGCCCGTTCCGGCTGCTCGGCGGGGAGGGCCGGGCCGGGGGAGCTATGGAGGACGCCGATTACTTCGAGGGCAGCGCGGCCGAGTGGGGCAGCGAGGCGGACGGGGGCGCGGTGAGAGCCGGGGGGAGCGGGGCGAGGGGCGACCCCTGGGCACAGACCCCGAGCGTTTCCCTGAGTCTGGAGCATCCTCCGGGAGAATCCTGGAGTATTCCCCGAGAGGGACCCGGAGCGACCCCCGGGTGGTTCCCGGAGCGTCCCCCGGGCCCTCCCGCTCCACCGCGGGGCTCCGGGCTGAGGCGAGAAGGGCCGGGTGTGAGGGGAGGAGGCCAGGGTGCGCCGGGCCCGGGGCTCCGGGGTTAAACAGGGGGAAGGCGGTGCTGGTTTTTGTGCCTTCTCCGTTATAATCGCTGTTTGTCAGCGGTGCAGGTCGCTTGCGGTGCTGAGCCGAGGTGTGTATGATGCTGTGGGCAAAAAGAGCCTGAATGTGGGAGTGTGGGGGAAAACGGGACAGGGGAGGCTGACCTGACTGTGCTTGTGAACAGCAAGATGATGAGGATGGGGAGGGAGAAGATGATGCTGAAGTCCAGCAGGAGTGCCTGAAGAAATTTTCAACCCCTGACTATATAATGGAGCCGTCTATATTCAACACATTAAAGAGGTGAGTGTAACCTGATGTGTGTTACGGTGTGTTAGAGGT